>NC_133031.1:13586818-13912954 GCF_048771995.1 Taeniopygia guttata | reverse complement strand
ATTTGCTTTTAAAAAGTGCACTTTTGAGCTATTAAAATGCTTCTGTGGCTACACCATGGTGACTTTATGAAAGGAAACACACATTCCAATTACCCCTGGAAACTGCTTCCCTCTGATGCATCACTATCTGCTCCTTGGGACTTCCAGCAAACTCTCTGCTTCTGCATGTGAGCATCAGGATCCCTGTGCTTTGTAATAGTCCTGTGCTTTTTTCTGTGCCGCCTCTCACAGACTGTTTTGGGTTTCCAAGTACACTGTTTCCAGGAAAAGAGCAGTCTCCCTCTCCAGTGTTTCACCTGATCCAATTATTCTTTTTAAAGTCCATACACAGTTTGAGAATAAACAAATAAAGCAAGTGTTGTATGTGATAATCTAACAGTACGAAGTCTTATCTGAAGACTCAGGCTATTTACCTGTATGTGTGTAACTTGTAACTATGCTATAAATAGCATTAGAAGTAGCATTATTACAGCAGAGGCAGGAGGGCCAGTAGTAATTCTCTGAATTCCAAATCTGTGATGTTGGACCACAAATATTAATGAAAGAACTACAAAGATTTTTCACATGTTTCTCTTTTTCCTGTTGATAAATTGTCTGTCAACTGGATGTGTTTCAACAAATTTGTTGATTGCAATTACTCAGCAAATGTTTGTTGTTAAGATATTTCAGGCAGTGAACTGCTGACAACGTGTTTTCTGTCAGTGGTCCTTTGAGTGCTTGCTATTCATTGCTTATATTAGCAATTTGAATTGTATTGACTGCACACACAATCCCCTGATTGAATATAATTGTTCATAAGAGCAGGTTTCCATATTGGCTCTTTCAAATTTCATCTTTTGTGAAAATATTAACTTCATTCACAGCCATCATTCCCTTTAAACTGAGAAACTTGGCTGAAGTTCGCACAGAAGTGAATTCTAAACCAAACATATTTAACTACAGCTTAGTCCCTATAGGCAAAGGTTTTGTTTGCTCAGCTTTTCTTTTCAGTGATGTGAGCAAGCAGCTCCTATGAAATTTGTGTTGTGTCTTTCTTTGAAGAGGTTAATAAGTCATATCACACTTTTTCTAAACCAAAGGGTGTTTATATTAATTTTGATGAAATGTAGAGTTTGATAACGGACTGTTCTGATTTGGAGTCTCTATTTTTGTTCAGATTAAGACTTTCTACTTGTCTAAAGTGGGAATATGGAAATCATGCACTAAACACTACAGTCAGAATGGGTAGAATGCACATGCTAAATGACTATTTAAACACTTACTGTATGAATGTGCATATTTTCTACCAAATGTATAGGGGCTTTTTTTTTACCAGTCCTTGAGTTCTCAATGACTTGTGAGTAATGAGTTAACAAGCAGTTTAAATTCATTAAACTAAGCTACATTTTAGAAAAAAAATTATTTTAAAGCAAGAAGCACTGATTACTCTTGCCGTATAAGTGAGAATTATTCTTCTAGAATTTACCTTAAAAAGTTCAATTTTGAGAAAAACAGGCATTCAAATATGAAGAAATCTATGCAAATTTTTGGACTATCTTTACAAGACTGTTACCATTAAGTGTTTTTTTTCTTTTTTTCCATTTGATTTTGCTATTTGAGCTCTCAAGTTTGAATAGTCAAGCCACATTTTTGATGTCCCTCCTTGCAAAGAGAGATAGAAATGTTCTCAGATTTCAGTGTAAAATGAGGTTCCCATGTAACTGCTTAATATCAGATGTTGGGAATTGATGGAGCTGAAAACCCTGTGTACCACTTGTGAGGTCCACTTCAAACATACTTTGGAAAGAGTAGAAACATTTCACAGTAGAAACCTCTTTTCATGCTTTTATCAGGGTTTCAACTGATAAATATCTAAAAGCATTCTGTGCTCTTTCCGGTTTCTTCTTTCCTCACTGGAGGAATCCATAATTCTGTCAGTCCTATAACTAATAATTAAGTGGAAATATAGTATTTCCCACTTCTTCAGCTTTCCAGATGTATCTTCCTTTTGTTCACAAGTCATCAAAAATTAACATTCTTCACACAAAAAAAATGAACTGTAAAAATCCTCTGATCTGAATAGAAAATAAGAGGCATTTGAACATAGAGCTAAGGTCTGCTTTAAGGAAAATATCTTAGTTGGTTTTGGCTTTTTTTTTTTTTTTTTTAACCGAAGCTAATTTTTCTAGTGCCTTATGATAATTTTTGTTTCAGAGATTTTTTGGAAAATACTATGTGTATATTTCTGCATATTTTCAGTAAATAGCCTTATCAACTAATTTATAAGAGAGCTGTAATCCGAAATTTACAAACATATTTACTAAATTTCTCAGCTTTTTGGCTGAGAGATAAATGTGTTAGGTAAAGAAAATGCCGTATTGAGTGATGTTCTATATCTGTAGAGGGTATAAGAAATCGATAGCAAAACAGACTGCAAATTAAGTAATGTGGTTAGGCACAGCTGAATGATGCCATTTTAAAAGTTGATTAGATATAAATACGCCAATTGCTGTGGATCCTATGTCTGTTAAAACAGGTGTTTGTTCAGTTTCTCTGTGAGAAGGAGCCTGGCTCCAGAGCTCTAGAGTGTGTTGTGCGTGGCTTGCCAAGAGGGACAGAAGAGTGGAGCACTAGTGACACACAAACTGGAGTAGGGTGCTGCAATAAGATACTGCACGCAAACTCAGAGAAACAATTTTAAAAGAGGTTAAGAGAATCAAATTCCCCACTATTCAGATCAACTGAACTAAAGGAGAATAAGGAAACACTACTAAGATATAAAGTGGATGATCAGAGAGGATTACTTGATTCTGCTGAGAGTAAGCTACTTAAGCTACTGACCCAAGGTGATCGGCCAACAAAGAAATGAGGTGACCATTGTGGACTATCCAACACAGTTTTGTTTGAAGTACATAATTTTCATAAACTCCCTGAAACCTTTGTAATATAGGAGTAACTTTTATTTGACACAGTAAACACTTCCTAATTAGCAAGAATTTGGTATGCAAGTAACAGATCATTATGAAGGTTGGGTTGGGTTGTACGGTTTTTGGTTTGTTTGCTTAGGGTTTTTTCTTTAAAGGCTCTATTGTCTAAAATTTACAACCACAACAATCTTGCTTATGACTTCTGCAGTCAGTAGAATTACTTATGATTAAAAAAAAATATTCAGAGTAGGAGGAAGAATTAATGTGATCCACCAGGTACAGCTAATAGTTAAAATAAACACTTTCTCTGACAGTAGTTTCAGATAACCAGATGTTTATTTTTATTAGAAACACCATCTTCCTTAAAGAACTGAACATTTCTTTTTCTTTGGCCTCACTGCCAGAAGTTTACTTTCAGAGAGTGCATGCCCTCCCTCATTCTTTCCATCTGAAAGAACTGGAGTATTAGATTAAGCCCTACTTTGATTTACAAATGTGAAATAGGCAAGAGAAGAGATTCTCACTCTTTTGCAGCTCCTGTTTACATCTGTGTCAACGAACAAGAGAGATAAAATGTCAATATGCCCTTAAGGAAACTTGTCCTGATTTTCATTCTATAATGATTAATTTAATTCTCTGCATGAGTCTAAATACACTGGAGTTAAATGAAAAGACCAATCCTGGAAATGTACTGAGACATCAGTATTATCGTGTCTCACAATAATATTAACTTTGCCCTCTTCTTTTTCTAGTTTGTCTAGAATTTTCTAGGACTTTGAACTACAGAAGAACCTTGACTTTGCCTTTTAAGAAAGGTGTCCTAATTACATTGAACTTCATAATATTTTTAAGGTTCTGAAGTGAGCAATCCTTTACTTGTACCTTGCTTACCCAGATTAAGTTCTCAATGAGAATCAGTATCATATATATGGCAGGTTTATCTCACACTCTTATGTTTCAGATATAATCCAGTACTAATGAGCATCTCTATCTCTGTCTGAATTTCCACTGAGTCATGCATTAATTTTTGTAGCTGTTTTCTGTCCATGTCATACCACTGGCATGATTAAAATACCTATTTTGAGTCAATACCTTAAACTGAAAGAAACTGATGTACTCTGCTGCAATAGGACAGTTTCCCACTTGCATTATGACTACTTATTTCTCTTGAGTAAAAGCAAAAAGTAAAAGGAAAGAATGTTATTTTTGCTTTATAAAGTACCTCGAATTTTCAAATTTTTATTTAGTTATTCTACTTCACTGTATTTCCTATGCTTAAAAAAAAACCCCAAACCCCTTACAATCTATGAGTACTAATAGAACCTTTGAGAAATGTTTCTAATAAAGGAACAGTAGCCTGTGAAATGTGCTGCTGTGGTGTGCAGTAAGTATAGTGGTTCACCTCGAACACTTCTTTTATTGAATACTTTGGGGCAAGGATGTCTGATTGTGTGTAAAAGCTTCTCATGTGTGGTATGGAGACCTTGTGTGCTCTTTCCTTCCTGCCCTTTTCCTCCTCTTCTTTTTATTCAAGGATGCAGCTGCCAGACACAGATCCATGCTCCCGTACAGCCTTCCCAGGAGGCCTTGTGAAATCAAGTTGCTCGCTGAGTGCCAGCATGCCTTTTGTTCCTTCGAAGGCAGAGCTAGGAGCCTGCTTCCTCTGCCAAGAATGCAGGCAGGCTACAGTGAAAAAAAAAAAAAAAGAAAAATCCCTCAATTTTATTCACTGCACTGTTTCATCTTTTTAAGTAGCTGGCATCTGCAGCTGGTTGTGGCAGGGAAAACCTACAAACATCACGCTTGATGTTAATAAATGTGTTTGCCATTAAGTGGCTGTTGTAATGCTTTGCTTGTTTGCCTTTCTGTGTGCACTTTCATCCTTCACTGTAACACTACTGCTGCCTTGTAATTTGTCTCAGACATTTACATTGCTGGTTGCAGGTATACAAACCTCTTAGATCAAGTAACTGCTCAGACACTTGATAAAAGGATCCGTTTAGCATCTTTCCTATTCTGTCTGCCAAATCCAAACATAGCCGTGATGCATGGAATACAAACTGCCTTATAGTCACAGACCACATTTCACTTCTCCTTGACTCCTGACTGAATGGTACAAACCATTAAGGAGTTTATGTGAGATCTTTAGTGCAGCCGCTGATTTTAGCAGAGTCTAACAACGTCTCCTGTGACAGCTTTCTATCTCTCCAGAACAGCTGGAGCAGCTATTCCTAGAATCCTCTGAGTGAAGTCCATATTTCAAATAACTGAAAGAGGATCATATAACAGCACTCTCGGTGGGATGGCAGCCATTATCTCCTCTGGAGCATGCCTGCTGCAGAGAGAGCAGGCATCTCAAAACAACACATCTGCAGTTCTGTCAGCTGTTGGGGAGATGTTTGCATGCACAGGGAAGGAACAGCTCTCCTTCCCTCTCAAAACTACCCTCTCTTCTTTTCCCTCTGTGCAAAATCTGACAACTTGATAAAAGCGGGCTTGTCTTAGAGACTGACTAATGAAAGTGCTTGCAACAATTTGAAGCCAATCTGTCCATGAAGAGCACACAGGCAGTCTCTGACAACAGTCTGCTTTGCAACAAAGCAAACAAACCTATGCTTAACTCTCAGGGACTTCAGTGGGATTTAAGCATATATTTGATAAGATTAACTGCTATACTGAGCTGGGATGACTTGAGCGTGCAAGAGCCTGAATACAATGATACGAACAAGACAAGGGGAGAGAAAATGAGGGGTGAATCCTACTTCTCTTCCCATTACATCTAGGCACAGGTTGTTTGCTATGAACTGTTAAAAGGAGAGCTGGGAAGTTGTGGGTCCTGTAAAGCTAATCTTTCACCCTGCATGTAGTTAGAATGTATCATAGTTAATGTTCTTTCTCATAAAAATGTCCTGCTTTTAGTTAACAAAACACAAGACAGTAAGGTACAGCAGTTCCTTTGGCTGCCATCAGTAATGGTAAGCTCAGTGTTTTTGAACTGTAGTACAGTACTACAGAGCAGCAAGGTTACAAGAATAAGAAGCCGTTTAATGGCTGCAAAGCAACATAACCAGGATAACTGAAATTATATTCCCCACACTGAACAGTTTCTTGCATTCCAGCCTGTTAACTGTCCTAACTTCCAATGTTATGATAACCTCACTAACATGTGCTATTCCAGGCTGAAAGATGTGCTGTTTGCAAAAGAATAACCAGATTTGCATTACCTCTGTGTGCATTCTACTGTGGCAGTCTTTTTTCAGCTGAAGTCTTTTTTTGTCAGGCTGGCCTCCAAGACAGAGAATAGAGAGAGACTTTCTGTGCCTTTCAATTCTGCAACAGCAAAGAAGCTTTTCACAGTGGAGCACATTTAAGTTATGTGCTAAAGAATAAATGAGTAGCTAAAATATTTCCTCAAGAATTAATAAAATTAACTTAATGACTTATGGATTAATAGTTTATCTTTGTAGACATATAACAATCAGGAAATTAAATTTCTCAGACCTGTTCAAAATAGAAGTTTAAAAGGAAAAAATAAGGCAGAGGCCACATTTATTGTTAGGGTCTGGGGACAGATGTACAACCTAAGGGGAAATCAGGAAGCAAGGTAAGAAAATCCACAGCAAAATTCTGTGGGTCCAGGCTTGCCTTACATGTAGTTTCTTAGAAAGCATCTGAAGATGGATTCCTCAAAACTGCTTTTTTCCCTGGCACCAGAAGACAAACCAATGGCAAGGGCCCCCTGTAACAGCTGCAGAAATGTCTCAGAGAGACCTCTTTGTCTATCCCCACTTTTAGGACTCCTTATAAAGTAATCCTATGTTTTCTGAGATAAGATAGAGGCCACAGCTATCTCTAAGCAGTGATAGGGTCAAGGGGAGCTGACATTTAGGGATGCATAATGGGTGCAGAAGACCAGCATCCCCAGGAGAAAGGGATTGTTAGTTTCACTTGCTTTGACTTCTCAGCAAGGCAAGCTGAAGCTGAGCTCTGGGTTGCTGTTATTTTCATTTGCACTGATGTGTTCTTCTAGATGTTACAGGCTTTACTGTCTCCTCTTGTGTCTTGATGGCATAGCATGAAGATTTGCTTTTCTTTGAGTTTATCTGAAGATCTGTAGGTTGCAGCCAAATAAAACTCTACTTACATGTTCTGAGAGAAGGAAAAGAAGAAGTTTGGGCAGTGGTCTCAGATTTTCTCTGAACTCTGCCATTAGAGATTTTCTGACTGAGAATTTCACTGTTCTAATTCAGTATTTCAAGATGTGCAAGTGGTAGGAAGGATATGTTTTGTAAGGTATAATTATCTCTTTTTAGCAGTGAGCTCCTCAGTGCTGCTTTGATTGTGATACCTCCACATCGCCTGATTAAATCAAAGCCAGGTTAGAGCATTAGGATTAAGGACGTAAATTAATTGTAATTACATCAGAGTCAGCCAAATTAGCGAGTCATCAGTAATATAAGCAATGCTAAATGGCATCTAATTCTGTATAATAATTAATTGGGTTCTTCCACTAAATAAGACCCGACACATTGGTCCTTTATCAATCTGGTTAGCCTTGGGCACTTTTGACATGAAACAATTTCAAAGGTTCCAAGAAACCAACATGTTTGTCCCTGTTTTCATTTTAAGCTGTGACACTGTACATTTACGTGCTTCTACTAGTTTATGAATAAGGTCCTTACACTCCTGGATTACTCTTATTTGCTGTGCCTGTCATCCTGGACAGCTCATTGCTAAACTTATGCTGCCCACAGAGCTTGGAAAGAAAGAAATCAACATGCTGAAAAGGGCTCCAGAAAACGTCTAGTGGTGGTCATTTGACTAGAATGAGCACTCAGAGGACTGCTGGTTTCTGATGTAATATCAAATCTGGGTAAAGAAAGATGAAAAGGAAACTTTATCTAGGTAGGTAAGCACAAAAAAATTACTTAGAGTGACATCCAGATGTAGTCTAAGGAACTGAGAACAAGTGTGGATAACAAACAACCTCACCCTCTTCGTCTCCTCTTGACAGAGAGTTATGTGAAAATTGGGATAAAATCTAACAAGAAAGTGGTGGGATCACCAATATGTGGTCTTCTGAAACCAGTATAAAAAATAAATAGCAGACATCCTGTAGAGTGCAGTCTTAAATTTGCAGGTAGCTGGACTAGCAGATCAATAAGTCTTTTTCATGTCTGACAGTGGCAGCTCTGTTCCACATGTGTTCTAGAGATGATGATGCTGGCTTCTTACTACTAAAAGTGATTTGTTTCTTGTTTGTGACAGAGGAAATGCACTACTTTTCTCTCAGAACTGCATGGTTACCCTCCTGCTGCTCAAAATGCTTTTCAATTACAGATCCTGCACAAAGAAAACCATATTAGCTGTTCTGAGACCTTCAGTGTAGTCTGACTAACCTTTGTGCAGGGCAGGACTTCAAAGGAAGCAAAGCAAACCCCAAACCACCTTTGTATTCCTTGGGTCTGTTGACTTGCCAGGAAGCAGCTTGGCATTGCTCCCAACAATCACAGAGTACTTGAACAGTGTTTAATTCTGGATGCAATTCTAATGTAAATATTGCATACCACATATCTTTCTAATTATTTTCCAATTATATCACAGAGTTCAATTCATGTGTTGCATTTTGGATTGCAACTTTTGGTATCAGTAGCATGTTTAGTATCAATATTCTAGAAAACAGTTGCTTGCTTTTGTCTATCAGTCACTTGAGGTGAGTTTATTCTTTGTGTATGATGCAGGGAATCAAATTAGGGTGCATTCACTCATTCTTTTCTTCCAGTTTAGCAGCAAAAGAAAAGGAAAAAAAATATTTAAACTGAGAAGAAATCAGTACAGCAAATTCAGCTCCAGAGAAGCACTCTTGAATGTGCTCTTATGTGCATTTTTGAATGGGATGCTCTGTCAAGAGGCTTAACACAGTGTGTAAAGTTAACTGTCCATATGATTTTATGGGTCGGAGACTTTGTGTTTTGCAGATTTTAAAACTAAAGGCCAATGTGCTTCTGCATGGCTCCTTATTATCATATGTGTGTCTAAGAATGCCACCTCTACAGATAAAAATGGTGCCTCTGACTTTTAATGTTGTACAGCTGACTATCCCTATATCTCCTTCTGATTTTCCACAGAATTTTTCCTTACCTTTCAAAATAATTAATTAATATTTGATGGAAAAAGTAAGTAAAACTGAAAAAATATTTCCTGTAATAATTTGTCTCTTGGCCAGCATTAGACTTTTTCTATTTAATGTCTGTATTTGAAGCTAGAATTCAACTGATTTTATTTTAAAATATTTCTGATGCATTTTATTATTTTGTCTTTTGGTTTGGTTGTTGTTTTTGTTTTTTTTAACATAGGTCTGTGTTGTTGTGGTTTTTGTATAATATTCCCTATAGGAAAGACTTCCTCATGTTCACTTATAGCAAAACAGGGAACCTTCATAATGCATTTGCCTAATTGTCAGATATTCAGGATTCAGAAAAAGTGGTAGCCATGGGTGAGACCTGCTCCTATTTGTTCTCAACTATTTTCTTCAAGGACTGCTTGCTTCTGAATTCACCTAAGAGTATCCTACTTTTAAAAACTGCCAGTACTAATTTTGCATGAAGTAGGGCTAATGTAATGGGATTTTTATAAATAAAATCCAGCGACATTCATAGCCCTGTAATCAATTACTTGGCCACTTGGCCAAAGATCTGTTGTAGTGTAAATGTTTATACACTCAGAGTGCCTCAAGGCCTGCATAATCATTTGGCATACACCATTTGGTCCACAAGTGTAGCGTGGCCTTGCTTACAAAACACGCTCAGGATGGCAATTGGTAACAGGGCACTGCAGTGTTCATGGGCTAATGGAAACAGTAAATTTAGTCCTGGTATGGCAGAATAGGTGAATAATCTGAGACTCTTTTAACCAAAATGTTTTCTACTGAAATTAATGTTCCTATGGGAACATATGGATGAATAGATATGGAAATAAATGTAGGCATAGACTCTTCTGCACTAGAAGATATGTTTTTTATGCATTTTATTTAAAAAATCTAAAAAGGTTGATCATATTATCTGAAATCCTGAATGCCTTGTTTTAAAAAACAAGATATATTAGCAAGCCTGTTCAGGAAACACAATAAGAGACAAAAAGGTTCAGTTGTGCTGTGGAGCACCAGGGTGAGAAGAAAAAAAAAAAATTCAATAGAAAAGATTCTGCATCTAAGTCAGATTTAGTCAAATTGTTAGTACTCCTTCAGCTTGCTATCTGTCTCTTAATTTCCAGTGTTGTGCTGCCATGAGTGCTGTCTTACAACTGCTTGTAAATGAAGGAAAGGTTTGTTAAAATTAATTCTGTGTGGCAAGTTCTCAAAATTTTCTGTCACATAAAGCTCAAAAATTGAAAACAATTACTTTTTAAAACATTTGCTTTTTAGAACTCACCTCTTGGTGTTTTGTTACTTAACTAATATTTATTGACATGTAAGGTTACCATTATTGCTCTCAAAAGAAGCAGCCCAAAATAAATATCAGCTAGAAAATGGAAAGAAAATAAATGCATAAAACATACGGTTTTCCTTGTCTGATATAGAAAGATGAAAATCTAAATGACTTCTCTGTGGATGAATCAGTAAGGTAGCTGCAGATAGCTTGATCAGAAAAAGTTTTCACCCAGTGAGAAACTATTCTTGCTGAAACCAATTGCAAAATCCTTATTAGTGTTTCTGGCTCTGGTTTGACAAAGCAAAACCAGAGCTGAGTCCCTGTGTTCTGGTTAGTCAGTGGGTGTCAGTGCAGCTGTGTCTGTAACAGGTTACTCCTCATGGCTGCTGCAGTGTACGCTCAAGGCTGGTGATAGCATGATCCCTTACATCTGAGGAACTTCCATGTTTTTAGGTAAGGTCTTATGCTTTCCATAAACTGGTTTAAGAGAGCAGGTCAACATCTTACTGCATCAGACTCAGAAGAAAGTAAAGGTCTCAAAACAATTTGTTTTATTCATATGAGAATTGGAAATTCTAACACATTATTGACTTATCTGTGTCACTTTGGGAATGCTTTGCCTTCAACTGGGGTTTTTCATGCAATCCAGCTATTGAGCTTTGTAGAATGCAGACATATATATGCTTACATCCTTTGAAAACAGCACCTAGAACCTCTAAAAATCTGTCCTCCAGAATGCCAAGATGGCTTTGGTAAAGCAGATTCCTGGAATTTGCAGCACTAACACCTTCTGCTTTACTTTTGCTCACCACATTATTCCTCCATTGGTACATTCTTTTTGTACTTTGCATGAGCTCTAGGATTTGATTGTGAATAATTCTTTTGTATGGGGAAAAGAATACTTGCTTGTAATTAGCTGCAGAACCTGAAGAAATGATCTATAACTTAATGATTCTACAAATAATGTAAAACAACTTTAGCTGGTAAAAAAAAGGTACAATATATATCCAAGTTTCATGATGATTCAAATATAAGGGAATATAGCATTAAAGCTAGAGGTTACTGTGGTTCAGTGTATTTTTTTCCAGCATTAAATACCTGTCCTCTTGGCAATAGAAACCTGTTTCTTGGCATCAAATTGTGCCCAGACTAGCACAAACAACAAGTACTGGGAGGAATAACAGTAGTATCTTCTGATTCAGCCTTAGGAGGCTTGGGCAAATTGCCACAGATTACCTTTTTGCAATGCAGGTGATAAAAATAATGTTTTTACAGGTCTGCTGTTTCTGAACTTTAGCAGTTATTGTCCTCCTCCTAACAGTGAAATGGAAAAATCTTATTCTTAACACTTTCATTTCAGATGCCTTTATTTTCATTGCCATGGAAATTATAGCTGTGAGCAGTGCCATTGGGGAAAAAAAAATGCATATTTCTGAGTTTCAAATTACTCTTAAATTATGCTAATTCAAGAAATTTCTCTTTCAACACACATTTACTTTATATATGCAAGAGAGATATTACATTAATGTAAATAACTATCTATCTATGCTTAATTAACACTCCCTTACACTTATCCTTACGTTGAATCATTGTCCATATGGCTGCCTTAAAATGTTTTGTAATCCTAAGTACATATCACCTCAGACATTTAGGACACACTTTATAGAAGCTCAGTTGAAGTGACTTGTTCTAGTCATTAAAATCTTTACTTCATATCAAATTTATTTCACAAGTCAGTATATATGTGAAAACTTGAAATTCTAAGTTTTCCAAATAAATTAACAAAATTGTACTTAACAGCTGTGGTGTTGGAAGGGATGACTCATGGTGTGCAGACACTGAATTGCCAAAGTTTTTCCCCTCATTACTAATGTTCTCTTGGGAAAGGCTTGCCTCATGAATATTCAGATGTGCCTCAGAGAATCGTAGAATCATTAGAGTTGGGAAATACCTTTCAGATCCTCACGTCCAGCCCAAAACCTAACTCTTCTAAGTCCACCACTAAACAGTGTCTCTAACTGAAACATCTACACATCTTTTAAGTACCTCTGGGGAGGGTGACACCATTTCCCTGGGCAATCTGTTCCAGTTCTTGGCAACCCTTTCAGAATATCCAATCTAATCCTCCCCAGCACAATGTGAGGCTGGGTTCTTCCTATCACTGCTACATGGAATTGACTAATACCCTCCTTTCTGGTCATTGTAGATGGTCAGATCAACATTCCCACCCAACTCACTGTTGTCTGCAAACTCAATCCCCTCATCCAGGTCACAGGTACAGATATTAAGCAGCACTGGCACCAACACTGAGCCCTGGGGAACAACAATGGTGAGCAGTCACGAGCTGGATGTAACTCCATTCCCCCCACTCTCTGGGCCCAGCCACACAGGCAGGTTTTATCTAGGGAACAGAGCATCTGTCCAAGCCAGGTTCTCCAGGAAAGAGCTGTGAGTGAAGATATCAAAAACCTTACTTAGGTTCAGGTAGAAAACATAAGCAGATTTTTCCTAGTCCACAAATTGAGTTATTTTGTCACAGAAGGAGATCGGGTTGATCAAGGGGGACCTGTCTTTCATGTCACTCTTGCTGGCTGGACCTGATGCTCTGGTTGCTGTGTACATGCTGTGTGATGGGAATCAGGATGTTCTGCTCCCAAATCCTGTATGTTCATTCACATTAAACTACATTTTTTCTTCTCTTCTTTCTGCACCATGCTAGTGTATTACATAACTGTATACAATAACAACTTTTAAAATTGTCTCTGGCAAATTTGGGTTATAAATAGAAATAAAAGCTGGGGGGATGTCTTGTATATGGGGTCAGTCTTTCACTTTCTAGGTGGAGCAAATCTCCTAAAGGTAGTAGAATCTGGTCCTCTGAGAGTCTTTTGTTTCCTGCTGGAAAAGGAATTTGAAGTGTTGTCTTTTACTATGTGCTACATGCCTCTAACAAGATGAAATGTAAGAGAAAGGGAATCCCACAAAAAATCCTGTGGGATGCATTTTTGTTTCATGAACTGTTGAAGTGAATGAGATGGGAGATGAAGCTTTCAGATTTGGGGAAAGACATTGATGTAGTGAAAGGGTTGGGATAGATTTCAGGAAATTTGCTGTCTCTTTCTGCTTCCTGTGGCTGTAAACTTGGGAAAGTAACTTCATCTTTATGCCTTTTCTGCTAGCGTGTGAAATGGAGATAACCACTTCTTTTGTCTCTCTTACCTGTTTTATGTCTAAACTTACTAGGGAAGAGACACTTACATTATACATTTTCTGAGAGACTTCAGTAGGATCCTAATCCAATTTGGGCTTTCTAAGTGTCTCTGGTTGTCACAAAAATAATAAAAAATTTCACAATTTCTACAGAACTACACACTGTGTCTCATAGCTGACTGTGTTGCGCTGTTAGCAGGGCAGAAACAGTGTGATTATATTTGGAGGCTGCATAAGAATCCTGACACATTAGGTGCTTAATTTCTTTGCCTTGTGGGCTGGAAGACTTTCCACTGTTTGTGAAAACTACATTGAAATGGAGAACTACATCCTATGTGCCTACACACAACATCATTTTACTTCCCAGCCAGATTTTCCCCAGGTTAGGTACTTTTATGGATCTCCCTGCTTCTCCTTGTGATAAGGTGCACAGCCAACATTAACATTAATGAGAGCTGCATGTGCACTCGAAGAGAGAATCCAGGCCTCTGGGCATATTTAATTGCTATCAGACCAAGACTATTCTGCATAACATGGGGTATGCATAGAACATGGTAATGAAACAGAGCAAAGGGCTTGCTTAGGAAGGTGTGTATAGCACTCTGTGGGGAAGCTCTGCAGAACCTGGGAAACTCTGCCATCACGGAGAGAAACATGGATGGCATGCAGGAGGAAATGTCATATTTGGGGAGCACACAGGTTGTAGTGTGGCTGTAACTGATAGTTTGGATACCTTTGTAGTGTACAATCAAGACATGCTGCTGGGAGCAATTAACTGTAGAAGCAAGATGCTAAAATTTTCTTTAAATCTCTCTTCTTTCCTGCATGAAACTTGGACTTGCTGTGTTGTCTCTGACTTTCCAGTGACCATGCTTTAGGTTGCAGTGAAGAGGAATAAACAGAGTGTAGGCAAGATTAAAAGGCATATCATTATATTTGAGGGAGTGGAAATTGAGCGCTAGGAAAGAGCAGAAGGGTCTAGTGCTTGTACTCCAGTCCTATCTCCGAGTTCCTCTGTAAGTAGTTTGATTCATATCAGATTCTACTATTCAGAATAAAGCAAAATTATAGATTTTTTTTATCCCAGGGAATACTGATTAACTTTCCCCAAATAATGACTGAATGTAATGTACAAATAGCAACAAAAATTCAATATGCTCATTGAGTTCAAGTACTGAGGGAGACAGTTTCTCTGGGAATAATAATTTGTCAAAAATATATATATTTTTAATAAATTCCAGGGAATTGAACTAAAAAGTTAGGGACAGTTCTGGATAGCTGCATTATAGGGCCTATGTTCTAAGGGGACTGTGCCATAGCATGTTTCTCCTAAAGCCACATGAAGTTAAGCATTTCTCTCAATCAAAGGCTTGAATGTTATACAGTAAAGGTGAATCCAGCAAAATTGTTATAATTTGATCTAAAGCACATTAAAGGCTTCTCACTCTCATTAGAAAGGTTGGGCCACCTCTTATGTTACAGGTACAAAACTATTCTAACAGTAGCATATCTACCTGTAAAGACAGGGACCTTTCAGCTGTACTGAGTGCTTCAGTCCCAGGATACTGCCTCGAGGTCTCTGTGAGTAGGAAGAGGAAGACACAACTGTGGTCTCCCCACAGAGTTGCAACTTCCAGCAACTCTGAAAGCTGTGAGGCCAATGGCCATTGGAGAGAAACCTTTTGGAAGCTGTAATTTATACCATTTATGTTCAGTGCACAGTTAATCTATGAAGTAAAGGAAAATGAAGGCAATTTAGATTCATCCATCCATAAAATAGGTCACCAAAGAGCTGGTTTAATATGGCACTAGTAAGACCATAGTCATGACGAGGCAATGCTGGGCTGGGATCAAATGAATGGATATAGTTTCATGTAAACAATGGAAGCAGCTTTTAGTGGAATTTCATAAAGAACGACATTGGATCAACAAGCCAGTTTCTATAGCATTTAATGAAGACTCCATATAATATCGGGAATGGAAGTCTGCATATGCCTGTAGCTGATTTCTAATTAAAGAATAGAAGGTTCAGCTGCAGAGCCGTACTAAGAAACGTGCATTCAAAGAATTAGGAGTAGCCTACCCATTTAGTGATGCATTATTACACTTCTTTCTCTTGGATATCTCTTTAGTTCTCTGAAGTTAAATATGATACATATGGGAAATAGATTGAAGTACATTAATTGCCTTATTCATCATGTCATTAAAATTATAGGTCTTGCTGCAGACTAGCTGCAATGTCTTATTGTGTTTCTGGCACACATCATTAACAGAAACAGTCCTGCTAGTGGTATGCAAAATGTACTTTCTAAATAACTGTACAGTGATTTGGGGCTCACTTATGCAACATATTGCTACAAACTATTGTAATACCCCTGGCACTTGCCTAAACTCATTGGGCTAGTGATGGAATTAATGAGGCTGGTGCTGCTGCAGTATGCTGAGCACGCTCAGCTCCTTCGATGCTCTTTGTCTGCAGTGAGGCTCTTGTCTTTCAGAGCTGGCTGCGCTCTGTCTCCAGGGCTGAGCCTGGGATCGGATAATGAACAGCATATCAGTGCAGCAGAGGGGGTAGGGGGTGATGGGAGAAGACTTATTATTCCTTCACTCTCAAACAAAACAAAATCATTGAACTGTCAGGGTCATTAAGGACCCTGGGGTTGTCATGGAAACGACCTTTGGGGGTTTATGGCTGTTAATGCATGAGTGACTGTCTGTATTATATGTGTGTGGAAGGGGTCACCGTTTTCTTGGTGGCTTCTAAAAAAAGCTGGATTGGATGGCTAACGTTCAGAAAGGAATTTCTGTGCTCTGTGGTGTGACTAACTATTTTGAATGTAGCAGACTTTGAAGGGGAGGCGGAATAAAAAGCTTTACTGACAAATATTTAGACAGAAACATAATTACTCTTGAATTTTGTTTCAGTAGCAATGCAACTTTATTTCCAAGTGTCTTAAAATACAGTCAGACTCCGTAATCTTTTTAGGATACTTAACTCTGAAAGCAAATAATTTTGCTTCGGATGATTTCAGGCCAGCAATACAGGGCACTACCTAGGGAAATGACAATAAATTTTAGAGCTGTCATAGCCAGAGAGAAAAAATGTTAATGTACAATGCTAATAAAATCTTCCTCATCATCATACAGACTTTCTGTATGACATTGGGTACATCGTTTAACTGTTGTCCTGTTCAAGTCAATGCAAGCCATCAATTGATTTGAGATTTGTAATAATGCTTGTTAAAAAGGAAGGACATCTGATTTTAAGAATGTGGGTTTAGGACTCTGAGTATCCAGAAAGAAAAGTTATGGTATGAGTACATCAAAGATCAATTTTACCTAATCTTTTACACTCAGAAGTAAAAGTCATCATGGCATTTTGCTTTATCAGCCACTCTCTACTGGCTGATTAACAATTAGATGGTTATACTTCAGTTTTCAGTAGAGACTACAGCGCTTGTCTCCATATAGAGAAAGTGAGGGGGAGGGGGAGACAAAGAGGCAGCAAAGCAGGGATAATATTAATGATTCCCTTTATGACAGTCAGGAAATACCACCAGAAGCCAAAAATACTAGAAGTGAGGAATTGTGGTAACAATTATTTTAATGTTGTATGGAACTTAGTATATATTCAGTTTGATTCTTCAGCTCTTTATTTCAGAAAAAAAGTTCTGTGTTTACAGTATACTGAGAAAGGAGCTGGATTGTTTGCCCCCCACACTCTAAGATAAATGAATGTGGTTGACAGGTTAAAAATTGGAGGCAGAATTTTACTTATCTCCTGTTGTAGGGGAGAAAGCCTAAGTTTGGCCATGCTGAATTAAGTATTCATGATTTTGCATACTTTTTTTTTTTAAGTTGTCTCAGGAAAATCACATCATCTTTCTTGGCTTTCACCTTTCTTCTGTAAAGGAGGAATAGTCACACTTTTTTATTTCATACATTCCTTGCAACAATCGTAATAAACTCAGGTAATCCATCATAAGGGTGGCATAAACATCCCTGACAGCAGGATGTGACTTCATGGCTTATAGCCCATCCTCACTCCTACTTTTGCAGCTTCAGAAGTTTCTTAGAGTGATCAGGGGCAGCAAACACAATAACAAAATTTCAGAAAATCACAGTTGTATTGGTCTGCTTGTATATTTCAAAAATTCTTTCTTGTAATTACACTGGTTACAGCATATCTTTATTAAATAGATTAAGAAGATAAGAATGTCGTTGTATAACTGAATCTGAGCTATGCTCAGGTTAGAGGAGTTATAAAATGGAATTGTATTTATATATGTTGATGGTAGTGTTATAAGAGAAAAACGTATTTGGGGAGATTCTTAATAGGCTTTCATTCACCTGACTCTTAAGGCATCTCTGTATTTGAGGTTTTCTGGCCAAAACTCTTTCAGTGCTGTCTTGCAATTTTATGAAGAAAAATTAATCATGAAAGCTCAAGGTTGAGTTTAGTCAAGCTGAGTGTCAAATTTGTTTAAATGAGAAATCTTGTATTAGCTCAATTTCCCTTGAACTGGTGAAAATTCAGACTGAAAATCTGTAGGCTTTAAGAACTGTTGATTTGGTGTGCAATCCACCATGCCACCAGTCATAGTATCTTCTTGATAGCTTGTCTCCCATCCTTGCTTTTTGTCTTTTCTCTCTATTCCTGCTTTTTCAGCTCCTCCAAGCATTTCTTGTCACTGCTTCACTAGGATCTCCTCAACCCTGGCAACACACCCCACCCCTATCTGCAGATTTAGAGAGGCAGGTTTGCTTCTCTCTAAATGAAAATAGCACATTAGCTAAGAAATGCATATGGAAGTCAACCTTGAGCACCTTGTCTTAGTTAGTTTGCTTTCTCTCATCTTGTATTTGGTGAAAATTCTCACCAATCCCCTTAATATCAAGGCTGTCAGTATGCTGAGTTTTTTTTTATGTCTGGCCAATATAGTAAACATTTGGAGTTTTGCTAATCAGATATATTCCCAGCCTAAGAACATCTTCAGAAATATTTTTTTTCTGTGCTAGGTACACTGAAAAATTTTGATGCACATAAACCTTACTGTATTTTTTACATTTGTTGAGAGTCTGTTCGTTTCCAAGAGCATTAGAAATCACTTAGAATCCAGACTCTCTCCTAGAATATTTTATTTAGTCTCTTATAAGCCTGATTCCAAAAACAAACATAACAGGTTAGAGAAATAGTCATAAAATTACAGAGATTGAAGAAGAAAGTCAGGAGTACCATGGGTCATTTGGCCCAACCTTTCTGGTCAGGCAAGGTCATCTTAGAACAGATTGCTCAGGATTTCTCCCAGAGAGTTTGACTTCACACCCTCTCTGTACAATCAGTTCCAGTGCACAGTAAAGTTCTTGCTCATATTCTGGTGGAACTTCCTATGTGTCAATTTTTCCCCATTGCCTCTTGTCTTACTCCTTTGTCCACTGCCGTACAAGTTGCCACATATTTAAATGCACCAATTTACTGTCCCTGGTTCTCTTATTTTGGATAAATCTTTGTATCTTTCAACAGTTGAATAATTCAGAGCATAGTACATTGCAAGACTTGTTTTGCTTTTTGTTTTTCCAGTAATATATTCCACTCAGACTCTAGTTCAGTTAGAGTTTCAGTGAAGAACTGATCAAGGATAAATTTGAGGAGAAATTGCAGCCACATGGATCACTGTGTAAGCTGGGCTAGATCTCTTAATTTCTCCTGACCTGTGCTCATTTACCCCAGTTTAGGACCTTCCTTGCTATTGCACTGCGGTGGGTTGACCTTTGCTGGATGCCACGCATACACCAAGCCTCTCTGACACTCCCCTCCTCTGCAGAAGCAAAGGAAAACCAAAGATTTATTCTCTACTTCCCATCAGCAGGCAGTGTACAGCCCCTTTTCAGGAAGCAGAGTTTCAGTACATATAGTGGTTGCTCTGGAAAATAAATGTAAAAACAAATGCTCCTCACCTCCTTCTTTCTCCTAGCTTTTATTGCATTTTGTCATTTTGGGTCAGCTCTCCTGGCTTTGTCTCCTCCCCAGATCCTGCCCACCCCCAGCCTATTGGTAAGGGGTAACTCTTGGAGAGACAGCCCTGATGCTGTGCCAGCCCTGCTCAGCAGGGGCCGAAGCACTGTGTGTTAGAAACACCTTTCTAGCCACCAGTGGGGTACAGCTCTGTGAGGGCTGCAGTGGAGAAAATGAATTCCATCTCAGCCAGACCAAATCCATGCACTTTCATGGCAGCCCAAGGGGAATTTAGCACAGGAGTGCCATACAAACCAACTAGGATGAAAAAGATGATATTCATTTTCTTTCTCAGTCTAAAGGGATTACTTTTGTAATTACACCAAGTTCTGAAATGCCTTTAGATTTGTTCAGTGCCAGGGAATCTGAATTTACATCAAATGCTGCATAATTCATATGGCATGGACAGCAATTATGAGTTAATTGAGGGGGTAATGTTTAAAAAAAGGCACATTATGAAGAACATCGGAAATGTTGAATTGAAGACAGGCTCTTCAGCCCATTGAGGCTCATTTTTTTAAATGTTATTTTATTTAACGTGATAGTGGTTGTCTTTTGAACAATGCAGGAGAACCCTATGTTCCTGGTCCTGCACTATTTTTTCTTTAGGCAGCATCTGATACATTTTTTTTTCTGGAATAAGTAATTCCAAAGTCAGGTATGAAATTATTCCTTTCCATTTTACACACTGTTCTAAAATGTGTGCTTGATTATCTCTCAGCAGCAGCCATAACCTTAAAATCAGATATAGTTCAGTTAATACAGTCCTCTTGATCCTTTCTCACCTTTCAGATTATAGGGATTAGGCACTATATACTATCTATACTGTTGCTGCCTTTGTTCCTACAGTCAACAGAGTCATCACTTTTCTCTGTACATTCTCACATGTTATAATACCTACTTTTGTAAAGCTAGCTTGAAAGGTTCACTGGTAATCTGAACAGTTTCTGGCCTGTTTCCATGCCTTTGAATAGTGAAGACATTTAATGCTGTTAAGAAAATGTTTGTGTTTTGCATTTCAAGTGCTACTGTGCCAACAAGAACTGTAGAGGAAATCCACCTCACCTACACAAAGCCAATGTCATCAGGCTTTCAAAGACACTCTTAGTGGAGGCAGGGAAATGAAATTCAAATATCCTCATCTATAGGCAGGCCACAACAGGACTACAACAAAGGATCTTGACATCTCTTATTTCATTTTTGATGCCAGTAAAAGAGGTTGGGGCCACTCTGTGTTACTGGGCTGGTCCTTAGGATTCCTTCCTTGAGTTGCCTTCCTGCTGCCTCTGCCATGCCAATTTACTCAGGTCTTAAATGAAGTTCCCACTTGTAGCATGCAGGATACATGAATTCATATTATTTGCAGATTTGCAGATTGTAATATCTTAGGCTGCTCTACTCTCTGCACAAGCTGATAGGAAAGGCTTTATTTTCATATTAATCCTTTGAACCTGCTATTTGAAAAGAAAAAACACTCTTAGTGGCTAAAAACAAGCTACATTTCTTTTTAAACTTGAGTATGTGGCCGAGTCAGTTTTATGTGGATTTGACATGGACTGAGTCCAATTTTAAAATAACCTGTTACCTTTCAAAGAGAATTTAAATTTAAATTTTATTTTGCATTTAAAATGTTGACTGAAATGTACAGCAACAAAAGTGTCAATTCAAACATTTTTACATTTTTGATTGCTTTTGGGTTTTGTTTTGTTTTGTTTTTTTCAAAATTCAATTTTAAAGCCAGTGATGTAGCAATTGATGTCACACTTGACAACTTATCCATTCAGCAATGGCATATACAAGTGTAAGAATTTGCTCTGATAATTTAATGACTTTTAATCTAAAACATATGAGATCAAGAAGTCCACACTGGAAACCAAGGGTAATTTCTCCAATACTTATGTGAATAAATCAGTGGCAAGGAAAAAAATGTGGCTAAGTTGCATGAATGAGTTATCCGGGACGCAAACCATGCAGACACTGTATGTGCGCATGTCACAGTCTGTGAGGCTGTGCTTCTATCAGAAGTTTTGTTGGATACACTTGGAAGACTCAGGAGCTGAGGAGCAAAGGAGAGAAGAGGCACCTCAATTAGCTTAATTTAGTAGTATAACCATGTCACACACATGGATAATTACTTCATCACTATTAGTGATCCATGCATCAAGAAAGGCCAGTGCTGCTGCCTGAAACTCAAGTGACTCAACTCTCACTTGTCATCAGATTCTGCAGCACAATCACCCAGGACTGTTCATGGGGAGTTTCTCTCTCAGATTATTTTTCTACACCTCAAAATCCTCTTCACTTATCCTGAAAAAAAAAATTTATTCAGGAGCCAACATTCTTACTGTACTCTTTCTTTTCAAAGTCATTCCAAGAAATTCTAAATGGCACCTATTTTGTTCAAAGGCCAGCAGAATCCTGATGTCTACATTTTTTCTCCCTGACATTAGTGCTTCCTTTCCTGATATTCCCTTCAGTGCAGGGCCTATTTATAACTGGGATTTTTATCTAAATTCAACCCTTGTTTCCCAGATTTGTCTAATGACTTGTTCGAAGACAAGGGAAATATTCTAATCCTTCTGGCCTTCAGTACATCATTTGGTGCCACCTGGGAAATTATTGGTGAAGGCAGGTGAGATGGGGATTAGAGCAAAGACTGTGAAGGGAATAAGGCACTGGCTGAAAAGAAGAGACTGAGGGTTGTGCTGAAAGGGGAGGGAAGGCTGCAGTCAGTTAAGTCCTCAAGAACTCTTAAGTCCACTCTTAGGACTAATATTAATTTTTTTTTAATGACCCGGAAACAGAAAATAGACAAGCTAGTGACACTTGAGAAGTGGATTAGAGATTCCTAAAAGTAGGAGGTTAAGAATGTCACAAGAGAACTGGATTATGTTCTGTACAGGCGGCATTAATTGTTCAAATTGTGAAGCAGCAGTTCATATTACAATCTAGAAGCAATACAAATGGAAACAATGGGAAGGAAAAATTCTAGGCTTCTTAGTTGATCACAGTAGAGTTATGAATCACCAATGAACACAGCTGTGGAAAAGTTGTGCTCTGAGGATGTGTCTAAAAAATTACTCATATAGGCAACACTGATAGTGTTGAAGATTTCTTTTGGGATGATAATCACATTGGTCTCTTAGGAAAGAAAGATGATTCCAAGGTGTAACAGAAAAAGTTGACTGGAATGAACAAGGATGCTTACATACTGTTCCACAAGAGAAGGAAAAAAACATCTTTACTTATTCAGCCTAATATAATGTTCTTTCTGCTGGAAGGAAAGACTGGAAAAGAAAAGAGACTATTTGTCTTAAGAGAGAATACTAATACAAATAGAACTGAGCATCATAAGTTTTAGAAATTAAAAAGACTCTTCTGGAGCAGTTATCCTAGCATTGTAAAGGAGTTGGGATACTTCGGTGGTTTTTAACTGGGACTGGATGCCTTGACTGCTTTGGTTGCTGGTTGCTTGCCTCCAAAGAAAAGTCCCTTCCTGCTTAAGTTTAGTAACATAAGATCATCCTACTAGCATGGATACTAATTGACAAAGTCATCAGGGGTATTAGCAAACTAAAACTTGGAGTTTCTGTATATAGCTATAGTTTCCTTTACTAGACAGGATATGAGTTTGAAGGGAGTAAGAAACATAATTGTTATCTGTAGTGAAGGCATGGCTCACATCGATATTCTTACATATCCTGTTATCCTGATGAAAAAGCAAAAGGGAATGAGAGAAGGAGGGAAGGTTAGACTTTGAAAAAATAATTTAGAATAAGTATTTTAATTAGTGTGATAAATTTCAATTGTTTATTGGGGCATTTTTGTTACTGTTGTTATTGTGTGACACTATGGCAGTCATGCATCATGCATGTGTACAGGGGGAAAAAAAAAGAAAAAAACCCCACCAAAAACCCTGGGAAAATAATCAGTAAATATGAGAAAGTGTAAATTGTTCTCTTTTAATAAATATAATAGAGAAGTAACCAAGATTTTAAAACTGTATTTATTTTTTTCTAAATAGAGGTTTATTTCTTAAACTTCAGCTTCCAGCCCTTGTCAGATCCTCTCTGGGCCCTTTTTCTCTGAAGCTGATGTGATGATGCTTTCAGTGTTGTCTATTACTGGAGGCTGGGTGAATAGCCTGACTTGTTTCATAACCATATTTGTACAGCACCAGTCTATGGTTCTTGCATTGTAAATATTTTCATTTTTTAGTTAATTTCAGTGAGGCAATTTGAACAGCTCTCATTAATTTTCCATTTATAGTCTGTAATAAAGACTAGAAATGGTGTTGAGTTGTTAAGACAAACATAGATTAGTGACAAGAGCTTGCTAATCATCTCTCCTAAGTTAGTAACTACAATAATGATTTGGGAGATCTTGAAGAGTGGCAAGAATGGCTAAGTACCTTGAAAGTCTTCAGCAAAGAAGGATTGACACAGGAAGCAGTAATTTCAATGTACACTGATTTGGAGCTGTAAAAGTAGCAGTTTTTAGAGAGTTTTGCATATTGTTTTCACTTACATTTAGCCAGTTTATATATCTTCCAGACTGTTTTGCTTTCCCTCTAAAATTGTAGCATCTTTCAACTTTGGCTTCACAAACCCGATGACTAAATTATGTGGGGAAATGCTAATAAAATATATTTGAATTGGTATCATTATCTAGAAACCTGCTTGCATTGAGTACCTCTCTGTATTCTGTTGGACAGAAAAGGGATTGTCCATGAGAATAGGGAGTAAAGGCTGAGTTCTGTGATTAAACCTTTCCCGCTCCCCATGAGGGTTACAGATTGTTTCCTTCAGACTCACCTGCTGTTTGAAGCCAGGCAGCAGGGTTATCCTCTGCCCAGTTAGCAGCAGCAGCTCAGCTGGGAAGGGGAAGGAGGGCACAGCCTTCCTTGGCACAGCCAGCCCTGCTGCTCAGCCAGGGCACAGCCCCGAGCAGCCGCGCTGCGCCTGGCAAAGCACAGAACGCCTGGAGCCCAGGCCTCGGGGGAGAACAGAAATGAGATCACCATCTCACCGTACCTTGGCTGAGCCCAAGCAGTACAAGAGGACTGAAAAGGCAGAACTGTGTGAAAGGAAAAGACTAGAGAAACAAGCTCTTCATCAGAGAAATAAATGTAGAATCTCATCGGCAGTCCTGAGCTTGTTGTTCTCTCTCAGGCCTAAGCGAGGTTGCTCACAAGCGAGGAGGTGGATGAACTAAGCTATTTAATCCTTTCTTCTGGGTAGTTCAGAGAAAACTGCTTAGCCTAGGTGAGAAATAACAGACTTTTGGAAGGGTGTCTCTGGTCTTGGTGCCTGATCAGACCAATCACTGAATGCTGAGTGCAAATGAGCCAGTAAAAACTGTAGTAATTTGACTAGCGTAACTTTCCATTAAAATAATTTTAGCTTCTGTATTAGCTTAGAAAAAGGTAGATCAGGGTGTTATGTATTACTGGACCAGTATGCTAATATGGTCATATCACAGCCAGCTCAGCTTATTTGGCAGAACACTGCAACATAATATACTGTAGTGTCTTAAGGACCAGACCAGCCTTGGACTATATAAACAGTGACTTTAGTGTTCCTAAAATTCAGTAATAAATTCCTATTCATATAACTTTATTAGCTGAATCATGTGAAAGACATGCCTTTGAGCCAGGGCAGGTGTCTGTTTTAGTTCTGCAGCACCATGCCATCAATATAAAACACAGTATAGTAAATTCAAAACTTCCCTGAGGATCTTATCCAGCACCAGTGATTCATTAACTCAGGTTTCATACTGGATGGGAGCAGATTAATACAGTAAGAACAAAGGTGCCAGATGTACAGTTTTTTGGCCATGTTTTAAAGTGTATGTGTCAAAGAGCAGAAATAAAGGAAATGTTTGACCTTTATTTCTTAAGTCCCAGAAAAAAGACTTCTGGCTAATTTCCATTATGTATGGTAATGTTAAAAAAAGTCTTATGCAATTAAAAGAATTTTACATAAAAAAAAATACAATTACTTTATAAGGACTGAATATTGCTTTCTTGTGGCAGATAAAATAGGTTTCAAGGCCTGCAGAGAATAGGCACATGCTACCTTTACATATGTGAGCAGGTACCAATAACAAACAAAACCAGCAAACTTCTCTGGTGTATGACGCATCATCAGGACAAAAGTCAACACTTGGCAATCCTCAATGAAAGAATAAAGTTCCTCTACTGGGATCAAAGGCCAACCTTTCGTGGTCAGGTGTTGAGCCGTGGCTAGTGGCCTCACTTTATTAATGGAGCTTCTGAAGATAACTGGGAGTCAGTGGCAAGTTTGTATGTAGAGCCAGTTATGCTCTGTCTAGCTACAGAGTTGAACTCCATTATCAATACTATTCACTAAGACCAGTATCTCCTATTTTCAGGATAGTTCAAATAATGAGAAATTCAAATAACTAGGAAATATAGCTTATAAGTAGGAATAAAGCAAATGGCTTGATACAAACTGATACATTGCTTTAATTCAAAATACAGTAAATAAGTACCGAAACTATGGTGATAATTTTTTTGGTTTAGAGATGTATTTTAAAAGATACTGGTACTTCTCTGCACCTGCACAGGCTGGTTGTATGAAACCTGGTACTTTCATATAGGTCACTGTTAGCAGAGATAAAACAAATGACCAGTGTCTGTGATACAAGACCACTACAGGCTGGAATGTTCATTCCTTCAAGCTTCTGCAGTGGTCCTGAGCTCAGGTGTGGTTTGAAACTGAGAGCGCTGCCATGATTTTATGGGGTCACGAGACTCGCTAGAATGTTAAAATAATCCAGTAGCAGACAGACTGCTAAAGACCATGGTGCCAGCAAACAGGCGACAGGTTCATCTGTGATTTACATAAAGTATAAATTGATTAATCCTGAGAGCCCTGTGGGGGATTACTCTGCTGATGAGTAATTTCTCATGCTGATATGTAGGCTCTTCCTTTCCTCTGGGTCACTCCCAAGCGCCTTGAGCATTATTCCTTTGATGTTCATCCTACAGCCTAAAGACATCTCAGTCCACTCTTGATTTTGCACTGCTGTTGACCCCCACAGTCCAGGCTGACTGTGGCCTTGCTCCTTGAGAGGCCAGCTGGGGATGGAAGTCAGTGGTGCCATTGCCAAGTGCCAAAGCAGTGGCCTGACCACAAGTCCTCCTACCATGGGCTCTCCTACCTCTGTGTGCAGGGATTTGCAGGAGAGATGGGAAGTAGGTCTGGCTGAGTTCTCGTGACAAGCAGTAGACCACTCTGAAGACAGTATGAAAATACAACAGCCTGTTCACATGAGCAGTCTGAAGACTTCTGTGAATCAATGCTATTTCATTGCACCAGCTGCTTTCAGGCTTGCTCTTGTACCTGCCTCTTTTCTCTCTTTCAAAACATGAGTTGCACTTTAGGTCTTGCCCACAAAATTCAAGCAGAGAAACATGGCAAGTGGATTGTTTTTCAAGTTCCTCAGAATAAAGTTTACTGAAAGGTTTGCCACTTAATATTTCTCATTTCACAGCTTGATTTAAAATGTCTTATACGGCAAAATGAGAAAACATTTGAAAAAATGAAGGTATTATAATAGAAATAAAGACTGATTATTTTTCTTTGGATAATATTTCCTTTAATTTCCTAGGGTGTACTGGATTGTGTTTATGTAACCAGACATTCAATATATTCCAGATCTCGTTATTATAACTCTAATGACTTGTCCCAGTAATTTGCTGCCAGTGTGTAATAGTGCTTATATATGGGGGTGGGTTAGAGCTAATTGCCACAGAGCCCTTTTTATTAGGGCTACACAGATTAGTAGCCCACCCAAGTTTATGAAATATATACACATTTACAAGCATGTTGATCTGATTAAGGCTGAGAACAAGTCCTTCTGAACATAAATACATGTAAATCTGCAAATAAATACACAGTTTTTAAAAAGTGACTTTTTAAGGAATGTCTTTGTTCTATTGTGTGAAAAGGCAGATGTTTTTCAGTTGATAGTTTTATAGAGATGCTTGCATTTTAATTTTTTTATTTAGCTTTTCAGTTCCTGATGAAAAAGCATTATTGTCCTTGTAACATTGCACAGTGTATCTTTAGTTTTGGTTCTTAAAGTATCATACCTTTTGGAACCCGAATTTACTTTTAAAAAACTTGTTTTGGGTGCTTGGATACAGAGTAAAAATGATTTCTTCACTGAAAAATTGTATATCAGCCCTTCATTAATTTTCTACTATTTGGAGCCTTCATTGATTTCTGTGGGTGCTGATCTGAGCTTATATTATATCTGCCATAGAGGCTGCAAGTTACTGACAAGGTACTAAAGTCAGTTTTGCCAAAAAAACATTAACTGCCACTACACATGCAAAGTTTGGCTGGACATTAAGCAGTAGAAACTTCCGGAAGGTCTCCTGGGTCAGCTGTGGGAAGGAGTGCCTATTAAATCTGCCTCAGAGTGCCCAATGCAATTTCTTCTTTTTAAGGATTTAGTCAGCTTCAGGGCCTGAAAGTTTCTTGTCTATCTTCAGAAGCTACAGTGCTTGACTCTCCTGAGACTGTCTGAAAATTCAGACAGCTACTGCCCCATGATGATCTCACATTGTCAGGCTGTATTTCTCACCAAGCCCCAGAGTGACAGCAGCCTGTGAAAGTAGCAGAGATTCCTATATCCTCAAGTGGACCAGAGATTGGACTGCCCAGCACTTAGTTGTTGATTTATACAAGATTATGACTGTGAGAATATAACTAAGGCAAGAAGAGACCAGAAAATCCTGTTGAGACTCAGCAGAACAGGAGGTGTAAAAAGCCAGGAGAGAAAAGATGGCTTTAGCAAAAGGGCCAGCTGTGTTTCTCACATTGCAGGATGTAAGTGTCCCTGCAGGCAGGAGGAACTGAGAATATGTACCTGAGGCACTGCATTGATACAAGTAGTTTCAGGTATTTAAAATATCTAGATTCAGTTGTATAATTATTTGATTTTTCTCCACATATTCTCACCAGAGAAAGTGCCCAGAAAATTCTTGTTGTTAGTAATGTTAGTCTTTTTTGGATGAATCCTCAGGAACCCTGAACAACTGCATCTTTCTTGGGGAAAAGCGCCTGAGTGTGCAGGTGTTCAGCATGGTGCGTTTCTGGCTGAATTGGACTGCATCCTAGACTTCATGCTTTTATATTGTCAGGATTTGAAGGCACAGTTCTCCCCCACATCCCATCTTGCATGTGAAGACAATATGGCATACACTGACACTTAAGTTCTCAGGAAAATATGCTGCACGTAGTAAAGCCACTTACTGGTTACAGAATCACCAAGCATCTTTCATCTCTCTAATCTCTCTATGTCACCAGGTAAGGTCCTGACACTTCATATCCAGGAGTGGTTTTTATTTTCCTCAGGAGGACATTTAAGATGGTCAGGAGAACTCTATCTGAGGAAGAAGTATAATGGCATTCAACAGAATTTCTTGATTAGTCATATTAGGTATTTAAATAGAGGCAGCCTGTGTATTTTATTACTGTTTTGAAAAGCTGCACTGTGAGGTAGAAGCCAGTAATTGGCCATATGTGCAAAAAAACCCCATATATACAACTTGACTTATTTGTATGGCAGCAGTAGAAAGATTATCATCATAACATCCTTCATAGAATATTTCGTATCGGGCAGCCTTCCACAGCTGTAGTTCTCAATCTTTATTAGATCTATTATGCAAACACAGAAGGTTTCTTGAGTCAGCAAAAACTCAGCAAACTGATATGTGTTGTTCATGCTGCCTTGCAAATCATTTGCCCTAATCACCCAAGAGTTGATTAAAGTGGAGGTTGATTGGTTAATTTGCTCTCAACCTTGGAGAACCCATGACTTTGATTATTACAGTAGTTATTTAAAATATGTGTTGTGCCATTCTTCTTAGGGTTTAGCTGTATTCTAAAGACAAACATGAATTTATGGATCATTATTAAAAAAGAAGAATAAAGAAAATAAAAAGAGAACAAGAACTTCCCTGCTAGGCATTTGTCTATGTTGCTTTTAAGTCAAAGACATTTTCACTAATGTCCCTACTTGTATACTTCATGATAGGTTCCTCTGACTGATTCATGGACATCATGCAAAATGTGAGCATGAAGAGACTGAAGAATAAAAGAAAATATTCTCTCTTTCTCGTGTACCTCAGTTTACCTTTCTAACATTTTCCCCATGTTGAGAGTCAAAAACAACAGACTATTGGGAAAATCTCCCTCACAGTAATAGCAAATCTAGAAAATCAGTAATCTAGAAAATACCTGAAGTTTCAAGGGAAATAATGGGAAAGCTGATTTTTGGGTGGAGTACGGCTAGCCTGGTTCCAGTGTTCTAGAAAAAATTTAAAGTTCCCAACCCTGCCCTGGTGATGAAAAGGGAGAAAGGAGGCTGAGTATTTTCCCAGCACTGCACTGCAAATATCTGTGAATGCTAACAGGGCTTTGTGGTCTCTCACAATATACAGACGTTTCTTCTAGCCAAAGGTGGGAGTAGCTGTAACAAAAAGAGGTTAATAATGCTTGAAAGATCAAGCATTTGGTAGAGGAAAAATATTTATAGTCCTTCATGTTGTTTCGTTATTTGCTGTACATACTTTGAATTAATCAATAAATAATGCTTTAGAACACAGCTTTAAAAAAAGATACTGATGTATTGAAAGTTTTCTGAGGAAAAAAGCTTTACAGTTAGGAACACAGATGAGCTTATGAGCCAGAGAGGCAGCCCAAAGATCTGTTCTGAGAGATTCTGGGGCACCATTCAGGAAAAGGGTCAGGGTAGAGCTGGCATGGATACGGAAGATGTTGAAAGGACAGGTTTCCCTGTCACATCTGTTTCTTTCTCTTCTTCTTTGCAGAAAAGAAAACATTTTGTATAGTTATTTGCTCTCCACATGGAAAATTACTCTGGTTTATTTGCACTCTACTTTCATAGGCAGATATCAGTATTTATATGGGGTAGGCCTAATACATGGTATGGGTGACTGTTTTTCTCCTTTGGGTTTCATCACATCCTCACCAGCTTCAACATGACTGTGGCCAGCCCCCAGCTCCCCGCAGCACCACCTCATGTTTGAATGGGTCTTTGCCCTTTCTTCCTTGCTTCCTAACCTGCATGGCTGCAATCTAGTCACAGCTGGTGAGTTTGGGACTATCTTTGTTCTAGCTTTCTGTTCATTTTACCAGCTACATAAATGCAAATCCTCATTTCTGACCGTGGGCTGGCTGTTCTCTGCTGGCTGCTGCACTTTCTCCTGCACAGCTTCACTTACCTTCGCTGGCTTCCTGGGTGCATTTATTGAGAAAATTTTTGTTATCTGGCTGCATTCACTGTAGTTGTTAAAAGCCTCAAAATGTAAGAATTGCATGTGTGTGTCTTCTTTTTATAGTTGCTGTCTGTATCTTTCTTTCTGCGTACAGTTGATTAATTCTTCTGTACAATGCCTTGAGGAATTACTGTGTCAAGTATCACATCTGATAGATCTGCTAAATGCATTTGTGAAGACATCTTCAGGCAAAAGTATTGTCATACACTACATTTATGGAGGGGATGTCTTGGGTCCTGTCCTTACTGGTAAACAGTCATGTCTGTGTATTTCCCGGTGACTAATTTCTGCCTGGGAAGAGATGTTTGTGGGAGACTGCCAACAACAGTTGTGCTAAAATTATACACCAAGAAATGTTTACATGCCTTACATCTCCTGCTCTTTTCTTTGTCAGACAAACAGGGTGTTATACAGAGGTGTTTATTTTTTATTTTCATGAATTATTCAAAAGAATAGTATGGGGGTGGGGGGACAGCACCATTGCAGGCAAATTTGGGTCATTTTAATCATCTTCTTGTAAACACTGCCACCTTCCAAGAGCTGCAAATTCTCAAAACCCCGTTTTCCCAAAGATCAAATCCAAACAGACTAACTAACATTTAAGGAGTGGTGCCTATAGCTTTAAGCAAATAGAGCAGTACATTTTCATTCTGAACAGGTACCATGTTCACTACTGTGTACAGCATTCTCCAGCTGGGGTCCACACTACCAGCTGATTAGAGGCTTTTCATGCTGCTGAAGGACAGTGAATTGCTGTAGATCAAATGCTACCTATAAAGGTGGACGACCTCCTCTACTTAGTGGGAGGAATCTGGAAGAGGAAAATCATACACATTCCACAAACTGCCGCATTCAGCTGTCACTGAAAAAATAAAAATGTGTAATCCCATTTCAAATTGATATTTCTAAGCAGATATTTTTAATCATCTATTTTAGCAGATGGCTTTTTTCATCCACTAGAACACACTAGGGCAATCCAGATTTTTTTATTTATACCCTGTTACCTGAATCTCAATTAATACAGCTAACAGAGTGGGAGGAGAATAGACAGGACTTTAAAACACCTATGTATTCGCATAGGTGGGGGTCTTGCGATTTCTGTGTGTGAATTTATTTTCTGTTATCCCTGACCAAATATGAAACAAGCACCAATATTTCAAAGTTTCTGCTAACTTCCAGTTTGTAGCCAGTTTGTAGGAATTTCCCAGTGGAGGGATGACCTTTGTGCTGACAATTGAAGCTCGATGAAATGCATATTTTCTTTGTGTACCTTCATCAGATTACCTGAAATAATATAGAGTCCATAGGTTGAAACTTCTTGAGTCCCCAGTTTTGCCCATATTTGGTATCTGGAACCAGGTCATCTGTAAAACCCCTTAGCCTTTTTGATGCTGTGCAGAGGCTGCGGGATAAGGACTCACTGTAGAAAGTGGATTTTGAGGGAATTTTCTACATTTACTTTTAGAGCCTTCATTCTGTCAAAGTAATATTATCATAACTGAGAAGCAGATCCATAGTGCATGCATAATTAGCTAGCTAAAGAACAAAAAAAACCGCTAATACCAAAGGGGTAGAACTTTGCTGTGTTTCATCACTTAACACACAGCAGCAACTTTGCCTTCCAAAAATTGTACTGGAGCTACAGCTTGATTTAAAGATTTTCACAGTTGCTGATAGAGAGTGGGGCCAGATGATGGTGGCCACGGCAGTGAGAGAAGCTGAGGGACACAGCTCTCACTTGTAAAATAAGTTGATGAAGATACATAGCCAGCAAGCAGTGCACAGGTTAAGGCAGGCCAATCTCAGGTGAAATCCATTATCTAAGGCTCAGTTTGGTGTTTGAGAAAGAGTAAGACAAATGGAAAGGAAAGTGGATAGGAAGTTTAAAAGGGGAGAAGGTGATTCCAGGTTTTTAGACACTGAGAGTGGAAAAAAAAATGCAGGGAAAGTAATTCAGTTATGTTTCATTCCGTGCTGTGTGTTCTGGGTTACTGTTTCAGCTTCAGAGTATGTGCACAATTACCATCTGCTCAAGTACAATGCCCAGCACCTATGGATGATGCTAACTAACTCTGTGCCAATTGTATATAAACATTAATTACCATGTATCATTCTAATCATTGTTTTTAAAAGGAGTAGGTTAAATTATCTGAGTAGTTATCACCAAAAAAAAAAAAAAGGGGGGGGGGGAAGTCAAGCTCTTTTATTTTTATTCATGTACAAAAGAGAAGGTTGCTTATGTAGTTGTTTAAAGTTTCACAATCTGTGATCTTTGTGTCATGCTTTAAGGACGAGATGGATGAATTCTGCTTACAATTTTTTGGATACTCTATTACTACACAGAAACCAAAAGAATGATTAACAGGGGTTCATCTTAAAGCCCTAGATCAGAATTACCTTAACACCAGGAAAGAAATTCTTACCTTGAAACTCACTGCTGTTGGAGTAGAATAGCATCCAGAGATCATTTAGCTGCTGCCACATTTCTGCTTCATATCAAGAGCACTTGCAGGTCTTGGAATAATATCCAGGCCCTGTTGCAGTGTTTGTTGAGATTTTTAAACTATAAGTAATCAGGATGAATTTATCTATCTTCAATGTGTTTTAAGAAAATTAAATGCAGAGCAAGGGCTTTTAAGAAAATTAAATGCTGAGCAAGGGATTTAGGGGGAAAAAAATGTTCACATTTTCATCAATTCCATGCATTTTTATTATCATTTTATTCACATTATTTAATAACAGCTTGAGATATTTGTGTTCTGAGGTTTTTTTAACTTTGTCCAAAGAAGTTTATTCTGTACAGTCTGCAGTGAAGAACAGTGTCAGTGACATTTTCCCATTTTTCAGACACTGATAATTCGTAGTGTATTATCACATTATTTAACAACTGACCAGCCTGTACTGTCTCTAAACTCTCTAATCTGTTTATGTGAAATGCAGACTTACCTCAGTTGGAAATACTATTCTCCACGTTTTACAGAGCCAGTTCCTCTTGATTACCAACCTTTGAGGTTTTTCCTAATGCATAATGTTTTCTCAAATCAATATCCAAAATGAAATTACCCATGACACCACACAGAAAGTAGCTGGTCAAAAATTTTCTGACATAGTACATTTTTGTATATGAAAATGTCAATTCATTTGAACATTTTGCTGAAGCACATCAACTTTGATGCTATTTCTTTAAAAGCTGGAAAACATCCTAATAAAAGTATTTCATTTAGGCTCTTCAAAAAGCACATTTCACTTTGAAATTAGTGTTTCAATCAGTTATGTTTAGACTGAGATGCATAATTTTGTCAAGTAAAAACAAGAGGAAAATTTATCTAGTTTTTCAACACAAGTACTTGTCTTATATTTCTAAAGTCTATATATGACAACATTTCCTATGAAATGTTGATAAATAATTGTAGGGACTCTAAGCAAAATTTCTCATAAAAGAGAAAATGAAGATTTCACAGAGTTCTGCTGGCAAATTGTGAAGGCCACTCTGTGTGAGGCTCTGTGCTTAGCAATAATCAGCTTCACAGACATGCACCAGAGAACAGCTACTTGTTGGGCAGTTTTGTACAAAAAGATGCCTTCTAACAGAGTTTACGTGAGTAAGAATCAGCATTATGTCCATTTCATTTACTGGAAAAATGCAGATCCTGTACTGGAAAGTAAGAGAGAAGCATATCTCATAAAATACATTAAATGAGCCTTGCCTTTCACACTGTGCCAGTAAAGGCTGGCACCACAACTCTGGGAATGGGTGGAGTACTTAGAACAGCTCCAGATGAAAACCAGGAGATAAGTCTTGAAAGACTGAAGGATTAGGCTGTGATGCCTGTTGCAGACTGAGTGAAGACGGTGTTCTGGTATGTAAATGTTATTTTAAAAGAGAATGAGAATTTTTTACTCAGAGAGTAATTTGTTTTACTATCTAGAATGAGAAGCAATGGCCCTAAATTAAAGCAACAGAGTTTTAGGCTGTAAGTATGTTAGCAGGTAATTAGGCACAATAGGAGTTTGGCAGTAGATCTAAACAGTTGGTACTAAAGCCTTTATGTCTGCCCTAACTCACTGTGGTGTTTTCCTCTAGTCTAAATTTAGTCTGGTCCCCTGGAGTGAACACCCCAGCTATCCATAAAGTCTGAAACTGTAGGAAGGATGAAATGGTTCAAACCCACATATTCCCAAAGGTGTTGGTGCACATTTGATGTGCACCTGTGACAGATCTTTCAGATTAGCTTTCTCCTACTGGATTCTAATTTATGAACACCAAAACACTCTGAGAACAGAAAAAACATGATATTGACTTGAAAACTGTTCTGCTGCTCTGGCCCAAACCACTGATGTAGGCAGCTCACACTGTGCTGTACACCCAACACAAACTTCCTGCATGAGCTAAAGGCTTTGAATCAATGAAGGACAATGATGCCTTGTAATTTAGATGTAATTGTCAGATATTACATAAATATAGCTCCTTTTCCACCACTGTTTTCTATAGACATGTTTTCTACCCAAAAAGGGGAAATGGAATAGATAAACACTATAATTGAAATGTGGGAAGGGTCACTGGCCTGAGTGAAAAATGAGATATATCTCTTGGAGATATGAATAAATTAAACCTTCTGTGGATTTTACAGAACTGGTGTGCTGTTAATATTTCTAAGCCAGTTTCATGACTTTTTCTTTTCAGAAGCTATCATTTTAAAAGTTTGAGTTTTTTTTTTTTTAGTTTTTTTATTTGTAGCACCAAAATGTATTTCTTAGTTAAAAAATAATCAACAAACCAACCTAACCCAAAAATTGCAAAAATTTCAGCCTACAGCAAGTATTTCTGATGGCTTTGTAAAACTATAAAAATGGTCTTCTGGTTTCTAAATTCATAATTTAATTGAGTGACATGAAATTTAATTATTTAAATGGTTGCTTCTATTTTTGGCTGAATTAGGATATTAAATCTGTGTTTCCTTTTTCAAGAAAATGAAACCAATTGGGGCACTATAAAACACTAAAATCAATATATTATTATACTCACATTGCTTTTGGTTTTGGAAAGTTTCCAGTTATTAAATGCTCAAGGAGTAAATAGATTCAGTCTGATGACAGGTGCACTGCAACATGTGAGATGTAGCTTGAGGAATATCCTGTGCTTATCCTCTCTGCTCCCCAAATTATATTATTCTTACCTGTAGTCTGGGAACATCCTCTTGGATTTACATGATACTTTGTTTTTGAAACATTAAATCCCACAAATTTTAGTGGCATTTACTTCTCAGGCTTTAGCATCTTCCTTCCATACATTTCTCTGCTTTAATTTCCCCATTCCTCACTCCTACACACCTAGACCAAGTTGCTTTTCAAATGAAGGTGCCATGCTGAAAAAAAATCATTCATATACTTTAATAAATTAACTATGATTAATTTAACTCTATTAACCATTACTTAATCTCCTTTAATGGTATTATGACTATATAATCATTTTGTATGAAAATTTTCTCAGCTAAGTATATTTGCACTCAAATTAGTTGAAGCCTTCCCAATGGTGCCAGGACATCTTTTTGAAACTGAGGAAATTACCAGTAGTTATGGTGAGGTGTGTAGTCAAAGGAAAATGTCATTAAGTTTAGTGGGTTTTTTTACTTGTCTTTCCAATTGCTTTTCTAGAAGCAGGATAGTAGACTTTTTGTGTCTCCAGGTTGGTGTTGCTTTTATTGTTTTTTGGTTTGTGACTTTTGCTGTCAATACCTCTTGGATGGGAGCTGCAGCTCTGCGTACCAGTTTCTTGCATTCTCCTTTCCAGCTGTACAGAGCACAGACTCATTTTTAATCTCCAGTGGGTTATAGCCATCTGATTTCAAGTTAATGTCTACTTACAATACAAATGTCAGTAATATATGCATCTGTGCTGACCTTACATGACCTCACTACAGTCAGAACAGTTTTTAATGGCCAATGGGACCTTCCAGGTTATGTTTCTGGCTGCACTGGTATGTAAAAGAAAGACTTACCATGATTTTTCATTGCTGTGCAGCTGGTTACATTTTTCTGCAATAAGCGCCATTTGGGGTAAGTATTATCAATTATATGCCCTGAGGCATATGAAAGACTTATTTCTCAGTTAGCTGCGGATTTTTTAAAAAATTGATTCTTGTAGAGGTCTCTAGAAGTATGAAAGAAGTATTACTGACCACATTTCTAGACACTGGAATACTGATCAAATGTTAACACGTTACAAGGCATCAGCAGTGGAAATGTCAGTTTGTATTAAATACAGGGTTCTCCTTTTCCTACTGTGGGAATGAAACAATGAAACTGAACCAAAGTAGCTTTGTTTTTCAACTCAACTCTCAGCTGAGAGAGCTATGTGTCAGATTGGTAAAAAGCTGGGCTGTACGTCTTGTCACACACCCATTTTCCATAATTTTCTGCAAAATCTTCACAAATCCACATAAACCTGATGTCACCACAGCTTTTGACTGGATTTATTGATGCAGCTTTTTAAATTTATTTATTACTTAGAGTTTCTCCCCAAGCTAAAGAAAACCAAACTTTGTTCTTTAAAAGGCATTAAACTTTTTCTCTGAATGAAGTAGTTATATGCAAGTTTGAATATGAAGAGACAATTTTGCTTTTTAAATTATCAAAGTATGTTTCTAAAATTTAACTAATGCTGAATTGCAAAAACTGTATAAGACTCATGTAGCAAAGATCATCAAACTAGACTGTCAATAGAATTAATGATCTGGAGCCAGAGATAAAAATAATTTTGGATTTACTTTTGTCACAGTGGAAAAACTGTCCCCTCTAGTCAAGAAAAAGTTGAAAAAAAATTTAGCTGTTCCTTTGATCCACCACTTCAGGCTTACAGTGTTTTTAATTATCTGTTTCCAGCCTATGTACACCTGGTTAGCAACCAGCTCCCCACCACTTTCTGTCATATCAAATAACATTCATCTCTTTTCAGCTGCCATGGGCAACTTTTGAGGCTCTTTTTGTTGCTGCTTCTTGTCAAAAGTGTAATGGTTTATGCCCAGAGACTGCTTTTCTCTCAGGACATAATGCCTGAAAGTATTAGCACCCAAAATAATCCTTGAAGGTTTTGAGGAGACATATTTCTCCTGGGAGAAGTAAGAGTCCTGGGAGTCTTGAGCTTATTTTTGGATTGTTGGTTCAGGTGAAGGGTTGTTTGCATATATCACTCAGTAGAGACTCACCACTTTCAGAAAGAAACAGCAGTAACTCAAATGCATTTGCTCCATGCACCCATACGTTTCATATTTTATAAGCTTACAGTGAAAAAAATATTCCAGGAAGCTATTATTTTGTCTATTATATTAGAAAAAAAAAATACAGTAAAAAAGGGCAAAATCAGTTTATGTGAAAATCTGACACCAAGTTCTAGCTGTCAGTAAAGATCTCTGACACATACCACTACAATCCAGGCTGACAGAAGGACTGAGGTGCTCTTCATTTCCAGGATGCTGCCTCTCACAGTACACTTTATATGAAGAGAGCTTTTACCAGCAGATAGTGGATGTGATTTTAAAAGCACATCATGACAATCCTACATTTCCTTCCTAATTTGTAGGGTCCTGTGATACAGCAAATTTAATTGCTTCTTTTGGGACCATGAAAAATGGATGAAATTATTATTAAGCTGATATACGAAGAAAAATAATACTTATGAAATATAATACTTCAATTTTTTTTGTATCTCATGTTTACTTTTTGATCAAGAAATCAGAGCAGAGTATCTCTATTCTTCCACTAAAACACTCCTGGGACTTATGTTTCACAAATCATGTAACAAAATTGTTTTTGTAAAGAGCACGTATTACCCTTTAATAAAGCAGATGTTGGGGACTGAGGCACAGGTGCAGCTCTCCTCCTACACACAAACACACAGGCACACAGCCACACACCCTCACTGCATGCTTTCAGTGTTACCATGTCACTGCACATTATCCCTGTCTTCGCTTATTCAGTCTGTTGAATTCATTTGTGCTTCAGCTGCTTCATGGGAAGGCACCAGACTGTGTTAGGAAGGCTGTCATTTATTCTCCTATCAAAACAGTGTGGAGTCCCTTCCAGTGCTCCCCAAATATTGGATTAATGGTGAGGATCAGCAGCAGTGAGAAAACTCAACAAGGCACTCTTCCACCTTGGGTCAGAAATGTACTTATTCCTGTCTCTTAGGGGCTTTCTCCTGTTCCCTCACTTTCCAATGGGGACATTGTAGTCCTTTAGAGACATCGGGAAGGTTCCCAGTGCTCAGCTCTTCTCAGGGGGTATAGCTTGTAACATCTATACCATTCTCTCAGTTTAAGGATGGAAAGGGATTCAGCTGCCACCCATGACAGCTGGGTCTGGCACTGGGCAAAGGCCAATGCAGAAAACACTGTCCCATGTCACATCTTCCACATCCTGAGCTGCAAACTGCCCCTTTCAGCAATGCAGTTAAACGTGCTTACATCCTATCTACTTTCTAGCACTTAACAGTTTGGCTGAATTGGGGTAGACTTAAGCAAATGATTAAGTGCTTTTCTGTATCAGGTGTCAATGGAAGGGGAAATATTTGTCTTCTCTGCTTTTAATCTTCAGTCTTACTGTTGTGGAATTTACATAGCCAGTTCTAGGCCAGGCAACATCTCTGTGAAATACTGTATCCTCTTACAGGTGTGTGTATGTTTTTGTCTGGTTAACCAGCTTGGGGTAGAGTGCACAAGGTGGACTGCTTCTTGTTTTCTACCTTCTAGCACATTTCTCAGGTCAGTTCCATTGAGTTACTTTTTTATATATTGATTCTGGGGAAAAAAGTATTGACTGCTTGTTTCAATACTGCCCAGCATAGCTAGATGTAGCAATTTAGCTCTCTTAAGGCAGAAATGAGCAAACTCCCACTGAGACAGCCATCCATTGATTAACATCAAATACTTACAGCCTTTAATGTCATTCTGTACCTAGACTCCTATATTATTAGGCAGTGCCTGGTTCAGAAAACACAGGGATATAAATCCAATTCCATTTTTACCCCCTCCCAAGAGAAGGAGATTCAGAGGTAAAACACAGTCCACCTGAAGCATAAATCTGTAACTTAATGTTAGATGCACAGTATCAGACAACAATTGTCCACTGTATTCTGTTGAATTGCTTTCCACAGATCTCTCACTTCTCCATCATCATGCAAATGGATGACTATTGGGTAACATAACCAATAATCTGAATAAAAGCTTCATGCACTCTGCTTTGTCTCGTGGTGAGTACCACAATCCCAGGAGCATTTCTTCTCATGAGCCTACAATCGGCCTAACTGGAGGGCCTATAGGAAAGGGCTAACCTTTGATACTTTTTAGAATAGTAAAAGACAGTTTGGCTGTTGTGATCTGCTCTGTTTTACCAGTATTAATGAACAGAAAAAGCTACTAATGAACCAGTGGCAGATTCTCTAGCTCTAAGGCAGGTATGGCACAGCAGGGTTTCTGCTGTCTGTTAGTGAGATACCCCTGCATGTTTCTAAAAACCACAAATTTTCATTGTGGTTGAGAGCTGATTTTTTTTTCCTCAAATATTTGATTAATTGACCATTTCCTGAACAATGTCTCACTGCTGTCTTTACCAGTGAAAGATGAAGTTTTCCAGAAAAGGTCTATATACATGTGATTATTTTTAGCAAGAATGTCTTGGTAACTTCTACTTTCAGATGACTTTGACACAGACAAGAAGCTACAGTTGGCCGCCCATGAGGCTGGGTTGTGTTAACCTTAAAAACTGTGGGAACTCTTGTGTGTGTATTTTATTCAAAGCCAAGAGTCAACACAATGATTAAAAATATAGATTTGGACACTTTTTTAGAAAGGCTTGGGTTAAGTCTATTCTTTCCTATTAGAGGTAACAGGATTACATTATATAATGAATTCATAGGAATAAACTTCATGGAGACAAAAGATCTAAATTAAGCTTGCTGTGAATTAAAATAGGTTGGGAAATTCCTGAGCCTTTTACTACGTAAGAGAGAGGTCTTGGAATAGCTGTGTAGATGGAATGAATCTGATTAGATGTCTAATAAACCTTATCAGAAGATGATACATTTATGAAAAGGGCCATATAAATGGATGCTAGTACTCGAGAGAAAGAGGATTTGATGGCCTTTTGTTAAGCCTTTTTCATGAACTTCATGCACAGCATACATGATATTGAAGTGATAATCAGGCAGAGCAGCTTGCAGTTGTTGTTGGTAATAGATAGTTAAAATATCAATAATTTGATTAATAGGTGCTGATTTGACATACGCTGTATTTTAATTATACATTAAATAAATGTATCTACAAAATACCCATTGCATACCTATTCCTTCATCTACCAGTCTCAGACACGACTGCATACAGGCACAGGAGTTTTGTCTGGATGCAGTAAATGGTAATATCTCAATCTACAGCTTCTTGCTCATAATGAGAATAGGTTCTGCATCTGTGCCGGTGGGAGAAGTGGGCCCCGTGGCCCGGTATGGTTCCTGCAGCATGACTAATAATGCAGTGGGCTGTGGCCACTGTATCTGTGTGCTCTGGCTTGTTATCCAGCCTCCAAATGGCCCAGAGAGCCCATGGGAATGAGCACAGGCAGAGATTGCCCTGGAGCAGCACTGTGGGTAGTATATACAGTATGCAGTGCATGGAGGAAAAATGCTCTTGGGGTCTTTGCAGCCAGGCTGGGCACACAGGAAGATGTGAAGAGGGAGAGGCATTCCTCCTATTGCACTTGTGCCATGACCAAATGAGTAAATGAGACAGTTCTCTTTCAAACACCTCAGTTCTCCTTCAAACACCTCAGCTCAGCTGCTGGCTTCACAATTGGATTCTGTTTTTCATAGCATTAAATAGGCTAGACTGCTTAATTGTCACGTAACCTCACACAGTTAGAAAGTTTAATGGAGCAATGGATCTAGGCAAATTTAGCCCCTAGGTTGCTAATTTGATTCAATATCAGTTTGTCATTAACTCCTCTGAGTTTTATGGATTTAAATAGTATCTTCTCCAAATGTGAGTAGTACAGAGACTTTACTATTACATATTTGACTAAATTATTAATCAGCATAGCTGGATTTCAGCTAAATACCATCTGAGTGCAAAATAGTGTAAACCAGTCTCTCAGAAAATGTTAACTTTGAGGGAGAAAAAATGGGAGACACTTTCTTTGAGGAGGATTTCCAGTGACATAGATTGAAGTAATATTTCCTTAACAGAGTATTTACAAAGAACTTCAGCATTTCATCATGTGCACTTCTCAGTCTAGCTTTACAAGCAGATACTGTGCATGGATTTTGCTGGAGCAGGTTCTGGAAAGAGTTAACACTCCCCCTGACTGGGGGGAAGTCCACAGCTGCATCCCTAAGCACAGGGATTTCCAGTCTCTGGGCTGACCCAGCTGTCAAGAATTAAATAGTTCCTCAGCTCTCTGTAAAAGGGAGACGCTCGGGGAGGTCAATTTGGCTCCTATTAGGGGTTAGATGTTTTGTGAGGGACAGCAGGGGAAAACAAGAGTTAAAAAAATAAACCAAAATTCCTTTTATTGCTTTTTTTCTCCCTTTATTACCTTCAAACTTTGCAGAAAGTGCTTTCATATTTTCCTTTTGAGCTTCTTTTGAGATAAGGTGTATGTTTGAGTTAGCCCGTTAGCACTATTAAGCAAAGAATCTCTTTCTCAAGTCTAGCTTCTATTAGGGAGTAAAGTGTTCCCAGGCAATTGTCCTCTTAAAAGCTGGGGTAGTCACAAGTTTTCCTATGGTGACCCTGATTTGTCATGAATCATTGAGTTAGGTTGTTATAAGATTGAGTGCTCTTTCCATCAGGCAAAGTTGTTGTTCTTTTTCTTTAGGTCTAAAAGCTGTCTGGTGTGATTTTCAAAAACTTGATTAGGGAGAAAGCTGCTCTGTATGCAATGCTCCATTAGAAACTGTAAGTTATCTAAGAAACTACAAGAAAGGCTGAGGAGGGGGAAAACTTGGTTTTCATTTGAAAGATTAAATCTGATTAATTAAAAGCAGCTCTCAGACTACAAAGAGAGGTTGTATAGTTTGTAATGAACTGTAGTAGCAGAGAAGCTTTATTATGATTTGATTAAGGGAATTTTGAAGAGTGGCATTAGAAAGTAGTCCTGTTAGCTCCTACTGTGCTCTGGCATTGTCTGACTGCGGTGTTTGTACATGTTACCTGTACAAATAGCTTCAGCTGGCTGACTCTGGATCTTCCCAAATGGGCAATCACATAACTCAGTCTTACAAAAGTAACAATTTATTGAGGGCAACAGGTTTGTATCAAATCTGTGAGCTTAATTGTTTTATATGAAATAGGGGGCCACCATATGCTAGCAATAGCAAGGACACCCTCAAGCAACTCTGTTAACACAGCTCTTGTTATGTCAGGTCTTTTTTTACCACAGTAAGAATTGCATCTCAAATACTTGTTTTGAGACAAGACTTCTACTTTGTGGTAAAAAAGAACATCTCTCCCGCTCCCCTTCTTACTGCTTGATGTATATATTCACATTGCTATTATGTGTTTCTAGATGATTATGGAAAGGTTTTTTTGGATTCGGTCTGTTCTCTACTTTATCCTACGTAGCACAGACATCATGATCCCAGAACTGTAACCTCACTTTGGGTAAAAGAAGCTCACTTTGTACATAAGGCTCAGGAGGAAAACAGCATCTAACAGAATACTTTTTACAAACAAATTGAATAAGCAGACAAAAGGGTCAAGGGGAGCCATGCAAACAACAGAATTTACTAAGCCACTGATGTACAGTGCTTGCACAGCCCAGGTGCAAGCTATTGGTTGCCTAAGAATGCCTGCAGTTGCCTGCAACTTGCTAGCTGGTCCTTGTTCATATCAACATCCCCTTACTGAACTTTGTAAAACAGTAAGGAAATGGCAATGGTTCCAGGGGACAGAATCTACTTATGAAAGCCAGGAAGCACTTGGGAGCATTTTGTCTCTCTTGCTTATGATGACTCTATTTTTTATTCTTGCACTATATTCCATGCTTTAAAGATAAAATAAAACAGGTTTGTTTGTTTGTTTGTTTGTTTTTTCTTTCTAAAGTATAAAGGGGCCTTTTATTGAAAAGAACCATAGGGCACCCTGGAAAGCCACAGGGCCTAGCTTAAAAAGCCAGACTAAGATTAATCTCATGTGTTTCTAGGACATAACAGACACTGATGTCTCAGAACCATCTGAGGTAGAAGGGCCAGTAGACTTTACTAGACTAGTCTTCTTAAATGTTAGGTCTACTAGAGCTGTTAATTACGAGCTTAACTGCCACCTTTTGTGTTTTTAATTAGTAAAGAATGACAATTTCTTTCTTCACCACAGGACAGTGATATATATTTTACAAGGCAAACAGCAGCTGCAGGGTGTGGGCATGGTTATTACAAAATAATCGTGCCCACAGGGGTCAGGGAGGCATTTGGTTCTGCCTCGTGCCTCTTAAGAACCGTAGGCTACAATTGCAGTGTGATGGTAGCCGCCCTGTCATTTTGTATTATTTAACAAATTCCACTACATTCTCTTCAAGCTCTGCCTTGAGGTTATTGTGAAGAAACTAAAATATCTGCCATGCTGACTGCATCAGCAGTTCACCTCCTACTTGAGTTTACTGCTGCTATCAAACAGGCATAGGTCTGTTTGTGATGTGGGATGGGGGAGAAACATTACAGAGTTATGCAACTTAATGCCCAGATCCTGTTAAAAGGGCAGTCCTACATTTAAACAGGCACATAAATTGGGCAGGTCATAGACTAATTTACTAGCACCTTAATCTGTCAGTTATCTGATTGGCACAATACCTGTTTTACACAAGTGATTACCATGCTCCCTTCTAGTATTACTTTAGAATTTCACCTTTTGTATTTCACAGACCATTGTGCTTTACATGTTTCAACGTAGTCAGTTAAGTAATTAATTTATTTTAACCTGTACTTGTTCAAGAAAGTCTTCCTGTCTTCATTTGAACCTATCAAATGTGTCTTTTTTGGCTATAATAGTTTTTTTCCAGAGGTAAATCTTCACCCATGGTCAGGTTTTATGACATTTAACCAACTAAATACTTGAACCTCCATATTCTACCAGACTCTGTAATGCCTTTTCTTTGCTTTTAGAAAGCCTTTGCAATGAGTCCACTCTTCAGTCATCTTTTGAAAACTCTAATTATATGGAGCCAACTGCTTTCCATGCTCCCCCACCTTGAATCACTTTGTTGTTCTTTTCATGTCTTTGTCCTTAGACCTATTATTCTCATTAGAAGTTAATTGTTTCATTTTGGTTTTATAGCATCTGTCAAACACTCTAGGCATTTTTCCATAAATTAAATCTGCAAGATTCAACTGAAAGCTTAACATAAACAATGTAGAACAATTCCATCAAATAATAATCACTCTTAAAAACACGTATTAGTGTTTCTTGCCTCAGTATATCAGCTAGCGTAATGGAACTCATGTTAATAAATTTCTGCTCAAAAAAAAAAAAAAAAAAAACCAAAAAAGGAAAACCAGCATTAATAAAAGCTCTTACTTGTATTATTCTGAATCTTATGGAATTTTGGAGTCTTCCTATTGACTTCAGTCATTTTTATATTAGACAAAATCCTTACAAACCTATTAGAGAGTAAAATTTTGACTATTAGTAGTGACGTTGTGAAATAATGAGTATTCTAGAAATTATATCTCATGTATATCTGCCCAAGGTGACGAAGTACTAACTCCATATCAGGTTACAAATTTTCCTTAACCTTATTAAATATCAATTTAGGAAAATACTTACACTACCATAATGAGTTTAGTGAATATCTGCGTATTGGTAGATCATTCAGAATTAGGAAATCTGTCTGAATTAAATAAAGTGCCTAATAAATAGTGTAACCAGTTTTCTGTATTGCTGAGTTATTGCAAACTTGTTTTTTGATTTAATGAGGTAGGAAATTATTATAGTAAACACTGAAGGGTCTGAACGCTTCTCAAATGTTGGTGACTGCTTTACTCAGAGGAAATAGCACATTAGCCTGATTTCAGGACTTGAGGTGATTTTACAGAGAAATTGCATCAATGGCAGGAACAGAACTTCTGGGTCATCAAATCCACTCTGCCGCTAAAACAGCAGCAGCAAAAACCCCCATCAAACTCCATCTTAAAACCAGTTTTTTCCTGCATTAGAAATCTTCATTTCTCTAGTGGCTGAAACATCTTACTGTCCAAACTTTTCTGTCTAGTTTGCTGTTCTTGGTCAAGTTGATGTCTTTGATGGGCCATAATTATAAGTACATTAATTTCCAAATAAAGAAAAAATCTCAGCTCTCTTCAACTTCCTGGGAAGGCTATTTTCATGTCACTTCCCAGTCATGCTTTCTGCATATCTTTTGCATACTTTCTGCATACTTTCTTGAACATGGGTGATGCAGCAAAGCAGAGTAATTTCTCCCTGTGCTTTATACTTTGCACAAGGGAATTTTTACTTCCCCAGTTCTCATTAGACTAAAACTAATATATCCCAGACATATTTACCTTTTTCATAAAAATGTAGCATCAAGTAATTGCCAGGTAAATTAGAGAGACCTATTTAAAATATGCAATATCTACTTTTCATGTTCTGGTCCAGAAAATTCCAGAAATTTCCATTGATGGAATTAATGAAAATTAATGCCATTAATTTTAATGGTAATCAATACTAATCCTTAAACATATAAGCTTGTGACTTGTTTATTTTCACCTGAGAATGGTATGACACAGCTTGGAATATAACCTTGAACTCTATAACTTGCATCTTTTACTGTGACGACAGGACTCACCCTCCACTTACTGCAATCTATAAATGAGATATTTTGCCTGTGGTCAAGAAAATTTTACATCTCATATGATAGCTGGCTAGAAGTATTCCATTTCTTAAATAGTAAAAGTCATTCTGTATTATCATTTTCTGACTGCAAATATACGTTATGTAAACTTATTAGGAAATGGATTTTACCCCAAAAAAAATGTTCACTGCATAATGATTATGAGCTAAAATAAACCCCAAAGCTAAGAAAGTAGGTTTTAATTTTCAAAGAATTTATTTTTATGCTGTTTACGCTAACATTTAGTCCAGTTTGACTTGATTTGTTACTTTGTAGTTGCTTTCTGTCACATTTTAATCCATGTTTTACACATTGAAATAATGAACTTTCAGTGGTACATAATAATAGATCATAGCTATGATCAGAGACTCATATGTGATACAGAGATTGCCATTAAAATGCAGATTTAAGCATAGAGCATTTATTTACTTCCTCCAAGCTAAAGTAGTCCTTTAAAAAAAGAAAAAAAAATACAATGAAGAAAAGATACTCTTTGTAAAAAAATGCATTACCATTATGTGTCCTCTTTCAAAAAAAAAAAAAAATCTAAAAGAGAGAAAAAAAGAAGATACGAGGAGAAATCTGCATTCCAGGTCTACAATACAGACATACTGGCTACCAATTTCTAGTAACTGTATTTGTAACTTCTTGTTAAATTGAAGTATTTCAAGTCATATTTCTTTCACTGCTGATTTTCATTGGTTGCTTGCCTTGAACAACTTTTAACTCTCAAGATCTGTTTAATTGTCTTTATTGGAGATCTTGTGCAGAGATCATCATAAGAGGGAGTTGATCTGTACTGGATGGTCCAGCGTCTGCTAAGAAATAAAAAATATGTTGTGAGAAAGGAAGGGAAATTTTGCCTTATGAAGGAAAGTAAAGATCCTGAAATATTAGGTGAGAAGAGACTTGAGAATAAACCTGATGCAAAAGGCTCTACAGAAATCATGCACTGGTTTTCTTTTAAAGATAACAATAGATTTAAATAATTGTTTCCATTTCCAAGGATTGTGTGTAACTGCTGTCCTTTCTGGGGAAGTCACTGTCTCTGAAGTGCTGCCATCTGCTTAAGATTGTGCCGTAGCATTAAATTATCAGGTAGGAAAGGAAAACCAAGTAAAACACCAACTGCATCTGCAACAGGGAGAAAAATATGAATTTGCAGAATTAACTAAGGATTGAGAATTCTAGTCTGTTTACCATGGTATAGAGTTTAACTTATTAAAATAGAGAAGCTAAAATCTGAAGATCTCAGCTCTCATGCTACATCAGAGATTCATATGGTCCAACTACTGCCCTGTTGTGAATATTCTCTAGAGACTCCCATAGTTCTACTCAGTTTTACTCTGTTAAGTGCCTTAGCAGTTCCTCTTAGCACAGCACCCTGGGTCATGAAGGAAGTGAGTGCAAACCCCCTTCTCCTCTGCTTTCTTCCCTGCCATATTTTCAGCCTGCTTTGTAAGAAACCCGCTGGGGCTTTTAACCTCAAACACAACAGCATGCCAGGTAAATCTCCTGTTTTGCTACAAAGGGAAGCAAAGTTCTTGTAATTAGGGCATTGAATGAGACTCAGGAGACTGGGCACAATTGGCGTATGACCTTGGCAAGTCTTTTAGTCTCCCAATGCCTAGGTTTCTAAATTGTAGGATCTAGTATCCAGTCACTGTGGAATTTGAAGCATAGTGGCAGGGCATGGCTATCACTGAAGAGTAAAATACCATGGTCCAAAGCTTTTGACTGATATTGACTGATAGTTTAACATGTACCACTGCACCCTGAACACTGAAGATGATAAAGATGAAAACTTTAACTCTGAAAATTTTTCTCTCATGTTAGGAAAGTTGTTTGCTTGAGTTAAGGCAAATCTTTCTCCCCTCAGTATTTTCCAATGCAGAACTTCCATTTCCTTGGGCTGGTCTGCAGTAGAAAGAATTGTTACTTGTCTGACAGCTTGTTTCCGACTGCTGCAAGCATGTCATTAAAAGCATCTTCCTAAACCACACATCAGTTTTCTTGACATCTGTCATACAGCTTAGATCATAAATTTTCTGCCTTATGAGAAGGACTCATACTGTAAACATTCTTTCACTACTTTTAGTTTCATGTCAAAAAAGATAATATAGTTATTTTCAGGATGTCCAGCTTTCCCTACTAATGGTAGCCACAGATCTACAAACACACACCCTGATAATCCTTTCTTTGCATCACTTTTCTGGCTTCTGACAAGCTTCAGAAAAACGGATGTAGGGTTTGCATGAAAGCAGGTGTACATATTGCTAACAGATTGCTGGGCAATCCAATAATGAAGTCAGTTAGCTCTTACCACTCTATTTCTGTTTTTTGTTCACACTGATAGGTGGGACTCTTTAAAATGTTCATAGCTAAGCTTTTCAAACTGCTGCTATTTATTCTTTATTATTTTTCTCTTCTTGTCTTTTTCTTGCAAACTCTCCAGATAAGTAGTAATTGCACTATTCTCTTTTGGTTGCCCTCACCTCTGAGGCTGTTCCTATATCGTAAATAGCTGTGTCTGTCTTCCACTTTTACATGTGCACTTTCATGTTATCAACTAAAATCTGGCATCACGCTTGACTGTAATTCAGATGTCAGTTTGGATTGAAGCCATACCTGGGAGGATGTGCATTTGAAGTGGCAGGGAGTAAGTGACTGATAATGAAAATAAGCATTTATTTTGTCATAACCTCAGCAGATCATTTATTGGAGAGCATATTCTAATGAGTGCCACCCACACAAGATGTGTCATTGGGGATTAGATCAGATCCCTAACAAGTATGTTGATAGACATCCAAAGAAACTTGAGGGAAGGAAAGGAGATTGAACAATTTTGATCTAGAAAATAGTGGGTCAGGGATCTGTGGTATCCATATTAAAACTTCTGACTGTGTCTTTATATACATAATGTAGTTGGTATAATGTCAAGATCTCATTGAGATTTATGGTTTATATTTTTAAAAAACCTTGGCCCCCGGGATTCCTGCTGACTTTTCATTTCCATATGCCTCAGTAGCATAACCATGTATTTTCTTAAAGCTCCAAATGTGGAGATAGCTTTGTCTTCAGTCTGTATGTGTGTCAGGGATTTGCACAGGTTTTCTTTCAAAATTATGTTAATCTCCATTGGCAGACACTATAAAATAAAGTGGTGTTATGCTTTTTCTTGTCTCAATTTACTCACTAGCTATTATTATTATTATTGTTATTATTACTACTACTACTACTACTACTACTACTACTACTACTAAAAATATTAGAAAATTTTTGGGAATTCAAGACTTCCTCCTCTCTACTTCCTTGCTTCCAGAACCTGGAATTTCTTCCTGCTGCCATGTTTCATGTTCTCTTCTCCTTACTGCAATAACGACAACATCTTTTGTAACTCTGAATATTCCCCATCCAGAGACCAGCTGAACACTGCTTTCTTCCTAGTGCTTTCCAGCTATGGAAAAAACTTGATCTTAGATGAATGGGATTTTTTTTTTTTGTCATATATGGTACTATCATAATTCTCTACTCTTAGCCTTCTAACTTTCAGAAAAAAAGCCTGACTTGGAAATAAAATACTAAGAAAAATATATTCTAAATGAATTCAGGATTCAAAAATAAACAGTGTGAGTGCATTGTTGCCAAGTGTAATCCAGAATAATTGCATAAAATATTTCATGTTAAACATTATTCAGAAATAGCAATAGAGCTTCTCTTAGACTATAATAAAAATGTAGAAATGAATAGCTTAATACAAGTTTGTTTTATTTTTGTGGGTTTTTTTTTCTTTATTCTATTTTTTACTGTGAATTGTAAATTTCAGGAAACTAATGATAAGGAGCTCAGAATTTTCATTATATTCCTATGTTGAATAATACAGAAACTTAATTCTACATGATTTTGAGTCAATAGGCTGTCTTGCAACCAGTTGTCCAAAAGCTGAGTTGGGTTTTTAAACTTTCATGTATTTCATAAAAAAAGCAGTAAATTTTCCAGTGAAATCAGCAAGAAATTCAAGCCAAGACTGAAACTTTGGACGCCTGTTGCCATTTTTCTTATTTTGTATTTTCATGATAGAAAGGCATAAGATGCAAATTAGATTAGCTGTTTCCATCGCTCTGTACACTGGGACAGTCAAACATCCTCTGGAATCCTGTCAGAATTCCTAGTTGTGGTATTCTTCAATTTGCCATTCATGGCAACAAAAGAATCCTAATCCCTGTTTTTACTCAAATGTACAGCATGCTACAGCAACCAGGTGCATCATGACTTTTCCAGTAATGAGAAAACAAAAGCTAAAACTGATTAAAATGTTAACCTTGATTGTGAAAGGTTCAGGTCTTTAGGAATCAAACATGTGAGAATGTCTAGAACCGAATTTTAGAAACTACGGTATTGCCAAATATCTCCTAATGAGAAATGTCAGCTACACCAATCTGATCATCTTGTTCTTATATTGGGTCCACCCCCCAAACTCTTAATCAAATTTGTGTGTTTAAGTTGGAAGCATTTTGAGACTGATTCCAGTCTCTTTCCTAGCCTGTGAGGCACCTAATGCACTTCAGGGTCCCAGAAAAAAAAAAACAATATAAATGAGATTCAATAGCATTGTCTTCATATTTTCAGAAAAAGTTGAGCTAGAATTAGAAATCTGAGCCTATCAAAATTTATAGGCTGGCTTTTGGATCAGGATTTTTGAGCAGTTTACAAATAATCCCATTAAAACCCACATTATTCTGATGAAATTTTAATTCAGTTAATATTGTCATTATTAACACATGGTAAAAAAAAATAGTAAGAGCTGTCCCTTAGTTGTGTTTGGGTTTACATATTTTCATGAAGTGTATACAGTTATTTTAATTTATGCATTTACATTAATTATTTCCAGGTATCAGAGTTACTGACACTTTTGCCTCTATCCTTTGTGAAATGCTGTACATCCATAATATGTTTCACATTTTACTTAAGATCTTAAAAAAGAGGAACAGAGGAAGAAAACCAGAAATATTCTTTTGCTGAAGGTAGAAATGTGTGAGTGGAATACTGTTTTCATTTACAGTTTCTCTGGTTTTGAAAAGGTTTTAGAAGATTTAGAGAGGTGGAGGCGTGTGAAAGGGCACATCAAAGGTTTGGAAGAAGTTTACAAAAAAATATTAACTAGACTGGGATTCTTCAGTTTGGAAAATAAACCAGTGAGGGAGAATATGACAGAGGTCTATTAAATCCTGACCAGCAAGCAGAAGTGATTGGAAATTTATCCTTTAGTGTAACTTCTAAGAGAAGAACTAATTGGCCTCAAGTAATGGCAGGGGCAAAACAGCAGAAGGTGATGCATGGCAGAGAGGCTTCACCATGGGATACTTTGGACATGAAAAGTTTAGACCATTTTAAAAAGTCATGGAGAGATACTACTGGAAGGAAACTCTGTTTTGTGTTATTCAAACACAGAAATATTCCCTCCAGCTGGGAAAGTCTCTAAACTGCAAAAATTGCTGAGTGCCAAAAGATGGTGTCCCAGAGAGATAGACTGTGTCTGCCCTGCAGAGGCATGTTTGGTGTTTTGGGTGCTGTGGCAGGCAGGACAGCGGGCTCAGTGCACGGCAGGGTACATCTCAGAGACTTGATGGAGTGACAGACAGGGCTGTCTGTCTTCCCTCTCTCTGGAACTGCTGTAATGGAACAGAGTCAGTGCAACCATGAAAAGGTAAAGTCTGCATGAGAGGAAGGACAAGCCTCACAACAGATGGACACTGAAAACCAGCACGGAAGTCAATGATCATCCTTACAGGCAACACGAAAAATATCATAGGGTAGGGCTCTGTTTATGACTGGTATTGGGTTTTTTATATAAGACAAATGTGTGTGTCAGTTTATTCTGTCTAAATATCTTTCTTCTGTCTAAATCTAAGTCAAACTCCTCATTGACCAATTCTGCAGTGATCCTCTTCACCAATGCCTACTTAAAAAAATTGGATTAGATGATCCTTGCTTCACATTTATCTTTCTGTGCATTTTATGGTTATAACAGTCAAGGGTAGAAGCACCAGGGACTGTGTAATATTTTGAGAAAGTGGAGAGAAAAGCAGAAAATATATTAGGGTTTGGACAGGAGCTCCTGCAGAGAGCAATGACTAAGATCCCGTAAATATTTCCTGTTGGTCCAGCAGCTGCAGAAATTAGTAAGGTTTTCCCCACCCATTTATTTTAAGCCTTCACAGTGCCACCCCTTCTCTATGAACTGTATTTAAAATGTAAATAAAAAGAAGGCTTTTAGGAGATTTAACTATTTCCCTTGGTATTTAAATTATTCAATTATAACTAAAGCTATTAAAATACAGTTAATTAAAATGGTTAGATTGTTTTTCTTTGCACTGATCACAGCATTGCCCTACTTCTCCCTCTAGCTGTTTAATTCCTATTAAAAATGATAATGCTTTGCTTTATTCATTAATGCAGTAACCTTACGTACATTCTTCAAGTGATCTCTTTGGTACAAACTGTGCTGGATTTCTTCTTTTCTGGCAGTGAAGCAGAAATTTTCCTGTAGTCTTTGGAGGTTTAATCAGCAATAAGAGGACTTGGAATTTAAACATTAGCACTACCAAGTAATGAGGAATAGCACAGCTCCCAGTAAAAAGCTTTGGCTTAATTTTGATGCAGTATAATGTCATTAGGGACAATAGGAGAACCCTAGAGTTTTAAAAAAAGTTAGAACCTAAATAAAGGATTCATACCTGACAATACAAAATTGTCAATTCTATAAAGTATTTCATGAATACTTTCACAACACTCTGTTGGGAATTGTAAGCCAGGTGAAGGCTGAGGGGTAAGTGCCTTAAAATATGTAAGCGATGCAAAGGCAAGTTCATCTCATCTAATCTTTATCTTGACAGATAAGGAAGCAAATCTACCCCTGTGGTTTTTGGCATTTAGAGTAGTACATTAAAATTATCCTTTCTCTCTCAAGATCACAGAGACCTTCCTTATGAGGCCCTTGTCTCCTTTGGGAGGCAAAGTTATAGTGACATGAGGAGAACTCACTTTCTCACAGAATAACAGTGTTTTCTAAGGCAGAGTCCAAAAGAAGCTTCTTTCAGCTGTTTGCATGGCCTTGCATGGTTCCCTGAAGTACAAGACAAATGTCTGCAAAGGCACAAAGGATTCCATGCAGCTCCTGTGGCAGCAATGACATCAGCTCGAGGGAGTACCATGGCCCAGGAGGATCAGAGCTTGATGTATCTTTGATCACCAAAGCACTGAGGGACTATATGTATAAGGCCACATCCACAACACAGATTTCTTCCCTCCCTTGTTGGGGGAGACTCACAGGAGGGATGTGCCTATGTTTGGTAAAGAAGGAAGAGCCCTGAGTGATTCAGTGTTGTTTTACCTGCACCATGAGTGTCTGCACAGAGGGAGAGCATATGGCCTGGGAATATTACGGTTTGTGAGATTTATGTTCATAGGCTCTTGCTGAAATCCAGCTCCACTGAAGCAGATAGCAGAACTCCTTTGAATTTCCAATTGCTCACTCATACTTATTCTCATGTAATATCAGTTTCACAAGAAGATAGTCTCTTTTCCATGTTTCTCAAGGGCATTTAAGGCTTTGGATATTTTTACAGCCCACAAGTTTAATAAACATTGTTTGCCAAATACAAGATTGCCTGAAATAAGGCTGCTGTTGGGGACCTATGCAACAGTTCAGTCTGTCTCCTGCTGTGTGACAGAGAACATGTAAGCATGGGGTAGTGGTAATGAGAGAGCTGCAGGCTGCTCAGCATCTGTATGAATGGGATGGAAGGTCTAAAAGTCTAATTTGAAGCTTCCTGATGTAGCACATGGGGACGGAAAAGGTGCAAATACTCTAAGTTTAGTTTCGGCTCTGAACAAACTTAGGACCAACTCTGTATATAGTTATAATTGTTGGAAGAGTAATGAAAATATAGGTGTTCTTTCTGATTATTCTATACTTGTTATCTACAGTAGGTATTGCCAATTATGAACCATAACCACTGACTGTAAGAGGAATGTAAGTGGAGAAATACGTTCTGTCTGCAGTAACCCAGAGAACTGCAAGCACAAGGCCTGGCCAGAAATTGAAAACCTCTGGTATTTCAGTCCATGTAAAACCTGTAACTTTTAGCCTAAGAAAGACATGCTTGTTTCCTATAATCCTACCGTTTGTGTGTTGTATGATTTTCATTGTAACCATTGAGATCTCACTGCAATATAGCATGAATGGGAGCATTTACTTAGCCTAACTCTGTATCTCTCTTACCATAAAATTTAGATTTTCACACAGTGAAATCCATATGCTCCCTGCATGAAGGTTTGAGAAATTTTACTTATTGTTTTCCAAGGGTTTGCATCGATCTGAATCTTTGAGAGTCTTAAAAACCAGTGGGACAACTTCCAGGACTTACTCCATGTTTCCAAGAATTGGAAATTTTGAGTTTCTATAATCTCAAATTAAAGATATTGTTGACAGATTTAAAGGAATATTTTTTTCTTAGCTGAAAATTGATTTGTCAGTGAAAGATAGTTGATGCTTTTATGCTCTGTAATGTTACATTATACTTAAATAGTTTAATAGGCATCTCAAGTTTCTGTTTACATTTTGTTCTCCTTGTAATTGAAGTTCTCATCCAATGACTTTAAATTAGTCTAAGGGATCAGTCAGTACTATCAAATAAGTGATTTAGAAATATAAAACAGACTATGGATGTTTGCTTGTTTGTTCAGTGGAGGATCCTGCAGAGACGTCTTGTGATGAGGTTGTGGGGATGGAAAGGTAGATGCTGCTTCCAAAGTGCTTTCTTTTCATTCACATGAACCTTTCCTGAGAGACTTCATATCAGATTCCCTCTCCTTCCTTCCTGGGCCATCAAAGTTGCAGTTGTTATCAGAACTCCAAGTTTTCTGTTCCCTGATTTGGTCAGCAGGGCTGATTCAGCTGATTCAGAGAAGCTTAGTCCTTTCTTGTACTGCATATTACATGTCACATCTCCTTTACCAAAAGGAATAGCAGAAAAAAATTAAATATTTTGTTTCCAGAGAAGAAATTATAATTGTTATGCTCAGAGTATATCACAAAACTTTGTTTATGGTCTTATTATATGATTACAATTTCATTTGCCAAGTAGGTGGTTGAGTTTATGCAGTCCTTGAGAAATTAGTTTTGCACTGGCATAAATCCACAAATTTAAAATAGAAAATTCCTGTTTTTACAAGAATTGGTCTCCTTACAGTTCTCCATTTGTTCTTACTATTATATGTATTTTATTAGATGTGGGAAAGAGTCTACATGGGATACAAACATGGAAATTTTCGTTAACACTTTATATTTTGAGCTGTTTAAATTGCATAAGTAAATCAAGTCTCACTTTTCTCGCACAGTTGAAAAGTCCACAATTCCCTTGTGAAATGCAACATTAAATTTAAAAACTCAGACTAATATGATATGAAATAGTAGAAGTACTAGACTAAGACAAGTCTTAAACTTCATGTGCACAGCTACTGTAATTTTTAAAGCACTACTTCTACAAGCAGCTGATTCTCTGCTGCTGTGTTGTCACTGTCTGTTCTTATTTGTTCCTACTGTGAAAGACAAAAGTTTTCTCCAACAAGAAGTCTGAGTGGTAATGCCAATCACTAGCCAATCAAACAACTGGCTATTTAATTTTGAAGTTCTTGATCAGTTTGATATATACAGGGGTAAAAGCAAGAGAGAGCTTCAAATTCTACTTTGAAATTGAGTCTACAATAATCCTAATATCATCCCCAAACTTTATACTTGGAGTGTGTTCTGAAAATACTGTAATTTTGCATAAATTATAAAACAATCATAATTTGTAAAAGATTTTCAACCATTTCTTATTATATAGAACATAATTCTGGGATCTTATCTATGTAATTACTTTTTAAGGTGCCGAATTTATCAGATTTTTTTGTTTGTTTTTTTAGACTGTAAGGTGTGAAGCCTTGCAGGTGCAGAATTACTGCTTCCTGGAGATGGCAATATTTTATTGCAGGTGGCTGATTCCCTGATACATTTGTGTTCTGTGGCAAAAGCAAGCAAAGTAAATCAATCAAAAAAAAAAACTTATAATCTGGAAAACCTTTCAGCTGGTTTTCCCCCAGCAGAAAGTACATAGAGTAAGAGCACCAGTGCTAAATTGCTGGAAAGGAGAAGATCAGAGAATCTGTTCAAATGCACACTGCAATGACTGAGCACACCCTGCAACTCGTCTCATTTAATCCCAGGAAGCATAAGGGCTGCACATCAGTTTTAAGTGCGGCTTATCCTGACTCTTTAGGATGCATTCATCCCGTGTATGCTCTGTGACATCTGTCATATGGTTATGTAAAAGTTTCCAATGACACGCCTGACTGCTAATCTTGGATCAGGGTCAATTCCAGTCATCCTTCCATGCAGCAAGGGGAGGGCTGCTCTTACCTTTGTGCCTCAACAAGCCCAGCATCATTCATGGACGCAGCGCCATCATTCTCTGCTTGAAGGCTGCTCTATAATATCTCTCTTTTTTTGTCTTGCATGACATACATATTTATTTATATCATTCTTTTATCACGTAGCTCTGTGACCTTGTTATTTGTAGTAAAAATCAAATAAAGGCTCTGATAAGATATCCAAAGAGAATGAGCTATTAGCAACTCTTTACAGGCCAAAAAAAAAAAAATTAAAAAATCTAAAAACAATCAGTAATCATTCAAATTTTTTCAAAATCAGCATGTGTTATAAAAATTTGTGACAAGCTATTTAATGTTTGTTACATATCAGTTATTTTCATTATTCCAACATTTTTGTTCCTAAATCTTTTTTCATAGAGGAAAACCCATTCAGAATCTGACATTATTTGTATGCAACAAAAATTAGAATTCTGAACTCTAGACAAGTGCTTATAAGCATGGCAAAGGTATGAACACAGTGGGATAGGAATACTTTATTGTTTTTCTTGGCTGCTTGTTTGTTTCAGTATTAGAAAATTAAACTTTCAAGGATTTCCCAGTATTCATTTTCTGGAACAAGTGCCTCTATTTTTTCTACAGTTTTGAAAGAAGTATCACAGAAGATGGAGAGTGAATTCCTAATTCAGAATCATATATTCTGAGTAGCTGATGCTTACTGACATGGTTATTTAATCAAGGATGCTTGTGACCCATATGTCAAGTCAAAATGAACAGTGGTTGAGCTACCAGGAATTGTTCACAGAAACTACGTAATGCATAATTAACACAGTCTAGAATATGGAAATCTGTACAAAAGCAATTTGCTGATAGAAATAGAGAAGAAAAAAGCCTGACCCACACACCATAAACCATTTTTAGAAAGCCTTGATGGTGCCATATTAAGAAAAGCCAGTATGTTTACCAGCTGTTCACTCTCATTCCAAAATCCAAGTCAGAGGCATGAACCAGGTGTCACTTTCCTCCTCCCTTGCTACAGTGCAGACCTAACCTCTGGCATTTCACATGATTTCAGACGAGGGAACAGCAAAGTTAAAATTCTCGATATATGCATGAGCTGAAACAGCCAGCACGCTTTGCAGGGAGTGGCACAAAACTCACATTCAGGTGGATGTTACTCCTGTATGTCAGTGACTGTACCATTAAGTTACTGTGACATTCTTCAATAAGTGGAACTGTAAAGCTAACCAGAATATCAGTTTAATTCTACAAGAAATAACACCATTTTAAAGTTTCAATTTGGAAAAAAATTACAAATTTTCAGGAAAATAGAAATTATCAGAAAATTGCAAATTGACATTAAATATTTTAATGCTAATTTTTACTTTATAATACAAGTTAAACTTATTATTAAGGGAATGCTGAACTAATTAGAGAAAACAAAACAACAAACCCCTTGAGTCTGGAAAAAGTATAACTGTTTCAGTATGAAATACCAAAGATTTTCCAAATCTTTCTTCATTACAGCAGCAGTAATAAAGCATTTTGTGACATTACTACATTGTGGAATGACATTAAACCAGTAACAAAATATGCAGAAGATAAAAAATATGTGACCTATTGGCTTTGTCCACAGGAATTAAAAATGAACATCATCTCATCATATTTTTATGAAAGTAGGGTTCAAAAAGTTATTAATGGTGAAGTGAGGAGCAGCTGAGAATGGTTAATGGTTACATTTGGCTACTGTGCTGGTGCCACTGAATAATTTGGTGTCTTCCCAGCATCTCTTTGGTATCAGTTCATCTGACTGGCTTGTGATAGGGCAGGGAGCATTTCAACACAAAATAAAATACATGTATGAGAAAGTATTTATTTCATGCCCTTGAGCCTGATGTACGCACAGCTGTACCCGTTCTACACAGGTATGTGCAAAGGGGAGAGTGAGGCACAGGCCTGACCCCCTTCAGATCAATATCGCAGTGAGCTGATCCAGGCTGGAGAGAACAGCCATGCTCGGCACCAGAAAAGCCTGGAGGGAGAGGGAGGCACACGTGTCCTTGTGTGTGACAGGCTGCAGTGTCAAGCAGTGACACATTACAAACATGTCCCCCGGGCTGGAACGAGCTGCTGCTAAACAGGCTGCTCCAGCAGTCCAGAAGGGTTTTCCTGTAGCCCACATGGCTACCACTGGGTAGCCTACTGCTTTGGTACCCAATTTTTTTCCTCTTTAGTGTTATTAAAACTCCATGTGGTTGTCCCCATGCATCTTCGGGATTTTTACATTGTCTTTCCATTCCAACACTGTGCAATAAAAGCTTTCTTTTAGCTTCTGGCTACAGTGGGTTTCCTTCTCTGAGAGCTATTTTCCAGTCTCTCTCACTTCTTTTGGGGCCTGTATGCAAATCCAGGTTGTGTAACTGCTCCCTCGCTCATTCTCCCACTTGTAAAATCTCCCTTTGTGTGGGCCCTGCTGGCTCTCAGTTTACTGTCTCTGCTGCACTGCACATTCAGTGCACATTCTTGTGCCTCTCTCTGGGCAGCCCTTGTGTTCACAGGAATGATTTTTCTCAGTGAACAAGTGACACCTTTAATCAGAACACCCATTGCCATTTCCAAGGCCTAGAGTGCAGCCAGCATGCAAGGTAGTGTCTGTGATTGCATCCTGATTTAGTCAATCTGATTTTCCAGCCTTGATAGCTAAACCAGACCTCTTAATATTTACACTTCTTTCCTTAAACAATGTCTACTTGTCAAAGCTGTTAAATGACAGGCACAAAGAAAACAAAAGACTTGTTATGTTGATTTTACTGTGGAATGCATCATTCAAGTGTGAAGCTGAGAGAATATGCTCCTTTTATACCAGTTAATAACATTTTTATGTTTGTTTATTGAAATCATTCTTTTTTATTTCAATATAGTAAATTTGAAGTCTGTTTATTAGAAACTCAGTAATTATACAGTAATCATATCACTTGTGATAGGTTAGTGCTTGCCCTTTGCCTCTTGATTATCTTTACAAGTGAAATGAAAACACAAGAACCTGTGCTTATTTGCCATGCAGACAGTAAGTCCTTGAGGAAAGGTGTAGAAATCAAGTGGACATTACAGCCACAGTGTGTTTGAATGTTGCTGCCTGCAACTGCTTTGGTTATGCAACAGCTACTCTTTTTGGAAAATACTACTTGTCACAGGTTTCCTTTTTCACAAAAGCTTTGAAAAAGAAACCCTAGAATAAGAGGCATTAGAGTGGGGTAGCTAGAGAGAAAAAGGTGTTCTGTATTAACTTCTTGTGATTATTCAGTAAGAGGGATTATCATCAGTAAGTGGTACAGAAATAGTCAGGGGAAAAAATTGTATATTTGCCTTCATGAATTCAGCTGTGGAAATTTTTCAGCATGTGTCCTTATGGATTTTCTAAAAGATGGGTTTCATAAACAGCTGTATCAGTCCAGCATCCAAAATCACCTTTAGTAAAGCAATAAAATTTTTTGGGACAAATAGAAGTTCTGAGTGAAAGCAGACAGTGGGGACCTTTCAATTAAGAAACAGAGACTATATCCCAGTTCTGAATCTCATACAGAACATGTGAAGATTTTGAAAACAATATTTAGATTAAGTACTCACTGAATGATCTTAAATAATAATACCTGAAAATTATGCTTTACCCAGAGACAATAGATAGAAATAGAGATATCATCTTCAATTTAGAGAATTCTGTTCTTCACGTTCCTTGGAAAAAGGACATCAACTGCACTTGGCACAGCTGGGGGGATGGTAGAAACTATACATGTCAATCATACATGTCATTTCTGATATCCAAGCTGTACCAGGGTCACTTGGCACCCCAAAGTTCATTAAATTAGGATCAGAGCTGCTCTAGCTCATGTCTTGCTGTTAGACTTCGTTCCATCCCCCAGGGGTCTTTGTAACTTTTCTGACGCAGTACTTTTTCTAAGCTATCTATGCAAACCATAGACTTCCCACATTCTGGAAGACTGTCCCAAAGACCAAATCCACCCATCAACAAAACACAAAGTACCTTGAAAATTATCAAGGAAGGAATTTGCATTCCAAAGGAAGAAAAAAAAAATTAGCTAAAGATTTTTTGAAGAAATAAGGCTATCAGTTCCAGAAAAGACCTTTTGTAAAGCACTCAGATCCTTGAACTAAGGCAGAAAATTAGTGAAGAACAGAGGTTTGAGATCAATATATAGAAGAAAACTTTAATGATAAGTAAGACATGAAAATCAATTATAAACAATTAAAAATGTTAAAAGCCATGAATCAAGTGAATCGGGGCTAAGCAATGTGATTGTTGGGGAGAAATGATGGCAAAAAAGACAGAACAAATTGACTGAAAAAAACAATAGTTCTTAAAAATTAGATTTAAAAATATTATATAAACAATTATGACATTTCAAAAAGGAATCTGGGCATTCACTATTTATTGTTATTTGAAGGAAATCAGGAAGTAATAAAATGTATTCTTGACTACTGACTAAGTAAGCAAAGTTTTTACAGTAAGAGAAATTTTGGGCATGGTGAATTTCTCAGCAATGAGAGGGAAGTCTGAGAAAGGATGAGAGGTTTGGTCTGAGAAAGTAAAATTAGTTTAAAGAACTAAGAAGATGAGATATTTAAGGGTATATAAAAACTTCAATCATCTAATTTAGTCTATGGGTAATATTGGTGATTAGAGAATATGAAATAGGAACTTGAACATTAATAAGGGAAAATAATGTCTTAGCAGTCCTATTTAATCTATTTTCCAGGCATCTGTGTCTGGGCCAAGAGAATTAATTGTGAAGTGTTCCTCCTGCCCTGGGCTGAACACAGCCAACTGTGATTAAAGTTTCACTCTCTGTTAGACTGAAAACTGTCGCTGAAATCTAATGATACAGAGTATGTGTTCATACAAGTTACAAGTGGTGCTTTTATGTTCATCAAGTATGTAAATAAGTATCACTGTTAACAAGGGGTTTGTTTAAATCATTAATATGTTTTTTTTTTTCTGCTACAACAGTACATTATTTTAAATTCTTTGCCTCTCAATGAATTTTGACTTAACCAAGGGGTTATATTGAAGAAGTTTCAGTTTCTTTAGTCCTCTGATTTTAATGAAAACCAAAAACACTGATGCCACTGCAATTCTCTCTAATGCTGTTCTGGTACATTGCATTTTATTCATATTTTTTCTTTAGAATTGATGAAAACATGGGATTTGGTCAGTGAAAGTTATAAGAGGTTGTTTCTTAGCCCTGTTTGCTTTTATCCTTTCACATCCTAAAGATTAGCTGTGGGGATATACATAGTTAGCACTTGCATGGTGAGAAGTACTGACTTTTAAAGGTGATAGACCATTAATACCATGTGAAGATCTTCCCTAAAGTTGCATTTTGCCATTGTTTTCATTACAAATGTAGCAGCAAGGTAAAAATCACTAACTGATATCAGTGAGACCAACATTAGCAGCAGGGAAGTCTGAAAACCAGTTGCAAGAGGGTAGAGGGAAATAATGCTGAAAAACCAGAGTGAATTGGCAGCCAACTTCTTAGCAGGATTGTTTCTCTCATGTCTTTAGAATGTGGAAGAATTTCACAAATTCTTTATTTTCCTTTCATTCTATTATGTAGTTAAAAGCTTTACTCCTTGCTCCTTTCAGGGATTAAAGAGTCATCAAAGAGTGTGGTGGGCTTTGTAAATTATGGATAAAATTTATTGAAATAGCTGCTTAAAGTTACACACATATGGGTGAAAATGAAATAAATTCAAAATGTAAATATCTAGTTCTTATGACTAAAATTCAGTTCATACACGTTTTCGGATAATCTTGTGTGCATAAATATATTCTAAATTTTAATTGTATTAGTATGACTGGCTATAAACGGGTTATAATTATCCATCTGCATTTTAAAAACTTAGTGGTTTTGAGAAACATCCTTTTTGTGAATACTGAGCTGCTCAAACTCATTTTGACACCTCTTAAAATATGAGCTGCTCTTAATGGCTGACTATGCATTTATAGTTATTAATGTGTCCGTGGTTTACACAGTTGCCGCCACTGTACCAGCAACCTCTCCAGATTAGAAGACTGTTGAAATAACACCAAAAAGAAATGGATATAAAGTTTTGAATCTGTTTCATATTTGTCATTTGAATGACTTATGATTAAGGTGTTTTACTTTGATTTTTTTCCGCCCTATTGAGATCCTAGAATGAATCATTATAACAGTCTATGAGATTTAGTTATTAAGATGCTTGAAATCAGAGTTATTACTACCATCCTTTATGTGATCATCAATTGAAAACTCCAGTGCCAACACTGATAATTTTTTTACTAAAGGCATATGTTCTAGTAAGAACTAGGGTATCATATTCTGAGACTGAAGTTCAACAAGAAAGAGAAATTAGTTTCATCAGCAGTTCTCCAGTTTTGCCTATTATAATTACCCTATTTTGACACAACACCCCAAAGGCTAAACTATCACTGAATTTTTGAGTTAGGTCTGTTTTCTCTTTATAATATGCATGTTCTCTCTCAAATGTAGTACAAATTAGCCTTCAGGGAGCCATAGCAGATTACATTTGAGTCTTTCCAAACTTGAATAATTGGTTAGGCTTATGCTTAATTTTGTCCATCTTTGTCGAAGTGCTTCAGCACATGCTTGGGCTCGCTGAGGACAGTGAGATGTTCATTGTGTGCTATCAGCTACATTGGAAAGTGATGTTTGTGCTGGAGTACCTCGCCAGAGGAGCTGTGCAGTGAATGAGTGCTATGAAATGCTTCTGTCATTCTCTTGGGTTGAAAATTCAGTACATTTTGCATGAAGGAAAAGGGAGCCACAGAATAGAATTATTTTCTCTGTAAGGTATATGAGCAAAACAGAAGCCCTCCAGTTTCATGCTGAACTACACTGAAATGTTAAATTACATTTCTTTTCAACCCAATCTCCTTGCTAATTTTTAGGAACAGTTTATGTTTAGTAAGTGAAAGCAAAAGACTCACCTTACATTTAATACTCTTTGAAGCTGGTATTTAAAACAATAATAAGAAGAATAATTGAGGCAATCTGTCTTTAAATTTAACAAAATAACTTCCAGAAGGACAACTTTTTATTTGAGTGGAGAGTTTCTCTGAATGGTTTAATCCTTCCAGATGCTTTGTTTATTTTTATTGTTTAAGAAAATGTCTTTTTCTTTTCCCTTACTGGGCAGGCTCCTCTTTTTCTTGTGGAGGAATGTCTTATATCTATTACAATGGAGTTGTACAAGAATAAGTTTGCATTAAAAATACAACTTTTACTGAGAAGTTTTTATCTGAAACACACAAGAAAGCACAGACTATTGTATATGCCCTTTAAAACAGATTAATTGTAATGAGTGACCTGCTAAACTCTTCACAGAGCAGAACAGAATTTTTTATAACTTAGAATGAAAAAAAAAGTAAACCTTAAACTTGGTCATAGATGGAGACAGAAAAATCCATTATTCTCTAGTCTGTGACTGAGTGTTGCTGCATAACAATAACTTTCATGGATAGTTTTACTAATCCAGGACAAGGAAAATGGAATTTCCAAAATGCTTCTTCTGTCAGCATGCCTTGTTTTAGGCAGAGGACAGACATTTCAGTAGTTCAAGTTCTGTCCCTTACTCTTCTTACACACCTGATGCCCATATCATTCTGTCTCACTGTGTTGGCGTATTTCTTTGCCATTATTTCAGTTTAAAAGAAAACAGGCTACTAATTCTACCTATTCCAGAAGACTGGTGTAAAATAATGACAGTCTACTTGGTAATACAATTCTAAAAGTGTATTACACAGTGTAAAACTGCACTGGCAGTAAGATACTATCTGGCCAGCCCAGCCCAGCATAGCTTACCAAAAACTTCCGGAGTGGGAGCCCAGAAGAGTTGCAAACTACCAGTATTATATCCTGACAATGAGAGATATTAACATTATGTTCATTTCTTTGCTCTGAGGTAGTGTCAAGGCTTAGAAAGTCCATATGAGACTTGTTTCAGTAATTTATGTTAATGATGTTTTAAAGCCAAACTTATTAGTAGGAAAATGTCATACCGCTCCTTTTCCTTTGGTATTTTTTATTCATAGGAACAGACATTATGGCCCTCAGTGTTCTTGAAGCATTCTAAAATGACTCTTCGTGAATGACTCTAAGCCAGTTACTGGATCCAAAAATCCAGGGTTACTTTTCTTGCCCTGGAGACTGACAACTCATTGTTGTCCTAATCAGAGCATGTGTAACTCAAAACTTGACTTAGATTCAGAGATAGCCTTTGATTAGAGCCTCCTGCACCTCTAACGTCTATTGTGATTTTCCATGTGGATTCTGAGCAGCTCAGCCAGCCGCTCTCTCTGGACATTCTCCAGACAAAAGCTGCCAGCAGCACAGTGTCCCCCGCTGCACCTGTCCCCTGCTGCAGCCCAAAGTGGGCAGAGGCCAAGGCAGTGCCTGCTGCAGCAGAGCTGGGCATGGGCTCCAGGCCAGGCTGAGGTTTGCAGTGCCCTGCACCAGCAGCAATTTGCCAGGACTGAGAAGTGTCATTGCTAACAGACCCAGCTGGTGATAAATCCCCCCACAAGTTGTGGTCCAGTTTCTCTTCTGATCCGTATTATAATGTTGATAACCCCTATACATTAGAGTACACTATCATGATTATTTTGGCAGTGCTATCTTCACAGCCTATTTGGAAAACAGGGGTTACCACAAGATAAGATAAAACCATCTTGGAGGGAAAATACACTTGCTTCAGACAGTGTAATTGGAAACCTCTGAAAAGCAGCTAACTGAGAGCAGGTAGTTTTTAACAATATTGCAAATAAAATCTGCTGTCAGTTGGACCAGTGACTTAAGAGTTTGCAAAACATTAATCAACTTTCCCTGTACTAGTGCCCTTGCACTCTCATCTTTCCTGAATGATATTAGCAGCACTTGCGTGCTGCTAGTATTGGACAGCCCAGCCACAGCCACGTCTCTGTTGTGCTGGCTACTGTGCAAACACAATGTAGGGAGAAAACAGGGGTTTGGAGTGACCACTAATGTCAGCATTTAAAATAGAAAGAATATGGTTAATGTTCTAGAACTGTTTTAGTAAGTGAATCTGTGCAAATTCTTTAAGAATTGAGAAATAAGTACTTTTGCAGGAACAATTTGGTGTTAATTCTTTAGCTTTAGAGTTCCTAATCCCTTTTTTGCCTTGTGCCCTTTAAATTCCCTTTGCAGCAGCTCATATCTCATTTTAAAATTCTCCCTTGGGAGCTAATGTTAAATATGTTCATAAAAAGTTCTACATAATGCTGCTAATGATTACTTTTATATCATGCTTTTTATTCACTTGTCAAATGCCTGAAATCTTAGCCTGGATAAGAATATAAACCATGCAAAGTGTTGGATGTGTTTTCTCACTTCTTTTTTCCTATAAAAAACTGTTGTGCTCTCAGAAATGAGTGCTGGTGCCATTGTGTACTAGAAATGCACATAACTTCTCTGGGTCCAGGTAAGTTTGCTTCATGTAGATACACATTTTCTTTGTAACTAAAAAGGTGTGCTTATGCTTCTGAAGGAAAACAGAGCAAAAAAAATTATAAAGCAAATAGAGAACACATAGGCCTGAGTCTCTATGATCTTTGTGAAAATGAGAGAGAATATAAAGTAGATATGAGGGGTTCTAATCCGAATCTAATATCATTTACCTTGGTTTAAAGGATTCACCAAAGCCTATGGCAACAGTGACTTGTTTCTACTGTGTTTGTTTATAAACTTGTTTGAGAACAAAACAGGATGATTTGTGAGGTTTTGAGGGTTAGGAAAGAGAAGTTCTAAATTTTGCTCTAAGACTTTGAATGCAACGTAATTCAAAGACTGATTAATTCATGCAGTAAAAAACAATTTATGTTTTTTATTAATGCCACTGTTCAGACTCTTGGCAGAAATCTTTTGGAGCAGGCAAAAATGATCTTTAGAGATGTACTTAATTTTTTTTTTTTTTTCAAATTACTACATTATATCAAGTGTGTTATTCCCTGTTCCCATGTCCTCTCTTTTTAAATAATATATGGCAGAATAGTCTGGAAAATTAGTATTACTACTAGCCTACAGTAGCCTCTAGTGGCCTGAGGCAACTGGTTGTATGCTGCTCGAACCCATGACTTTCCTTTTTTTAGCTGCACATGCATTAAATATATATTTATATCTGAAGTTTTTGGGGTAGTGCTTGGTGTGGGACCAGTGTAATGCAAGAGAAAAGAAAGTTTAAGTGCATTTTCTGCAGAGCAGGAAAGAAAGTCTGAATTTGAGTTCCTGTTTATCATGCTGTATCACTACAAAGTCAATTGTGAAGATGTAGCAGCACATGGGAATGGATGTGAATTCTGTGTGAGTCCATGCTTGCTCAGGGCTTTCAGGTCAACCTGCTTATCACTACATGGAGTCTGAAAGATCCCTGAAACACATTGCTGATGGAAAGAAACAGACTCCCTTTTATGCATTACACTAAAAGTATTTTAAAAATTAACACTTAGAAAATGCTGTCACATGTAATAGGCTCTGTTCATAACAGCAAAATGAACATTTTCTAAAATGATGCAAATCAGACTGTGAAGAAATCAATGATCAGGTCTTAATACGAGTTTAGATCTCAATATTGGAGTATATTTATGAGATTATTTCAAGAATACTTCAACATTTGTCCTATGTCTTCCTTGTTTAAATGTTACAGTTCATAGAGATTTATGTACATAGAATACACTTGCACACTCTATAATCAAAGGATAAAAGCCTTTTCCATCTCTCAGCTAATAAAAACACAAGACAAAATAAAAAAAAATAAAGCAACAACAACTTTCATGATTGTAACCTCAAGATTCCTGATGATCTAGAACAGTATCAAGAAGCCAGAAAATGCTGGTACAGTGCTCTTGGTGGTCTTCTTTTGATAGAGAGACATGTGTTGAAGACTAGGAAAGAATCCTTCTTGACAAAATGATTACTTTGTTCAAAGGTGATTTGGCTTGGATTTCTGGAAATTCCATTTTCCTTTACAGAGCTTGTGGAATTGAAAAGCAAAGCTTCTCCTCCTTATCCTTAATTCCTATGATTTACGAGTTTCACTCTCTCTATCTTATTGCATTTCCACCCAGTCTCTTCAAACAAATCAAGTGTGAAACCTGGGACTATATAACTCACTCCAATGAGGTCTAAGATACATCTTTCATTCTTTTTATTAACATGATAAAGTCAAGGTGGTTTTTTCCCTTTAGGTCAAGTTTTGCTCTGTAGAGGCACAAATAAAAATGAGATAATTCTCTGGCCATTTACAGTACCCTCATTAAGCTTTGACTTGAACTCCAGAGAGGCTACTGTCCCTCTAGTGCATATACAGGATCCAGATAATAACTTCTTACTTCCTCCCCTGAGTTAGGAGCCTAAAGTAAAGTGCTATGAATGTTGCCTGCCTGACACAATTTTCCAGGCGTGGCACCTCAAGTTGTATTTAGCTGACAGACTATGAAGCCTTGATAGCAGCCAGTCACCCAGTAAGTGTCCCTTGCTAAATGAAGTTATTGGCATTATGTAACCCAGCTGTCATCATTCGTCTTGCCAACATTAAATGACCTATATTTTTGACCTAATGTATAAATCAAACTTTGCATTTTATAAAAATTCATCTTGGTAGCAAAAAGTTTTTACTCATGGGGAAAAGAAAAAAAAAAGTCACCTGAATACTATGTTCCTATGTAAATTGTTTTATCATTTTTATGTTTTGTAATTTTTATAATGTTTTATGTTATGATTTCAAGAGAAAGACACATCTTAAGGAAAGAAAAAAAGAGAAATTATGCCGAGGTGCACTTTCATTATTACTTTCAACTGACACAAATTGACACAGATACCAAATGGGATATCCCCACTTTTATTGCACTTGCAATATCTTTTATTCTGCCAGCTTGCATCTTAGAGAGCTTTGTGCACAGGAAGATCAGATATTGATCCTGATGAAAAATATCCATTTTCAGACTTGGATTAATTTTCTTCTTTCCTTTGGATCCCTGGGCAATCATAAAAACACAAATGTTTACAAGAGAAAAATAGTAGGCATATACAAAGAATGAGAAGAGACCATCCCTTTTGACAGAAGCATGGACTCAGATCAATTTTAGTTGAGAATGAAACTGTTCCCTGGGATAAAAGAAGCATAAATAGGATAAATCATCTGAAGAGAATCCATTAGTTTCCATGTTTACATGAGGAAGCATAACCAGTTCTGGAAGAGTTAACTGCAGCCTTCCTGTTCCAAAGTCAGAATCACTGTCATCTTTGAAGAGTTACTCTGGAATATTATACATTTTTAATATAGCATCTCCATGCAAAATTATTCCAAACAATTGTGTTAACTACTTTCCTCCAAAGGCAAGAGAGAAAAATATTGTATGGCTCATAAGGATGTAAAAAATCTACTCAGCCTTGATTTCCTTCTTGGATGGCTTGCAAAAGCAGGCTGTTTACATGGCGTAGGCAGAGTATACAGGCATTTTCATGCTTAACACCTGATGACCTCCCTTTGCTCTTTTCTATTCTGCTGCACTGTATATTCTTGGTCTAATTGTTTGAGAAGGGAATCAAATGCAGTCTGATTCTAGAGAATGGCAGGAACAGGTCTAGTGATTTAGTATTACATACAAAACCATTAATGCAGCTCCACACCTCAGTAGAGCTGTAGTTCCCAATCCATAATCCTTCTTAAAACTGGAATAGACTAACCCAAGTGATAGCACACCTCACTGCTCAGATTTTCAAGTTACTCTGTTACTCATTAGCATTATGTGAAGGAAAGGGCAAAGCAGGGCAAAACACACATTTCACCACTGGAACTTCGCCCAGTCTTTCAGTCAAAATCAGTTAATTTGAGTTAAAAATATTACAGCTTATTTTCCTTTTTTGTATTCTACTTGGACCTTCTTAGAAACAAAACTAAAAATTATGAAAATGCTAGGATGGATCTTGATGGCATACAGGAAGCTGTAGAAATCACATTAACTTTCTTTGGCTCAAGAAAATCTGTAATGTGTGGTCCCTGGTTTTCCTTGGAGTTAGGCATAATTGAACTTTACCTGCTGGACTGAATGTCTAGTTTAACTGGGAGGGAAATTTTATGTTCCGAAATGGTAAGAAATGCAGTATTTCTACATCCTTTGGTTTTCTAGCAAGTCTTGAGGTTAGAAGTAATTTAGCATTCATTTAAAAACTTGCAAAGTGAGGTTTTAACTCCTATACTTAGAAGATGTAATTGGAAAGCTTGCTTGGAAAATGAGATTATCCATTGATAAAAAGTAATAAGGTAGTTCAAAAAGAAAAAATAAAGCGAAAAAAAATGGAGGCCTGGCTCACATTTTTTATTATTTTGAGTTGGGATTGGCAGACCTACAAAAATCCCACACAAAGAGAATGAGATTATATATATCCCAGGTGTCCTCGACCCACAATTTTTGATGACTTTATTTAGATAAATGTCTGATATTCATAAGTAGTGACAGGATGATCCTCTTGTAAAAGCACAACTATATCCCATAGTGCTGGGAAACTGGAGCACTGGATTTTACTCTGCATTCCTTATCTTAAAAATGAGCCCAGGCATTTTTCTCAGAGTATAAAAAGTGTGATCTGCAGGTGAAGGCAAAGATCTCCCAGGTCCTTTATCTTTGTATTTCCCAGTTCCATATACATATAGGAGATATAATTTTTTCTTAGTTCTGGATTGGTACAGACTGTTGTGTGGATACTTTATACCAAATATGGCAGTGAGCCTTTAACCAGGATTGTGAATTTATTTCACAAAAACTAAGTATCGTGGAACTCTTCTGTGACAAATAAACATACTGAATTGTTTTAAGGAGGAGTCATGAACTGTGTAGCTCAAACTGACCTGCACAACTCATGCCACAGAACCTTAACTTTAGTTAGTATTTTTATAAGGTCCATAACTTCAGATTTTGTCATCTTTGTTTTATAATTGTGGAAGTTGAATGTTCTGAGAAATGACAGCTGGTCAGCACTGGAACCAAGAAATCCATATATAGTGTGTGAAAAGTTCATGACACATTAGTGGGTGTTTTAATAAATAATTATGGGTTGTTTATAGGAGGGTCAAATGTGACTCATAACCATCTTCATCACTTTCTACTGATGTACATGGAACATCTGTAACCATGTATCACCACAAAAGCTGCAAGTGCTTACAATATGTGTTAAAAATCTATTAACCACATATTAACCTTCTATAAACCATTTCAAATGGATTTTTAACATGAAGTGTGATCAACTTGTGTTTCAAGTTCTGATTTTAAGCTCTGACCTGTAGACTGTGTTCTGTTGATTGTGTATCTCTAAGACCAGCATCACCCTAGATATAGAGCTGTGACTCTTTGTGATTTTCTGCCTTAATGTCATTATTTATGTACTTTTTGTCTTCCCACTTCCAGCTGTATGGGGAATAATGTTTCAACAAATAATGGACAACATTCACAGCCAAAGGATTAATGGTTTTGTTACAGGGCCTTGGTTATATTTGTAAAATATCAAAACAGTGGTTTACCGGCAGTTCCTTCAAAACAAGCTGTTTTGCACTAAATGGAATAAACACACTAAACAACATCATATTGCCCACTTTTGTTGCTGACAGCTCATTTTATATTAACATATGCTGGTCAGATATTTTGTGTTTGATGTCTGCTAGATATTCATTTCTGCTTTCAGAATTTCTCCTTCATTGGCACGTTTGCACCCAGTAAGTGCAGTGGCACTTGTGGCAATTTAGAGCTCAACACCAGCCAAGTGCTTCAGTGTGAAAAGTCTGTATTTGAACAGTGGGAGTGGTGAGAAATCCCTGGACCACATTTTGTGCCAAATTCACCCTGGGAGGTGAAGGTTGTGAATGAATGATGAGCTCAAATACAGGGTTAAGCAACTGTGCTGCAACTCCTTAACAGATTGAATCTCAAGCAGTTTTTCTCAGATTGAAAGGAACATGCAGAAATATTCAAACTCAGGAATGCAGAGCTGGCTCAGGACTCTGCACTGGTGCTGTTGGTATCACTCTGGTGGTCAGCTGTAATCCAGGATCAATTATGGATTGTTGGACTTTCTGGTGATTACTCCTGGGCAGACCAGTTTTAAACCAACTCTTCCTGCAAGCACGGCTTTGTGTGACCACTGCTGTAATTAAACAAAACCTCTGTTATCTTAGGGAGGGCTGTGTCTTAGGAGTTCCAACTTCAGAGTTATCTGGGGGAGGCATTCTTTGGGGGAACTGCATTTCCTCAGGGCTGTTGGTCCACACTGACTTCACTGCAATGTTTTAGGTGTCAGCCCTGAACTCTCTGGTCCTTTGCCCCTGCAGGCAGTACTGAAATTAGATATTAGTACTTTTCTCAGTGTGATACTTATTTCATCCCACAACTTGTGCTTTTACTTCACTGTCTATAGACTGAGGATACTATTTCAGTTATTTTTTATTCTCGCATTCATAATATATTTCAGTGAAAGCTGGAGGAGTAAAAATTGAGTTATTTGAAAATCTCTAGCACAGGAAAGGTTATCATGAGTGAATCAGCTTCTGTGTGTTTACATATGTGAAATGAGTTGATATGTTGATTAATTTCTTGCTATACAGATATAAATATTATAAAACTGTGATGGTGGCTGACAGCAGCTAATAGGTTTTTGATTGTCAGCTGTTAGAACAAAGTGGTTGAGTGGGAAAATTTTATACTTTGCATTTTCTTTTTAGTTCAGATTTGCAGTATGCAAGAGTAGAGAAGTTTACAAGAACATTTGTTCTATGCACAGGAATTTTTCACCAAAACATACAGGTGTAGATAGATGGTTGATATTAGAGAGACTGCTTGACCCTAAATTTCTTTTACCAGCAGGAAAAGGGGGTCCAATGTATTGAGATGCTTCTTTTCCTCCTGTTGCCTCTAGTATTTTTTCACTGTGGTGAAATCTAGCAGCTGTGTTAGTATCAGTGATGTTTTTATTATGCTACTGTCATGTGTTATTTTTATATTCTGCTTCTACTACACAAATGTCAAAGTCAGTTTTGACTGACTCGTGCATTAATACAGTTACAGCCTACAGTTTCACTGTTGTTATATTGCTGTTACACCCTCACGCCACTTAAGCTTAAAATTACTAATGGTACTGGTATATTTCTCCTGATTCTTACATCTGGGTGCAAATTTGAAAAGATTGTGTGAAATTTAGAACATTCTACAAATTTAGAGCTACAATTGCTTCCACGTAGAATTATAACTAACTAGACATGGTTTTAAACCAGAGACTTCTTTCACTGCTGTGCAAAACACCTACCTCAGCCACTTGAAAACAGCGAATGCCCACTATTACAAAAAATGTTGCCTGCCTTTCTGACATGCTGAGAACCTTCCCCTTTCATCATCTTTTAGAAAATGAGTAGAGGCAAGATTCACTGAATATGAGTGGGACTTGAATGACAAGATGATCTCTGCAGTGCCTCTGCACAAGTGTGAATTTTGACCAAAGTGCTGAGAATTTCCTCAAATTGCTTTGCAGTTAGGACAGGTTGTTTGGAATCTAGTTAAAAAGAATGAAAATTGTATGCACAGTTATTAAAGTGAGATAATGTTGCTTTTAAAATGATAGTCACAGCTTACATATTTGAGGTAACAGATGCAGTTCTGCCCTGCAGCAAAGCCTTATTCTGCATGTCATGTGATTTTTATATTAAGAATATGTCCTATTTAAAATTAGAAATGCCTTCTACACCAATTTTAGTAGTAAAGAATAAAAGTCATTAGTAATAGGCATGCTTATCATACAATTTTCAGTCGATTAAGTTTCACTAATCAAATCCACATGCCTTGAACCTGCATACCACACCCCCATAAGCAGAGGGTATTAGCATATTTGAAGAACCAAAAATCATGGTGTGTATTTGCACTGTGTTTGATCAGGAATGTAATGGAAACTAGGTGAAATAGCAAAGCAAGTGACTGTTTCAAAGGATGCTGGCTTTAAAATTCATATGGAACTTCTGAGAAAGGAGAGGTGCTATTCTCACTATCCTGGCAAACCACATTTGAGTGAATCACGTCCTACCTGTTTAAATTTCTCTTGAAATGGGTCTCAGAAGTGAATGTATGCTTAGTCATATCACTTTCATGAAAACGCAACAAATTCTAGGAAATGTCCAAAATTTTCAGAAAACAAGTAATTCTCAGTAATCTTTGCTGAGATATGAGGGGTGTCCTTCAGGGTTCTTTATTGGGGCCAGTGTTATTTAATACCTTCAGTAATGACACGGACAGGGGCATCAAGTGCACCCTCAGCAAATTTTCAGATGACCCCAAGCTGAGTGGTGCTTTTGCCACCTGAAAGACAGGCTATCACCCAGAAGGACCTGGACAAGTCAAGAATTGGGCTCTTGGGAAACTCATGTGGCTTAACAAGACCAAGTGCAGGGTTGGGGCCACCCCCAGTATCAATCCAGGGGGATGAACAGATCCAGAGCAGCCCTGCTGAGGAGGACTTGGGGATGAGAGGCTGGACATGAGCCAGCAATGTGCACTCACAGCCCAGAAAGTCAAACGTGCCCTGGGCTGCATCCAAAGCCCCGTGGGCAGCAGGACAAGGGAGGGGATTCTGCCCCTCTGCTCCACCTGGAACACTGCATCCAGCTCTTGGTCCCAGCACAGGAAGGACATGGACCTGTTAGAGTCAGTCCAGAGGAGGCACCAAGATAATTTGAGGGACTGAGCACCTCTCCTATGAGAAAAAGCTGAGAGTCTAGAGAAGGGAAGGTTTCTGGATGACCTAATTGTGGCCTTCCAGTACCAAAATGGAGCCTACAAGAAAGATTGAGAGAGACTATTTACAAGAGCATATAGTGACAATACAAGGGGGCATGGTTTTAAACTGTAGTTTTAGGTTAGATTAGACTGTAGTTCCAGGTTAGATTAGATTAGAGAATAGGAAGAAACTCTTCCCTGTGAGGGTGGTGAGCCACTGGAACAGATTATCCAGAGAAGTTTTAGCTGCCTCATTCCTGGAAATGTCCAAGGCCAGGTTGGATGGGCTCTGAACAGCCTGGTCTAGTGGAAGGCTCTCTTCTCATGGCAGGGATGTTGGAACTACATCATCGTTAGGGTCCTTTCCAATCCAAGCCATTTTATGATTTCATTACTGCTTCTGTGACATCTGTTCATTGCAAAGGCAAGCCTAGCATAAAATGAACTGGCATTGAAACAAAAATTGCAGTGTGGTCTGAGACATACAAGGCACTGTGCCATTTTGAAATAGCCAGTGGTTGCACTACTGATTGCACTACCAGTTGTAGGATTTCAGCACAGTGGCTGCCCTGGTAGTATTGACATGATTTTACATCTTTAAAGCAACATAAAGAGGTGTGATTTACCTTCCCTGGTTCTTCTTGACTCAAAATCAAATGAAATCTCTTGTCTCATCCAGATAATTTCATTTTCTCACCCCATTTTATTTCACTGCTAGAGCTTGCAAGTCAATAGACAGCCCTTAAGCAGATTACAGACAGATCCAAGGTTGCTGAATACAGAATCATTTCCAAACTGAAAAGAAAACCCAAACTAAACAACAAAATCTGCTTCTTAAAAGGAGGAAACAAAATAGGAAAATATAATAATTTCCACTAACTTTTAGACCACTAACTATTCCATAAAATACTTGTGACTTTATGACAGACATTTTTTTTGTCTCAGTAAAAGATATTGGTTGCTGCTGCTATTCCTATAGAAAATTTTAAAATACTGAGAATTTATTTTAAATCTAAGAACAGACACCCCCCCCCCCTACATATCACCTCTCATGTATTTTTAAACTTAGCTTGTTCTGCAAATATTTTAAGGCTATAATTGGGCAGACGACAAAAGATTTTTGGTGAGACAAACTAAAGCTAAGAAGGCCACAGCAAACACCTGTAGCAGGTGTGATTGCAATTCATGTGCAATCTGAACAACTTTCGCTCTCTCATGATAATGCAGGATGACAGAGAGACCAACAGGGAACATGTCCTTTCTAAGATTTCTTAGCAGCACTCCACCTGCTAAACAGGTCACTACAGACTAAGCAAAACCAGGTTAATTAGACATAATTTTGGATAATACTTGCTCTTCTTTCCGTGTCCTTTGCTAACGTAAATTCATGTTAGCAATGTATTTGTCAGCTGATACTGTAACATGCCATCAAAATCTATGCTGACCTACTGGAAGTTTCCAATCAAATGATTCAAAAATTACTACCACCATGAGAGCCTTGTGATCTTACTTTTGCTTTCTTCCTTTTTCCCCTTTTACAGCCCTCCTCACTGCAAAGCTCTGAGTGAACAAGATAACTGAAACAATGTATGATGTGGGATTTATTCTCAAGCTTCTGGCCCTTCATTCTTCCTGAAATAGGCAGGCTTTGGCCAGGAGCATTGCTGAAACCCCAGGCCATAGCAGGTGGACAGCAGGCAGCAAAAATGACCAGCATTAGGATGTAGGAGCAAGAGAAAGGCAGGTGGAACAAGTCTAAGCTTGTCAACCCTAAGGCTGCTCAGTTTTGCATCTGATCCAAAACCTACCAGCATCACAGAACTCTTACAATGGGATTTGAGTCAGGTTCAGGACAGTAAGTACAGCTGAGGCCCAGCAGTGGTTGGGGGTGGTTTATTTCAGAGTTTTCTGTTAAGAAGCTAAAAATGGAAGTTGCTCAATTGAACTGAATTTGCCCATTGAAAATTCCTTGCTTGGCTTTTCAATGGCAAGCACAAATCTTCAGTAGGTGGCAGAAAAGCAAACAGATTTATTTGTTTACAGTCTTCACTTCTCTAGCAAACAGTAGCTACAACAAATTCGTCAATCCAGGATATAATAAAACCTGGTAATTTTTTAAGCAAAAGCCTGTTCTTTTTTTTCCCTGCAGTTAAAGTCTGGCATGTAGTGTTCATTGCTTAACAAAAGAAAATATCCAGCTCTTCTTTTCCTTTTGTGTGGTCTGTCATATCCTTATACGAAGAAAAGTGAATTGCAACTTGCTGCTTAGCCACAACATGGCCATAATGCACCCCTTGGGAGGGATTATATGTATTCAAACCAGAGAGAATCTCCTGCATTGCTTTTTCCCCTCCCATGTGACAACTCTACTTTCTAAATACAAGGCACTGTTCGAAGCAGGCTGGCTGTGGAGGCTGCTTTGATGTCCTGCCATCACACTGAGCTGTGGAAAGCCTTCTTGTTGTCTTATGTAGGGAGCAGTTGAGGATATCAAAGGGAAGATGGGATGTTAAATTTTTATTGATGAATGTTTAATAGTCTGGGTTGTAAGCTGTCATGAGTAATGCAGTAAAAGGATTCATTCTGAATCTTGCTGTTTGCCATACAGTGCCTGAAAGTGATTAGTCTTTAAAGACTACAAATCTTTATTTTTTTCTTCAGCAATTTATTTTCTGAAGCAGATTAAAAGAAATCTATCATGATAGTTAGGAGAGAGTCAAGTGGGCACATTAGGTTAATTCACCAGCCTCTCAGCTTGAGACCTGAGCTTGGATCAGGTTTATGGAGAAAAAAAGTAATGAATTTAGCACTGTTTTCTGAAAGCCCACTAACGTGACAAGTCTGGCCACATCTCACTGGGCTTATTAGGGCCATGCATCCCATGAGGTGGAACTTTATGCCTCCTAAAACATGAAATATGTTAATTGAGCATTATGCAGATATACTAGGCACAGTCCCCTAGGATGCAGCAGAAGTAAACTGAGTGATCTGTTCCCTTTCCCGTTCCTCCCAGAAAAAAAACCCAAACCAACAAATGATGCTATTTTCCTACATCTTGTAGCACCAAAGTTTTAAAATAAGTATAGAGGAAAGTATTTTAAGACCACTTCTCTCTTGTCCACATTCCCCATTAGAAATGTGCTGAATATAACAATTAAAACACAGGGTTTAAAAATAAATTAATTTTGTGGAATTCTGCAGAACAGCATTCATACTGTTACAGGTTATTAATGTAACTAAATTATTCTAGAGCCACAGATCAAACCAGGAATGTTCCTGAAGGAACAGAGCTCCTGAGGGCTGAGGGAAAGGGAGAAGGATCAGGGAGATCACTGCAGGGGTTTCATGGCTGGTATGTGTTTCATTATCTCACCAGGTGATGATGAACAGAGAGTGTGGGTCTGGCAAGTCTGACACTGCTGCAGGAAACAAAAAGTTTCTTTCTCTCATATTAAATCTGTTTCAGGAACAAGGTTTGGTTAAACATGAGCTCCAACCATATAGGGTTTAAGACACTTATATTTACAAAGTTGCACTGAAGTACAAAAGCAGCTGTGAGACAGATGCCAGACACTACAGCCTCAGGTGCAGGCCCATGTTTTGTTGAACTTTATGAACATATAAAAAAGCCACCGTCATCCTTTAAGTTCTACCCTATTCTGTAGAGGGTGGTTTTTTAGATGAGGAAAAAAGATGAATATCCTTTATGATTCCTAATCAGCCCTTGATCACAGAGAATTTAGTGACTTTTGACAGCATGAGAAGCATTTGCATACTGTGAATCCATATTTATCCACTAAGAAATAAATCAAGGTTCTCCATTCATGCCCTCTTGGATTTCTGAGCAACTACCTGATATATAATGATTTTTGTTTTCTACTATCTGAGCTGGTGATGAAAAGGTATCTCAAATTGAGGTCATGTTAGTAGAAGTTAACGTCATAACTATTGTCACTGTCAATTGCTTTTCAAAAGATCCTTTTTTCCCTCAGTTATCCTAAAAAAAAAAAAAAAAGAAACAATTTTCTAATTTTTTGTTTGTTTTATGAGATACCCCAGAATAACTCTGTCTTAAAAAAAATTCTAATGGCTGTGCAAACCTGTGGACACAATCTGGAGAGGAACAGCAATTCTGCATGTGTCTGTCATTTATGAGGGGCATGGGAGTAAACTTCTGCACAGGGATATGTATTAGCCTGTGTCTTACACACCCACAATCTCTGTTTTACACATCTGTGCAGAAGCATATGTCTGAGAATCTGCACTGTCTCTTTGTTGTCCATGTGCTGATTAAAGGCAGATGGAGTTTCCCTTGCTTGGAATAAATAGTTCTGGTTTCTGGGTTTTTTTAAATTTTTAAGACAGATCTTGTTTGCATAAAGAAATCTTCAGCACAGCATGATTTAGCAGTCTATGCTTCAAAACACATTGAGCTTTACGTAGGCACCTAGAAAGGCAGACTTGAAGGGTGATAAATACTTAGGTAGACCCAAAGATTAACTGAATCCTGTTCTCAGCCTCAATTATAGAAGGCTGTAGTAGGAAGAGATGACAGGATTTTCCAAAAATATTGTTTGGGATTAGAAGACCCATAGGGATTTTCCCTTGGATGACAGGCTGTTAAAGACTACTTAGAAAGTGTAAAATTTTCATTACTTTCTGAAATACATGCTTCACTACATTTCTGATTTTTTTTCATTCTCTGCAGATTCATGACAAAATGTCTTACAGTTCAGTGGTGAATCAAGGGCAAACAAAGAGCTAATTAAATTATCATGAATAATTATATATGTTGTTTAAGTTCTTTGGTGTAGGCATACAGTCTTATCTCAATATGTTATCTAAAGTCAATCAACATGAACAATGGGAATATTTATTCCAAATTTCTAAAAATAATGTTTTCATGACAGTGCTTTTCAACTCCCTCTCTCCATAATGAGGGCAAGCACTGCCAAGTGGATCTCTGATTTTTGAGAAGACAACTGGAAACAGGAAAAAGGCCTGCAGAACATTATCTCATTGGGATCTTTCTCAGGCAGTGCAAGTAAGCTTCAAACAGAATACTTCTTGATAGAATAATCAAGATTTTCCAATGTATATCAGATAAAAATGCTACCAATTTTTTTTTGTTTCAGAAATTTTTTAGCATTGCAAATTATTTCAACAAATATTCCAGAAAAAAAAAAAAAAAAAAAAAAGAGGTCAAATTTCATACAAAAATTTATCCATCCTTCAAAAAAACAATTGATATTTCTATCTTGGTTACCTTATTTTGCTATTCTCCTCTCTGGGTTGGGCTGTCTGACTGAAATGTATCACCCATGAGTGCTCAAGTCCGCCTGAGACTGACAAGGGTGATGCAGCCCAGGGGCTGAGCAAGAGTGGAACCTGTCAGTGGTGTGACTGCTGCTGGCACAGAGGCAAGACTTTTCTTCCACAATGCCTCATTTCTGTGATTCTTATATTTGCTTTAATTTAGTGCTTGTCTTTTAATTTTACGGTGTACAGAACTTTAAAAACGCTCAAAACTTTTTAGCTGCATTCCATATTATTGGGAAATGACATCCACTGCATTTTCTGAATAAGAGCTAGGCTTTTGGGTTGCCTTTATCATGCAGGCTTTGTCTAAAACAATGGTGTTATGATCTGTTAATCAGTGTATTCCAGTACATTCACTAATGTGGAGCAGTCAGTGAATATTTTATTATACACTCAGTTGCCTTAGGCCTTTAAAACCTATTTAGAACATGTTTTCTAATATATGTCAATCCCATTCCTTTTCCTAGTCTTTAAGCAATGCTATTCGTGGTCATGAAATGAAAGGGAATAGGTACTGAAGTCATCTCAGAGTCTGGTCCCAGATGTTTTTATATGCTGCAGATCAGCTACAACTATCTTCACAGTTTATATTCAATTTATTACACTTCACTACAATCTATTTTAAAAATACAAACATACCTTGTTTCTCAAGAACTTTTCAGTGACATATTAGAAAGTAAATGGTTGGATCTAGGTCTGTTAGCTATTATTTGCTGCTTAGTCTTTTTCTTTGTGATAACTATATATTAACATTATGCAAGATCATATAAAGTAAGCCTTAGTTAACCCTGATGGACAAAAAGTGTGCCTTTGGAAGCACATCCCAGAATGATCAGCTGCCTCTGGAACTCCTCTGGTTTAATGATAGTGTTTTTCTCACTCACAAGAACTCTGTGTGCTGATGGTGTCAACAAGTCTTCATAAAAGAATTACTGCAGCTTCAAAGTGCAGATCCTTGGCCCCTGCCTTGCAGGAAAAGTGTTCCCTTCCTTTCTGCATTTTAACTCTGACCTTGAGCTTAAATTCTTGATTACAAGGGTCCACAGAAAAGCATTGCCCCTTAATGCCTGATTGGCAGGGCCTTATTAATGAGTGAGTGTTCTTATGGCTGCAGATCTCCATGGGAGTTACTGAAAATACTCAGCTGCTTAGGAACTAAACAAGCAGAAGTCTGGCCCCAGATCTCCATCCAATTCTCTCATGAGATAACATTTCTTTCATTCCAGAGAAATCCCTTCCCATTTCACAGAGCTAGAGTTAGGCACGGCAGCAGAAAAGTGTTTTTATGGATACAAGTGGAAGAAAGTACAGCTTTGCTATATCCTGATTTTTGTATATTCATTTGCAGACACCAAGACTCCTCTTCAGGGTGGTCATTTAAATCTCTGTTCGTGTTTAAGGAGACATGTAAACTTAGTGAGCAAAACTCAAAGATTTCTGCTGAACAGGACCGAGTGGTTTATATCACCTTCCCTGTTGTCCAAACTCTCACACCTAGGGGCTGTACTCCTGTACAGAAATTAGTCACAAAAATAAATATTTTTTTAGGATTAACAGCTACATAAATGGTCGACTCAATGGCATGGTTCACCCACTGGAAAAAAAGAAAGAGTAGAAAAAATACGTTACAGAAGATAATAATTAGAGGGAAAACAGAGTTTCTCTATTCATTTGGCTGATTTGCTAATGAAGGACTATATTTAAAGACAGCAGTAAGTCATGAGCACCATTGAAAACTGGTTTTATCTGTGTTTGTGTTGCACACATCTACAGCACAGCTTAGATACATAACAGGTGACAGTGTGATTTGGGCCTCCTACCTATTCACAATCATTTAATGCATATATAAAAGTAAAACTTAAGGAAGAGAAATGTCTGTGTTTTGAAGTAAGGAATTCTGCTGACACTACAGATTTTGAAAGCACAATGTGCTCAATGAAAGTACTTGAACCTTGAAATAGAAATACAGACCTCTTAATTAATCTCTCTGTTATTCTGTAAAGTGCAAAGAAAACTAATACAGAGAATTTTCCTGTTAATTACAAATGGAATTTGTGTGTGAGTGTGTGATGGGGAGGAGACTGTTGGACCAGGGCAACACAGTATTACACTTCCTACATAATTATGTAGGAGGGGTAGGTTTATTATGCTGCAGTAAGCCATTAGTTATGCGGATGGAATCTTTATTAGAAAACTACCTTTTAACATTGCTCTTGTTCAAGTTGCAGCTCAATATTTCATCTAAATCTGCTCTTTCATGAATGTATACATAGGCTTGAGTTATCTTCCTTAAGGAGAAATTGACCATACAAAAAAGGTGGTATGCGCTTTCTTTAATCTTTGCTGCTATGGATTCAGTTGTTCTGGGTCATTTTTCAATTGCCCTAAACATTAAAATTGCTTCCTTTTAAGGTGCTACTGTTAAGGCTGGGAAATACATTTAAGAGCATCTCCTTTGGTTTCTTGGTCAACCTATGAAGGCATTGTTCACTTTCTTTATTTTCATGTTGCCTACTGAGCCTTGAAGTATAAAAGGACTTTCTTACTGGCCTCAAACAACCTCTCATCTCCAAGGTAAAAGTGACACGTCAGTGAAAGAGGTCTGCTGGCTATCTCAAGTTTTCAGGTCATCATTTAGTGCTAATGGCTTTGCTGGAAACCCCCACTGGAAGGGGTTCTCCACTAGTGGTATTGCTTGAGCTGCACATTGCAAATTCACACTTCAGACTTTTAGGACACCTACATACCCAAAATGAATCACATGTGATATGTAGATATCACATGGTTAGACAAATCTTCAAACCATCCAGAGGCTGTTCTTTAAGCTCCCTGAGCAAGGCCCTTCTGGTATTTGCCTTTACCTCACTGATCTGCCCAATACATGCTCTGTGCCATCTAAAAGTCCCTGCCCACTTCTAGCCTTCATTTTCTGCACTGTTGTAGCCTCCTGAAAAGGGCACTCAAACAGATGTTTTTCGGAAACATATGGGTGCCCTGTGCTACTGTCACAATCTATTCTCTCTCTGAATGATAACTTCCATGACCCTGCTGCAGTCAACCCAGACCTTGGCAGTGTCTGAAAAGATGTGATTAAATGAAAATATGTGACAATATAGTAATCAATTACCATGACAAAGGCTTCATCAAGTGAAAATATTTTGCCCTGTGCCAAGAGTCTGGATAATGGATGATCCTGCAGTTTGGACCCAAATACAAGAGGTCTCTTACCCTACCCACATTCCTCTAACAAAAATTTGGTTCAATGCATATCCCCATTTCTAATCTTTCCCTTTTTGTGAGCAGAATAACCCAGAAAATTCACTGACATCCTGCATTACTCCTTATTTGTCACTAAGGTTTATCCAAGATGAATAGGGAAATATTACTCAGAGAAGATACACCAAAAGAGTCTTAATCAAGACTTCCAGCTCAGAGCAGCCAGGTGTCACTCAGACTCACGAAAGGTTGGCATCTTCTGAGATGGCCTATTTCCATCCACTGGAGTCATGGTCATTAAGTGGAGCAGAGAATCACTGATGAAGGGGCCCATTGGCCAAGTACAGAGCACTAAATAGCAACTCTTACTGGAGTGAAGTCTGTCATCAGCCTTGGCAGATACAGATGTACAACACAGCCTGCCTAATCTGTGCATGGGCCTGGCCATCAAAAACTTGCTTTGGGCTGGTGGCCATTCTTTGGCTGGAGAAGGCCCACAGCCACATCTGTAAGCCAGAATTTTCTTCCCTGCAAATATTAGTGAAAATATTGGATCCCTGCCTTCTTCTTTTGGGATAATGTATAAACTCTACAGCAACTTCCCTGACAAGTATCTACAGTTGTTATTCACTCCTGAGGCAGGAATATATCCAAATCTAAGTAGGAGTGACTGCCTTATTTTCAATTTTACTCTGTTTATAACTCCGATACAAAACTTTTTCCATCTAAGACTCCAAATCAAATTAATCTTTGAATGAAAGTGCTGCTTCAGAAAAGCCTTTCAAAATGTCTTCTTAGAAGTAATGCATGATGTTGAATAGAAGCACCTACACCAGCTCCCACCTCCAAACTGCCTCCAATCCCTTGGACAGGAGAAGCTGACAGCAGGTCTAGATGCTGATGTGAGGATCACATGTGTGGAAAGGATACATGTTCTGCCTGTGCCATGAAGAAGACACGGTGTGCTTTGGAGTGGCAGGACTTTTTGTGAGGCCTGGTGTTGAGGGTTATGTCACAATGCCCTATGGGACACAAACTGGTAGATTCAGGCAGCCTTCACCAGGGGCACTTCAGGATAATGGTTCATCCAGTCCCTGTTCAAAGGCCCTGGACTACAATTCCTGAATTTCCAGCCAGGAAACACAAGAACTCTCAAGAGCTGGGTCTGGTTAGGGCATTGGGCTTTGAGGATACCCTCACAAGCACTCTATGGGGCTGGCTGGGGCACGGCCAGAGCCCGGGTTCCCAGCTCTCTTCTAGGGCAGTGTCAGAACTCCCAAGTAGCCAGCTAAAGGTCATAGACCTGTTAGGGCTGTGGAACTGCTTCAAGAGTGCATATCCTGGGCAAGCCAGCCCCTCTTTATCATCTGGAAATATGTGTCTGTCCCTCTTTCTCATCCTCTCAGCAGTACTTTGTTCCAAATTACGTTGCGCAGTTTTGCACTGCATCTGATTTCTTGTCTTATCAGAATGTCTCACAGTCGCAAATTCTATGATCTGTGTCTATTCCTCAGGATAACAATATAAAACAATCAAGGAGGGAAAAAAATGGGTATATGTAGTGTGCCTTGTGAATAAAGTATAGGCAGGATTGGATGTGTGAATATTGCTTTTCTTCTGCCCCACAGGGGAGAAACTGGATTAATTCATCATTTTGGTTAAGCAGAGGAAGAGGGCACCATTAAATAAAGCTTAGAGGAAAGAGAATTAAGATGATAGGATACAATCATTTTAATCACTTGGTCTCAGCTTCATAAAAAGAGGTGAAATTCCTTTTCATTGGTCTTCAGAGTGCCTGGATCTCATGCACGATTCTTCATCGACTTGTCTGTTGTACATAATTAAAAAATGTGATATTTTTAAGATGCCCTATATAACTCAGTGAATGCTGTATTAAGAGAGATTTGCAGTGTTTGAGTATTTTTCTGCTATCACTTTTTCTCTGTTACCCTCCAAGAAAGCAACAATTATTGAGGCACATAGATACCAGAGTAAGACAACCTCCTGTGCAAGAATACCAACTGTCCCTGAACCTGAAAAAACAGATCTGCTAGAATCAAGAAACGCATTATTAAATAGAAGGGAGTGAGAAGTGAAAGGCATGGAGTTCCAATGGGGAATAAAAAAAAAACAACAAACAAAAAAACAAAAAACCACAACCCCAAAACAAAAAAGTGGGCTGTTTGTAACAAATGTATAATAATGGAAGGAGCAGTGGCAGATTTCTTTAAACAGGCAATCCCTGTGTCCTGTCAGAAGAGGTGCAGTAGAACTCAGCCATTTCTAGTCCTCTGCCCTTCTCTTGAAACAAAGTGACAGCTACTGCTTTATGCCATTGCTTTACCAGGCACTAAACTGGGACATGGAAATAAAAGGATTAGTTATGCAGATGACATAGTTACACAGAAGCTGGCACAGCGGATTCTCCTTATGTGGGATATAATGTCAGAATGAATATGTGAGCATCAGACTCTGAGTCTGGGTTACTGCTGGCCTTTGTCTTTTGTTATTTGCCATCATGAATCTTCCTTTGGTTCTACACTGTCCTAAGGAAGTCTCTGAAAAGGAATTCTCAGTAAGAGGGCCGATCTGTACACAGTAACCACAGCTGGGAAAAGACAATCTTGGTGTCCCTCCAGAAGAGGAGTGAGGAGCAGCAGGCTCTCAAAATCCTTATCAGCCTCACTTGCCTTCACACACGTGAAAACTGAGACAGTAGTTGCTATATACATAAAGCATACCTGTATGAAAGCATTAAGTATTACTATCAAGTAGATAAATTTACATGAAAAAAAAAGGCCCTCTGGTAATTGAAAGAACAATGAGAAGAGGGCCTGATTAATCATGAGCACCAAAAATCTGTCTAGGGCTTAGTGAAGCACACAGCAATCATTAGGTGACTCCTTTTGCAACCTTGGCAAGAATTAACCTCTAAACATAAACTAAGCAGAGACAACCACTGGGAGGAGGATTAAGTTTCCTTCCACCTGAGTTAAGGTGAAATCTTAACTCAGAAAGAAATCTTTAAAGGAAGCCTTGGGGCTGGAGGGGCCCCTGAGCAGACTTTGATGAAGCCCTGCACAGTTACTCAAGGTCTTTCTTGGTACTACACCCCAGAGTAGAGAGCCAGTACTGAAAATTGGGTGAGGAGGTCAGTTGGATATAACATTTGACAGAAAGGTCTTAAGGATTTCATCTCTATTTTCTGTAGTTTTTTCTTTTTCCTGTAATGTGTGTCAAATAAGTATTTTTTTCCATTAATTTAAGGTAAATAAAGACTTACCTTTCCTTTAACCTTAATCTGATTCATATCACTGCAAACTCAGGGTGAGGTGAGAAACCAAGGTGCTAAGGTCTTGATCCCAAAATCCATCATTGTCAATAGGAGTCTTCTCGTTCGTGTAGAGTGATTTGTAACCAGGCCCTAAGCTGTTGTGCCTCTGTATACAAACACATTTCTGTATCTGTGTGAATATGTGCTAATGTGTGGCTGTGTATAATGCTTTGTGTATCTGTGCATATATGTGTGTATTTACATACACATTCTCACTAACACAAATATATATTTTAGATTTACAGTTCTGGAAAACCTAGTGAATAATGTAAATGATTAAAGCAGATGCCTCACAGAAAATATTGTTCAGACCCCCTCATTTAAATTCAGCCTCTTATTCACACTTGGTAATACATTCTGCCATATGAATTATGGATTCCTGTTTTTATCTCTCACACTACACATGAATGTTTGATAAAGATTGTTTCCAATATTATATTTTATCAAAATGCTCATCTAAAATTCAGTCAGAAATTCTTTCCAGTAATTATGCACTGACTTAGCACTGTGAAAAGAAAAAAAAAAAAAAAAAAAAGGAAAGGAAAAAAAAAGGCAAGCCAAATTATATTATCATTGTTTTTCCTGAATATTTGTCCTAAATAAAACTAAGAGATTGACAGGATTTGCAGCCAAAATCTTTGTTTATACTCCATCCAAATGGAGCCAAGGCAGCTACAGTATGTTTTTCACACAGTTCTACAAATGCTTCAGTCTCTGTGCTTTGTCTTGTGAGGAAAAAGGCTGCCTTTATGCTAAATTATTCGTAATGACTTTGTGAAGTGGATTAATATCCAGAAGGGCTCTGGATTCTCACTGGAGAAATATCAAATTTACCTCCTTGGGGAATTAGGATAGTCTTATTATAAGGTTCCCAGGAAAGCACAAAAAAAAAAAAAAAAAAAAAAAAAAAAAAAAAAAAAAAAAAAAAAAAAAAAAAAAAGTTACTGTCCACTTAAAATGCTGCCCAATCTTCCCCTTTGTTTGTGCAAGGTTATTTTCAGCTTTTTCAGGCTGTGCATGTGTCAGCTGTCCAGAAGGGAATTTTTTAGCTACATCTTTATTCACAAGGAGGGCAGCACAACAAAAGTGCATCTGAAGCTTGAAAGAGTGGCTGCTAAGGACCTGGCACCTACAGGATGGGTGTTTGGGAATGGAGGGTTACTTAAGTTCTGGTCTAGTTTCATGGACTGACCTCCTACCATGAGCTGGCATGCATAGGGATGCTTCTGGAGTGCATTTCCCATTTATTTCATTTAAACAGAATCCAGGGCTCTCCAAAAGTTAACCAAAGCCCAGTAAATGGGGAAAAGTGGAGGATTTTTTTTAGAAGGACAAGCCCTGTCACATACAAAACACTAATATGAATACAGACATAGAATACAACAGGTTTTGGATCAGTCCTCAGATAAGGCTATCAGTTGTCATTTTCTTTTTGGGAGAATTAAGTTAGGAGAGACTGAGGTACCCAGCAGGTGAAGTTACTAGTGTGTACTTTTTGAGGAGGAAGTATAATAATCAAGTGTACAGTGAGTGGTCTTGATTGCAAGTTATTCTTGGTTGGGAGAAAACATTCGGGAAATTGTCCATACTGGCAGCACAGGCATTTTGCTTGTTGCACTGCACAGAGAGCTCTGTGCAGTGCAACAAGTCCAAAACTAATCTGTATCATCTGAAGAACTAGAGGAACCCTGTACAAGGAGGGCTGTCTTTCCTCTCTAAAAAATTAGCAGTAATAATGGATTCATTTTTATCTTTGCATCTGCTTTTCCTTCCTGCACGTTTATCTGGGGAATAGCTTGCCCTCCTCAGCATATGGCCTGTGAGGAGATAAAAGACAGTCTTCTTTACAGAAAGACCCACTTCCCTTTCCAAATGCCATTCCCATTTTTTCATTTCTGTTGGCATGTGTATTCTCTGTGTTATTTCTTTCATGATTGTGTTGAAAGCCCAAAATGCAATGATAAAGAAAAGATTGATCTGTAATGGACCAATGCAATGTTGACAAATTTCAAACACATTTTATATAATATATCACATAAAGCATGCCAATATTAATCTGTCTTAGATACATATGTTCTCCATATTACCAAAGATTTTGCTATCTCACAATCAGTTCATGATGCTACTGCTGTTAAGTGCTTTTGCCCTACACAGTTGGTGGGAAAATGCCACACAAGGACTGGCTTGTCCAGGCTCCCATATGTAGACCACCCTCAAAATAATGCCTTATATGACTGAATGAAGAAATTAGTGACTGAAAATATTTACAGCCTAATATTACACATGTCTTTTTCTGAAGACAAAGTAAGAGAAGAGCACAAGTGTTCTGTCTCTTGGCCAGTACTTTGCAGTATGGTATATGTACAGCTGTCAAACTAACAAATATTTGTATCAAGTTGATGGGGATTTATTGTTTCTGTTTCTTGTTTTTCTTTTGAATTACTCTGTAGAGTCAGCAAAGCTATATACATCTGCCTCAGTAGAAAGGGAGTAGTCTTTTACAATGTGATGAAGTGTGAAAAATAATTCTGAATCTAAGAAGATTATGTTTTCCTCTTCCAGAGGGTAAGGACAGCTTCCTTAAGAAAAGTGGAAAACTTCTAGCTGTAGATTTCTCTACTTGGGTGTCTCTATCCTATTCACCAATCTTTCCACCACTTCTTTCCAAGGCACAAATCTCAGCAGAACCCAGCTGCTTAGTCAGACTTTCCCTCTTTATTCCCTTGACTTTACACCTGAGGAACTCCCTGCTGCAAGGCTCCTTTGGGATTAGCAGGGTTGCAAAGATAGTCCAATCACTCTTCCTTCAGCAGCTGCTGCAGTGGGAAGTTCAGAAATGTCTTAGACAGGAACATGTGGTTAATTGGTGCGAGTTCTGCTGGATCTCCGGGTGCCATGCTCCATGCTGAACTCTTTCCCATAGCATTTCATTCAAAGCTCCATTATGGAAGCCATTAGCACCTTTCTATATAACAATATGATGACAGGATTTCTGCCTGTGGTTTCCAGAGGCAATTCTTCAGGGATTGCCACAACTATCATAATGTTATCAGATCTGTGTGTGAGTGTACATATGTCTATCCATCTCTTTAATAAACACTACACATCAGTTACTCCAGCTAAGGGAATTATTCTGCCCCACACAGAAATCACTGTGACACATTTCAAGGCAAAATACTGCATTTTTGCACTGCCAAGTCCTTTAAAAAAGACATGCTTCATACTAGTTTTTTATATCCATGACTGCAAGCCTAGATGCCCTCAGCATCTCTTAGGAAATAATTAAAGTATGAAAATACTTACAGAAATTGGTACTTTCACCTTGCAACCAGGAGAAATAATCACTTCTACTTCTTAGACCAGATCTACCCTAGTGTTCTTATGGGAAAGCTTCATATTTAGTGAGTCTTATGTGTGCTGAAGGCATTATTGGCATTAATGAGATGTATGCCAACCAATGCATATCATGCCGAGGATGACAATGTCTTAAGGTCAATAAATATTTCAGTGACAACATAGTTGTATATGGGTTTATATATCTGAGTGGGTGATTTGAATATACTCTGAAGCAGAGTTCACTGACAGGATAAAAAGGTCCGAACATTCTGTCCCTTGCATCTACTCTTTGTTGCATCACTGTATGTTTTCCTCTTTTATTTTGGAAATGCGTAAAATATTTTTGGTATCAGGCCAGATCCACAGTGGGACTCTTCCACACCATTCTAAATAGCACTAAAATAGAATTATGGAATATTACACCAAAAAAAAAATCTTGCCCTACACATCAGTAATTTATCTACTATATTTTTTGCATCAGTAACCATAAGAAATTGTTATTGGTTCCTCTTCTACTGCATATTTGTTCTGTGGTTAAAGATGAGTTACTGCACAGTTTGGGTTAATGGAGGCATTCTCCCCTGAGACAGAAGTACACACTGGCTTTAAGATGGGGATGGGTACTTTATTATGGTCTATGACTGATTTCAATGCTGCTTTATCATCTGCCAGCATGCACACACAAACTAATAAGCTATTCACTGTTTTTTGCCCCCGAGGGCAGCTTTCAATAAGGCAAGTCATTGATTTTTACCATCAGACACACAGGCCATAAGCCATTCCCTGTATCATTCTCTCCCCAGTGGTGCATTCTGCAGGGGAAACTGGTCGTTTTAGTCACACACATTCGCACATGCACACACAGTAGCCAGCCATAATCTAGCTCAGATGCCCAGATATTCACTTTGCCTCCATTAAAAGAGCTATTTATATTAACCTCTTCTGCAATTCTGTCAGCATAATTTGTTTTAAAAAATACTTCTACATAATGCTGAGGCTTCATACAATAGGCAATAAATATATAATATTTTTAATATATTAAAAAATACCTTTTTTAATGTTTGAAAGCATGTTTCTGGTATATAAATCAGTAACTGATCATTATTGCCACTCTTTTAAGCCCAAAGACTCAACTGCAGTATCTGTAGTCATATAATCATGACCAGTGCCTTTTAGGTTACTTGTATCTCTCCCAAGTCTGAGAGGGTTGTTCCTGTGGAATTCTATAGTGCTGCCTTAAAACTTTTTTCTGTTTTTATAGATCAAAGGTTCTTAAACTTTGTGACTTTGCTCACCCTATCTAAAATATGAGGTACAATGTGGATCATTGTGGTTTTAATCACTGCCACTGTCTTCTACTCTTGCTCTGATAATGTCTTTTAGATCCATCAATTGAGCTTCCTACAGCTGCCCAGACCAAAGGACTTGGGTGCTCAGCTGGCATCCTCAGAGTAATTCAGATTTCACTAGGAGCATTCTCATGTCCTGAAATTGAGTGTCTGGCCATCTTGTAGGTATTTCCCACTTCATTTCCCCCCCTCTTTAGCAACCTGTCCTTAGGGAAATAACTGACACTCCAGCCAGTGTCTCCTGCCCAGCTGCAAAGATGTAAGGGAGGGAGCCAGTGCAGCACCTCATTTCCCCTCTCATCCCTTCTCCAGCTAGAGCAGCCAAGGCAAGGAAGGGCTGGTGCAGTACCTGGTGTACCCCACATGATGCTCCAGACATTGAAAGCATCCTGGCCTAGCTAGGAAAGTGACCTATAATGGCCTTAAGCTATCTTAACTCCATCTGAAATCCTAGTGACAATTCCCTCCGGGCCACTTAGGCACAGAATACTGTGCTATCCCAGAGGCTCCACTTCCAGCGAAGTAAAGCAGTTTTTAACAGCTTTGGTAGTACATGGAAAAAAGGCCTTAAAGCTATATAATTTGGATTATACATTTTTATCTGCTCTCTATATGATATTTCACAGCATCTGTAGCCCATATAAACTTTAAATAACCAGAAATAACATAGTTTAAAATATTTTAGTCAGTTTTCACAGCAGCGAATAAGAAAAGATAAAGTTTTCTGTGAGAAAAATTCAATTAGATTTCTGATGAAAATATAGAAACTAAATGTTGCAATGAGGCATTTCAAAACATCTCATTAAGATCTTTCTGGAATTGTCTTAAAACATTTCTTAGCACCTTTTCATATTATACCTTTGTGCTAAAAAGCCCACTACAGAAAATAATTCTGAATGTCAAAATTACTGCAAGAAATAAGATAGCACTTACTTTTCAGGTATCTCTAAGCATTAGTTAGGTAGCTTGATGAATTACAATTTCATAGTATGCACAGTCTTGTTTAAAATTCAAAATGTAACCTGTATTAAAATCTACAGTATTCAATTGAGATCTATACTGCCAGCTCTCCCTTGATAACACCAAATGCATTAAAATAAAGCAACTGCATCCACTCTGTGGATATACAGTGAATTCTGATGCCTATTCTTCCACAGGGGGAGGGCTTTATTTGTTAAAATTAAGAATTCAAAATGGAAAAGTCATTACATAAGAAAAAATGTTTTTTTTTCCAACTGAGGGAAAGGCACTTTAACGTGTATCAGGTTCATAATCTATTTGGAAATCGAGGCAGAAGCTGCCTGTGCAGTTATTGTCACGTGCAGGTGATCTCAAGCCTCTAAGCAACCAACTGATTCTGTGAGGCTATACAAAGTACCTCTGCTCACTGCCATATAAGTTTACAACATATTTTTTATACAGACCTGACTGTGAATGTCTCCTCCAGAATTGTATTATCAGACCAAATGGTTGTTCTTCATCTCAAGAATTTAATAATTTTGCTGTTTAAGTAAGGAAAATTTCAAGTTCTATTTATCCAAGGTTAGAGAAGGAATACCTGCCTGGATGATAACTATAAAATGGACTATTTATGATAGTAGTATTGAGAATAGAGAAAGGAAAAATAATCAGTACTATTCCGGTCCATCAAATATCAGCAGAAATCTACTTCTCCAAATTTAATATCAAAGGAGCACTATTATTTCTGACAGTGTCTCTGAGCAAAGCAGACAAGCCTCTGATTGCTAAATTAAACCATTGCAAAAAGCCCTTAAATGAAGCACCCCCATGCCTGACTAACAACTCAAATCTCAAAGGCTTTCATAATTGAAAGTGGAAGAGATTAAATTAAGAAAATATTAGAGAGTTAATGAATGACAAAAAATGTTATTTTTTCTGTTTACAATGAAACAAAAATCAAGGGGTTGTCTCCCTTAACTGTGGGAGGGCATACATTTAAATACCTGTCAGAACATACATTGTAAAGGAACAACTGCACAGCCTCACACCCATTATCCAGCCAAACAAGTGTCCTGGATCAAACAAGTGTCCTGGATCTTTATTTTCTTATTATTTTAAAGAGCTGTTTAAATCTGTACCAAGCTGTCCTTTAAGATATGTCTGCAGGGGTCTAGGAAAGGAAGCAGTTGAAATTTATACATTTGGTCCTTCAGTTAGGATACATGCTCCAGCTCCTGTCCTGCTTCTCCCATGTGCAGCAGGGTGAAAATGCCTCCTGTGGCTCTGACTGAGCTATTCCATCCTTCCATAAAAGTGAGCCACGTGCAGCTCCTGATTGGGAGCTGCTCCAGAGAGCTCAGTGCTGGGGAAAAGTCCAGATTCAGACATCCCTTCTGAAGGAAATCTTTAATCCACTGCTGCAATATGAGTACCATTCATCAGTAATATTTCCAGTTGAGGTGATAAATGAGTGGCCAATAAACAGATTTTATTCCACAAGCCCTGCTGTTAGAAAAGTACAATGTAAAGACTGGCAGATGTCAATCTCCTTCCTTCCATAGTCAAGAGGAAACATAGTGATGCAAATGCACTTCACTCAAATACATAAATATATTGTAATAATCTAACCATGATCTCAATTTTTTTCCTTTGCCTTTCATAAGTTGAAATTTTGCCTCCTGTAAACAAGCATCATCAGATTTGCTAATGGAAACCATTTGTGTGGATTTAGGAAGGCCTTTGCTGCTTTGACAGCACCCTTCACCATGAACATTTGTCAGCACACTGCTGTTATTTCCTAAATATTTCCACCTCTCTGGATGGTTGTGTGTTTGTGTTTGGAGTTGTAGGGAATGTGGGAGCTTTGATGAAATGCCATGGCTGAAACATTGGACTGAGCTGTCAAGCACATGCCTAGGCAGGGAAAAGGTGAGTGTTCCAGTCTTGTGTCTCGCTTCTCACACTCTAGACAAAGCAAGGGTTTAAGAGCATGAGTCCTGCCCTTGCTGATAACATACTACTCCCTCCCATGATGGAGCAAACCAAGTGACAGAGAGAAATGAGCCTCCCACTCTGATTTAATCCTCCTGGGGTGCATTTTGTACACAATTCATTGGCCAGGGGGCTTTGTGAGAAAATGGTAGCCCCCACTAGATAAGCTCCTTTGACTGAAATGGCAATCAGTTTCTGAGGTCTGCAGAAAAGCCATTTGGATTGAGCTGTAGAAAGATTGGGTTTTATTCTTTTTCTTTCTTCCTCTCCCCTTCAAACAGCAACTGAGTACTCAGTGCAGTGGGTTTAACTTCAGTGAGGATAAAACTGCTGGAGAAAATGGTCTCACCTGAACCGTGTACCATCAGTGAGCTTTTGGATCTCAGAGAAAACCTTTCCCTGCAGGTTGCAAAAGATGAAGGCAAACTCTTTAAGGATTACTCACTTATGAGGCTTCTGATGTCTGAGCCTGGAAAATGTGATCTATGACACCAGTGGAAAAGGGGCAGAAAATGTTTATGGAAGTTCCAGGACTGCCCTTGCTGTAGACTATAATTGCCCTGTATTGAGTATCCTAATATCAACTGCTTTTGCAGAGCTGTCTATTCTCTTAAAAAGAAAAAAGTGCAGCTCACTGATTAAATACTTGAAATGGGAAGCAGCACATATTTTTTTTCTGAAAACTGCTTTACATTTAAAACAAGGAATGTTTTAACATTTTTTTAAATGTATGTCCTCATCCATAAAGTAACAGATTGTGTTCTTCCTTCCACTGCTGGCATGGAATTATCATAGGCATCAGGTCTCTTGCAGTGTCATAGAGATATTTTAGCAAGAAATAATCACTTATTCCTATGATATATTTGCGTTTTCTATTATCAGTTTGGAAATTTTCATGTCACATTATTGCAGAGTCAAAATCCCTATGAGACCTCAGAGGAGGTGTTTTATAGGGAGACATTAAGCCTCATAGAAATTCAATGTCAAGTTGTCAGATGTAAGGTAGGATTGCTCTCCTAATTTCAGAGAAGACATACTGATAAGAACTTGGCCCCAGACCTAGAAGAGAGCTGGTTTGTCCTATCTAGTTGCTGGTACAGAACTCCTTCAGAAAGTATACTTCTGAATGATGTGTCAAATTATTCTTCCATTTTTCTTGTGACAAAACTTCATCTGTTTTGCTGGATGATTATTACACAGTTGAACAAGTCTCACTAGTCCTGGTGACACTGATGAGAGCATCAAAATATTACACTGAAATTTCCCTTTTATCAATTCCTTCAAATTATTTCTAGTGATATCTCTCTCAGCTGCTTGTAGAATTCTACACTTGTCTTGCTGAACATCACCCTCCAAAGCCACAGCCTTCCCCTGGCAGTCTGGCTCAGTCAGCAGGCTTGGCTAGTTCAGAAGAGCTCTGACCCAGGCCTGTGTGCAGGACGTGCCAGCACTGTCCCCACACAGCCCAGGTGACAGCCCTGTCCCTGTGCCCTGGCATGGCATGGTGCTGCGTTTAGCTGGGGTGCTTAATTCTCTTCTAGTAGCTGGCATGGGCTGTGTTTTGGGTATGAAGCAGTTCTGATAATTCAGGGATGTTTTCCCTACTGCTGAGCAGCAGTAAACAGAGCCAAGGCCTTTTTTTTGCTCCTCACCCACAGGGGCAGAGGCTGGAATTGCACAAGGAGTTGGGAGGGGACAAGGTCAGGACAGCTGGCCCCGGCTGACCTAAGGGATAGTGCAGACCATCTGACATTGTGCTCAGCACATAAAGCTGTGAGAAGAAGGGGGAAGGCTCAGAGTGCTGCATTTGCCTTCCCAAGTCACTGGTATATGTGCTGAAGCCCTGCTCTCCTGGGGATGGCTGAACACCTGCCTGCCCAAGGAAAGGGGAGAATAAATTCCTTGCTCTGCTTTTCCTATTAAATTGTCTTTATTTCAACACAGATTTTCTCACTTTTGCCCTTCTGATTCCCTCCCTCCCACCAAGGGGGAGGAGTGATTGAACAGCTGCCTGGAGCTGAGTTGCTGGCTGGGGTTAAATCACAGCACTGTGTTTGTTGTATTATCTCTCCATATAACAATGTTTGCTGTGTGGAAAATGTACCTGCAGGTAATCTCTGGAAGTAGCCCCTCTTAATTAAACAGTAGAAGATGATAAAGACAAATCAATTTAAAGACACCTCTAGCCTTTGCTCCAAATACATGACTTCACCTAAATACTCTGAGCTTTCTGCTTGGAGAAATGGAGTTAAGAGATCAAAAATGCTTGAAAATTAAATGAATCCAGGCTTTGCTGGGCAGGTGATGGAAGTGTGTGCTCCTGACTGAAAACTCAAACATCTGCTTTCAGCAAACCAACTTTTGTGTTTCAGATTTAAAAATAGCATAAAAAAAATCAGCCTGTGAAATGGTGCATTTAGAGAAGGCTGCATGACACATCCAAGCTGTGTTTTTTGGAGCAGTGTTATACATTTTTGCTAGAAACTTCATGTCAGTGCAGTAGTATAGCTCAGAATAGTTTGGGTACCTGTGGCACAGAGTACATGCCTACTCTTACTAATGAATCTCAAATATAATATATAAGAGAGAGATCCATGCATCACCTATAGGACTTCACGATATATGGATGCTGAGGTGGGATATATATATGTATATATATTATAGAGTTTTGTATAATTGTACTACCCCTCCCCTATAGTTCATGAGGAAAAGGTTTTTATCTCCTCTGGACAATAATTTCCAACTAGTTTTCAAGTGTAACAGCGAGCAGAAACCTAGGGGCAAGAACAGATCCCAAATCCTTCCCTTAACTGGGACACTGAAAAGAAATTTGAAGCCTTTACATAAAAAGAAATTTGAAGCATTTTCAAGAAAAGAAAAAAGTAACAACTAATTGTTGTGTTTGCTTTATTTTTTTTTTCCTGGTTATAATATCTCCAGTGACTTTGATTTCTTGACTCCATTCACTGGGTTCACTTTTCTTTTTAAAAATGCTCATGGGACAGATTTTCCCAAAAATTTGTAGTTCTGCTTAGTAATCAGTCACCCTCAGATGAATATTTTTAATTAGAGCATCTGGCTAAATCACCACCTTATGCAAAAGGCAAAGTAGGTCATCTTGTGCAACTCACTGGCAAATGTTATATTGTTCACTACAGGATGTCTTCCAGCACTTTGTCCTATCCTTCCTAATTTAGGAAATCATAATAGATTCCTTTACTTCTCTTAAGAGATTGTCTTATAGGCAATCCTGCTGTTTGGATTCATTTTTCCTAATATTCATTCAACAATATCTTAAGTAATTTGAAAACTTTGAAAGTTGTTTTCCTGTTGCAAGTCTATGATGCCATAGAGACGTAGTACTTCCTTCTAGGATAGTGATTTTTATTGCAATATCACAATATTAAGGTACTACTTCCAACCCACCTGTACTAACTTTTGTCACTTTTCATGGTGTTAGATCAAATTAATGGAGATTTTGAAATCCAATTAGTAATCCTAGAGCTCTCTAGGTTCTCCAAAGACCTCCCTCAGTCTTGATTTCTTTTTGGGATTTTTTTTTCCCCCACAGATTTCACAGAATATTCTGAGTATTACAGTTTCCATTTTAGAAGGCTGAAAAACTTAATCCTGCTGGAAGTTTTGATTTATGTTAGTGAGAAAGGACTTAATGCCCATAGTAAGTACTTTTGGAAATAGTCCCTATCCCTTTCCTGATTTTGAAACAGGAGTGCTTTTTTTCTCTGATGCGTGGTACCACTGTTCTCAACAGAATAGTCCCTCTGGGCAGGGTTCTCCTTGTCATTTAGTTCAAGAGATTCTCTGACTAGTAACATAAGCACTTTTTATCTTTGCCTCTGAGTGATTTAATTTTTTTTTAATTCTCACAAAGGAAAAGCCTTTTGCTTTTTCCTCATTTGCTTGTGATGTCATATTTCTTTTGTTTGTCAACAGAAAGAATGGGAGACTTCAAAACACTTTACTGGCTTGATACTGGTAGTTTTAATGAAAACCAAAAGATCAGACTTTTTGTGAAAGATGCATTTCAGAGCAGCTTTTTTAAGTTAGTGACTCTAGCTGTCATTAATTCCAGCTGTTTATGTCATGGACATTAAATTTTCAGTGTTAAAAAAAGAAAAAGAAAAAGGAAGTATGCATTTACAAGGAACTTTGTCTCCTGAGAAGGTGAAGCCTGGCCCAGAAGAAGGTATGCTCTTTCTCCTATCCTAATGCCTCAGCCTATTTTTTTACATAATTACTGGATTGATTTTACTTTCCCTGATGCTTTCTCTGCATTTAAAGTACTACTATTTTAATTTTTTCATCTTTGCATGAAAATCAGTGCACATATTTTAGTTTGTCTCCTGAACTGCAAAACCCAAATGAGCTTGGAATGACATAAGAAAAGATAGTTTCTAATCAAGAGAAAGGAATAAATGATAGGTGCATGTAAATCTGTGTAGCTTCATGAAAAGAAATGAGGCTGTTGTGCATTTTCTGTTTAAAAATCTTTATTCTGATTTGAGGCTAGGTAGAAACCCTGAATTCATCCTTGAATTAAATCCGATGGATTTATACAAAAAGCAGATTTCAGTATTTGTGTTTTTAGAGTTTATATGTTTATCACTTTAGCCATGAAGAATGTTACTTCCTTTTCCACTTTACTTTTCCTGCTCTAAATTCTAGGGGAACAATTCACTTGCCATCACAAGGAGTGTTTGACAGAACAAGATACAGTTGTGCCAAATTGTTGATAATATAGCACTGTGCCAGATCATAGAGTGTTTCTACCTGTGGCCACATCTGGTAGTTTTTCTTCCTGGTTCTGTTGGGAGACTTGTCATCTCTGGTTCATTTTCTATGACTACCATTAGGACAGGATACAACATTTCTTTCTCCCTCTTGAAAGCTTCATGCCTAGAATAGTTGCAAAAGTTTTTAAATTAGAGGTTGCTAAAAATAAGTTCATTTCCCAATAGTTTGAAATATGATTGATTTAATTTTGACCTTATCAGAAAACAAGATCACCAATTTTCCAGTCCTCATTTTTTAAATTAATAGCTATACCACAGTTTGGATCAGGTCTAGCTGGAAAAAAAAAAAAAACTGACAGCACTGAAAACTGTACCAAAATCTGATCATTTTCCCATTATACAAACTTTTGTGTATAAATGTCAGTCTTTCCAAACAAGTGCCCATGCTCTTTCTTCTGAAACTCAGTAACTTAACTTCTGCAGATCTCAATGGTGAGAGCACAGAAAATATCGTCAATGCATTCATGAAATATAGGCCTTTTCTGTTTGTTTTATTTTAATTATTTCAATTGGGGGAGTTGAGCTTCTAAAATGTAATAAGAATGGGGTCATAGGTAGGCTGACAAGCATTTGACTTTATCTTCAAATTTATTCCCTTTTTTTTGTTTGTTCCTTTTTTTTTGGAGCTGAATGATTGACTCTACATTTTGCTTACAGTAGATCTATGGCTTGTTAACCTGCCTATTTTCTGAAAAGAGTTATCCATTTGTTTCATACTGAAATCAGAAATTAAAAAGTCAATGAATCTCCACAAAATTAAGGAAGTCATTGCACAGAAAGAGCAAATAGGATTTTTTAAATGCAAGCGATTTTTTCTGTATTAATGTGGGTAAGAGGCACCATTATTAAAAAAGAGTAGCTTTCACATAATTTAAAAGGATATGAATATTGTGTGGATCAAAACCTTAAATTAGTCTTTCATGGATGAATAACAGGGTATAAATTGCAGTCCATTTCTTTGTGCATTATCTGTAAAAATGGGGTCTGGTATCTTTGGGTTTCCTGGGAATACAATCATGGATGTGCGTGCCATTTACAGACATTGGTATAAATGTATTGATATAAATGACTACAAAAGGTGCAAGACAATGGGGAATGACATGCTACATGTCACAAACCATTCCAATCTTCTTGTACTATTTAAGTAATTTTAGTCTGGTTGTGTCCCTTGTGACATGGGGCCACTTTTTCCTCCTGGATTAACTCTGCAGGGACAGTTAGTGAATGCAGAATTTGATATATGGTGTTTGAAGTGTTTCCATAAAATTTAAAATATTAATAGGTTAACAATTTGCATTGATTTATAGTCTGATTACATTGAAGGTCTTCTGAATTATGTTGGCCCTGGAATAATTAAAGCAGTACACAAAAGGGTGAATACAATAAATGCCAATAAAATCAAGTAACCACCTTGCTGCTCCTCTCAAATGGAAGAAGTATGAAAACAATCTTAATTGTATAAGTTCTTGATAAATTTCTTAGAGAATTTGAACTCAAGACTGACCCTGAATACTGCAAAAAGCTCCTTTACAGTCTGTAGCAGCACTGGACAGCCTTATTCTAGAAATCATGCGAAAGTGTTAATTTAACATAAATCTAAGCTTTCAAAATAATTTAAGTGTAATCAGGAGCCCATAATGTAGAAATCATTGAGGATCATTTGTCATTATGTTAAAAGGAGGCTAGGCAGAGATGAGAAGCACTGGCTGTCCCAGTGCCCTCCCTTTCACCCCAGCATCAAGCTCTTTTGCACATTAAGCTTCTTACAAGTCTTCTGATTTTTCAGCTGTTGGTTCTGTTATAAATATATCTCTGCTTTGTAACATCAGAGTTTGCTCTGTGTGCTGAGCCTATAGACTCAGGAAAGGGCAAGGAAAAGCTCCAGATAATGGCTGTGGGTGAAACATTGACTAAAAGCACATTAGTTGTAATTAATAGTGGTCTCATTATTTTTATATATAGATACAGGTTATATATTTTCATATAGATTTAGGAAATCCCCTGAAAATTGGGTATCTCAGACACCTTCCTTACAAGTTAAAAAAAAATTATTCTGTATTGTTACTGTGTGAAATAGCTAATGGAATTAAGATTTTGAAAATAGTTAGATATTAAATAGGCCCTTTAAATAGTTCAATCATTCTTGCCACTCTAAAAATCCATTAAATATCCTTATAGATTGTAAGATAACAGGGAGAAGTGGAGCAATGGTCATAAACAATCCAGATTCATGTTTCTCCTTGGCCACGCGTTGAAATCTAAGCAATATGAAACTTCAGACTCACGTTTTTTATAAGCGTGTTAAATGTAGATATTTTTGAAAAATTCACTATTAAATAAAGTGCCAGCAGATGGCATTGAAGAATATATGTCATCATTCCAGTTTATTGTAGAAGTAATAAGGCTTCCTGTACCACAGATTTTTTCCTCCATGCATCTCCTAAACAATGTATGGAATTCATTGAAGCACCCATTTTACAGGAGCTGGAGACCCGCTCTTAGGTGTAGGAAAACTTAAAAGGCTCTGAGCTCTTTATATGCTGAAGTTTTTATTTATCCTCTCCTATGGAGACAGGCTGAGAGTTGGGGCTGTTCAACCTGGAGAACAGAAGGTTCCAGCAGAACTTCTAACACCTTTGAGTGCCTAAAGGGATCCTACAGGGAGCCTGGACAGGTACTTTTGACAAAGTGACAGGACAAAGTGTAGTGGCTCCAAACTGAAAAGGTGTAGATTTAGATTGGGTACTAGGAAGAAAATCTTCACTGTGAGGGTGGTGAGGCACTGGAACAGGCTACCTGCAGAAGTTTAGGTTGCCCTATGCCTGTCAGTGTTCAAGGCAAAGCTGGATGTGGCCCTGAGCAACCTGGTCTAGTGAAAGGTGTCCCTGCCCATGGTGGGGTGTTTTCAGTTAGATGATCTGGAAGGTCATCTCACCATTCTCTGATTCCCACGCAAACCATTTTGCTGATTTTGTGATCCTCTGGACTCAGCCATCAGATAGAAAAATGCTGACTGGATTGCCATCAGTAACTGAGAACCATCACAGTGGCACGGGTGTTGTGCTGTTTGTAAGTGTCTGCCATGGCTGTGTGCTCTTGGTGCCACTGCCAGCGAATTAATTAATAGCTTTAATATCCCTTTAATGGAGATTGCTCCAATTATCCTTTTGCCATTTCTACTTTATGTTTGCAGGGTGAACATGAAGAAAGAAAAGGAAGGGAAAATAAGAATGTATAAGAAATACAGAAGTTAGTGAGAAAAAGGAAATGGGGAAATAAAAGTTTGAAAGATAAATGATACTGAGTTCAAGAGGATTTAGTCAGAGATCTCACTTTGGTAATGAAAAGTGGCTGAGTTTTCACTTGGAATGGTCTTAGTAAGACTTAACAAAGCCAGATGTGTTTTGATTGCCTTTTGCAGTCATTTGTGATCCAGACATGATAGGTAGAAGAGATAAAAGGAAACAGAAAATAAAATAATAATAATATGCTTCAAGAAAATAACATTGAAGATATTTCCTTTTCATTTGCCCTTTTAGACTTTTGTCTTCCCCATCCCCTAAACATACATTTTTTTGATTCTTGATTCTCTGAGTTTCCATTTTTTACCATTTTTTCATGTTATCCATATCTCTCCTTTTTTCTTTGAATGTAAATAGATAGGATCTATATTTTCTCTTAGGTGTGTTTGTCCAGGTGAAAAGGTTTGTACAGCTTGACTTTGAAAAGAATAGTATAATTTCATCTCTCGGTAGGTGGTGAAGGTCTTAACAAACACTGCAGATGAATCAAAGGCTATTTGGTTATGCTTACTGCTGTAATAAAATGAAAATATCTGCTGGAGTATTCATATGGTTTAATAGTGTTGGGTCATTTCTCCCTCCTTGTCTTGAGTCTGACTGGTTTTGAAATGCCAAATCAAACACCCATCCAGAGAAAGACGTGTCTGTCACAGAAGCAGCTGCTTGCAGATTGCTTTACTTAAAATGCTCTGAGAGGCGTGGTTGCCCAATGGGGAAACAGGCTACAGACTAATTAAGAAATGTCATGTTTCTTCTTCCTTGCCTTAAAATTCTCCATAGAATTTTTTCATTATTAAGCACTTCATAAAATCCCAAGCCTACTGAACTTTGAAAACTTGCAAAAAAGCTTTCTACTACAAGTTTTAATTAGAATATTTCCCATTCCAGCTCATGACAAAACAAATATGTGACCTCTGATTGGTCTTCATAATCATCTACCTATCTCAAATTAAAGTTGTGGGGTTTATTTTAAATTGGTACAAACAGGCTCTAATTTTTTTTTGTTTTGTTTTGTTTTGGGTTTTTTTTGTTTGTTTTTTTTTTTGTTTTATTTTGTTTTTTGTTTTTTGTTTTTTTGTTTCCCTTATGGTATTTTATAATAAAGTGAAGGATATCCATGTAGCTGTACAGCATTCATCAAGCAAAGGTGAAAAGTGTTTGATTTATTGTGGTGTTTCATATTCACAGAAAGCCAAGCTGGCATCTTTAATGCATTCACAGATGTCAGACATCTTGTGAAGGGAACCAACATACTGTAGTAAAATTTAGCTGGCAACAGAGTACAGCAAAAAAAGGGGAAATTGTTTGTCTGTGGGATAGACAGTAGCTCTGGATGTACCTCCTAGCCAAACACTCACACTGAACTGATTGTGTTACCACAAATTCATCTTTCTCCCATTTGTCTCCCATTCCACCTAACACTGACTCCTTGTGTTCAGCACAGTCACCCAGTGACCTTTCTGCCCAATCTTGTAGTGTCAGCAGGGGTGAAATATTATGTTTTCACTGATTAAGCAAAAGGTTAATTAGAACACCCACTTTTTTTATCATATGTTGGAGGGGTGAGAAGGATTACAGGAAAAAAAAATATGAAAGCTTGAATAACATAAGGTACATTTCCACTTATGGAAATATTAAAAAAATAGTAGAGTTTACTCAGTTCGAAGTCCCTCAGTAAGAAGAGGAATAGAGCATAATAATCTATAATATTTATCTTCTTTTATTCATATTTTAAAAATATTTTCTATGCAGACACTTGGTTCTGTGGCTTAATTGTTCATCCTTCTAGCCCAAAGCAGGCTTCTGTACACAGACAGCATTTCTGTAAAGTCTCAGCGCCTCTGTTTGTGTTTTATGTGTGACTGGAGCAGCTCAGCAACCTGGCTGCAGACCAGTGGGACCAAGAGCACAGGAAGGATGGGCCACAGCACTGGGCTGAGCTGAAGGCAGGACTGCACCAGGACCAAAGGCTTCCTCTCTAGTCAGCAAAACAGAACAAACAGAACCATCACTGCTGACTCTGGTAGGGTCAAATGACTCTGTAAGCTGAGCCATTTGAGTCAGCCTCAGACCTGAGAGGAGCCATGCTGAGAAACAATATGGGCCAGGACTAGATGGGATTTACGAGTGTCTCCCACGACACCATTAGCGCCCACAGAAGTTCCTAACAGGCCACAGACTCCCACAGACTTCAGCAATTTGCAATTCAGACTTCCTGAAATTAAATGTATTACTTTCCCATTCAATAGCCCTTTGTGGATTTTTCTTCTATGAGTTTATCAGTTGCTGAACAAATGTAAATTTTAGCTCCTCTAATGCCCCGTTAAGACTTCCACAACTATGCTGCAAAGCACAGTAATAGCTTTTCTTCTAAAATGTCTACCTGCTAGTTTCATTTGATGCACTGTAGTCCTTGTTTTGGAAAAAAACAATGAATACTGATTCTGTATTTACTGTCTTCATTCCACTCATGTTCTAAACATCTCTATCATACACCCACTCAGCTGTCTTTCTTCCAGGTTGAAGAGCTGTAGTCATTACATATATGAAAACCATTCCACCCCTTAAACAATCTTTCTCTCTTTTTCAGTTCTATTCTGTGTCTGGTGTTGAGATGAGGAGCTGAGAATTTGAAAGGTTAGAAAGAGTGACTTAGTGACTTTGCATGGTCATACATTACATACAAACCATAACAACTGTAATACAAAATCAGACATGAAGGCTGCAGTAGGCATGAGTAAACTGGTACTATGACTCCTGGAATAAACCCACAGAGTGTGACATCTTGGACTTGTTAATTTGTTTTTTCATGCTGTGCTATTTATGTAATTTTATGCTGTTTAAACTAAGCCTTTTTCTACCCTCTAATATATCATATCTTTTTTTTAATTGCTTTAGTGCCTTTTCTTTTATTATTTCCATGTACATTTGCCACTCATTTTACCCTACAGGTAGAGCTCCAGAGTGCCTCCAGCACTGAGAGATTTGTCTCCTTTTTTTCCTTTCAAAAGTAATAAATATCTCGTCAGTCCATAAAGATACCACCACCCCAGAGCATCTCACTATTTGTCCTTACTCTTACCACCTTCTCTACAAAGAAACCTGTTCAATTCAATTTACTGGAATAAGGCAGTTAGCACTGACAGATTTATCCTTTAGGAAATACTGTGAGATGATTCTGATCTCTCAATAAAATGTACTAGAAGCAGCCTTTCTTCCACGTGTTCTAAATAGAGTCAAAAATATAAAGCAAAGGGTTTTTTTACAATATCTAGGGAATTTAGGAGCAGAAATCCCACTAAGACATCAAAGAGGTTTGTCCTTAACTCCCTTGGATGTTTCTGAAACTCCCATCCTCAAAGCTTGTCCTAGAAGGATTATGAGCACACCCCAGCAGTAGGAATGTGTTGTTCTGTTTAGCAATTGTGCAGAAGAGAACTGTGTTTGAACTGCATGTGAACAATCTCCCTTAAATTACTGCCTGCATCAAAAGATTGGCTCAAGCCTCTTCTTCCTCCCTCTTCCTTCCCAAATTGGCCATATCACAAAGGAGCATTTCTGGGTACTTTGAGGGAGGACAGACCTAAAGAAGGTTTTGACCAGCTGCTTCACATGCATAAATGCAACTGGAATTATTTTACATTATGCAACTAAGCATTGTGACTGTACCTTCCCCACCCACAAAAGGAGCTAACCTGGTGACACAGTCTGCATTCTGAGGGGGCTTTTTGCAGATGGGAAATTCAGACACCGTGTGATTTAAGTCCACACTTAAATCCCAAGGACAGAGAAAAGAAGCAATGGCTAGGGCATTAGCCTGAGCCTTGCCAATTTAGCTCAGGGCCTTGTCAGATGTTTCTGAAAGTCCCTATGTCCCTTAAATAGATAATTATACTTTTTTCACAGTAGTATGAGGTAGCTGCATAAAAAGTTTAGAAGTGCTCTAAACTGTTGTTCTAGCACACAGCTAAGAGCAGGACAAGAGAAGTCAGGCTAGGAAGTTCGTGACTTGTGGATGATTACCATAACAACTTATCCCTCTTCCCTTCTCTCACTGTAATTACTGGTTGTGACCTATTGCATATGATGAAATTACTGTGTTATTGACATAGAGCTTAAGCTCAGGCACTTTCTTGAGGTGAACTTGGTGTTTGAAAAGGTTTTCCTCCATCTTCCCCTTCTTGATAGGAAAATGAGAGTGTAGGGAATGGAAATGCTGAGCTCTGACGCAATGGGACTTATGTTGTCTCAAAAATGCTGCCTTTATAAGCTGATAAAAATACTTCAATAAAGAAAACCATACAAAAGATCTAACAGTTCTTGGCTGTTTAGAGAAAAGGAAAGCAGGGGAATGTGAAGGAAAAATAATAATAATGTAATCTTCCATTTTCTAACATGGACAGTTGGCAATACTGTGCTTTTCCAATTAAGATGATAGCATCTGGACTGCTGTAATCCTTAAGGTTCTAAACTGTGTCATGTTGCCCAGAGTGGATTCATCAGTCAGCTGGCAATAATTTATATGATTAAAAAGAAAGGCACTGCCCATCATTTTACTGTAGGGTTGCTATGTTTTCTTTTGGGTTTGTTTTGGTTTTGGTTTTTTTTCCCTGTGGAAAATAATTTGTTCAAAGCATTGTACTGGAAGAAACAAACCTGCAACAAAATTAATGAAACATCTTCCTTTGTCTTCTCTTCCCTGTTCAAAAATACCTAATACAAATAACTAAGCTGAGGGTTTAATGATTTTAAGATTTTTTTTTTTTTACCCACTGGATTAGATTAGATTATTTATTATATGATGGGGAATATTCCTACGTGTTGCTCAGGCTAGCTGCAGAGTGGGGAGAGAAGCTTGCAGCTTTAGAAGGGAAGGCCAGTATGGCAGGTGGGGCTGTGTGACAGCTGCCACCAAGACAGGCAGGGCAGGGGATAGCAGCAGGTAAAAAGAATCAACAGATCCAGGGGCTGGGAAATCCTCAGCAGTGAGAAGGAGTTAGGAAGGTGCACCCTAAACAAAGACAAACTGACATGATTTTCACTGAGTCGTTTTCCTTAGTCCTTGTATTAGTAATGCTGTTAGTAATAAGTGCATAATAGTGGCTGCAAAGAAAGAACTACTCTTTTAGGAGAAGATAGTTTGGTGTTTCTTGTTTGAAAAAATAGAAAGAATCTGTCAGTAATTTCATCACTTCTGTGAGATTATGAAGGTTATTTTCATTTCCTCCACATCGTTTGTATCATGAGTTCAGAACTAGGGTTCTAGTCTAAACAATTTGCCTGCTGAATCACGTTCTCTGAGGTACGATGCAACTGCTTAAATGCAAAGAAAGACTTTCTAGAAAGAAATAGAGAGCTCTTGTGGAGCTAACAAACCTTCCCTCACACAAGTTCCTTGTTTGAGCCTTGTGTAAGGATTCACACCTGTGCTGAAAGGGGAATGCTGAACACCTGTGCTGAGCAGGTTGAAAAGGGAATGCTCAACACCTGTGCTGAGCAGATAGAAGAGGCTATAAAAGTGGGGGAAAGGGTAATCAAGCTGTTTATCGCTTCAGAACTCAGGTAAGCAGAGGCCTCTGAAAAGTTCTTTCTAACTCTTTGGTTTGGGTTTTTTTTTCTTCTGGGTTTTTTTTCTTTTTTTTTGGTTAGTTTATTTGCAACATGGATTAAAATTCTAAAAAATGTTCCTATCTTTTCCCAAGCTGTTGGCTTGTACTGATTCCAGATTATTCCTTGCTTTCCTTAGAGAGCCCTGGTACTTGGTTTATGTAGCTCCCTCCCTTCATGAAGCAGGAGTTATCACAAAGGAAGAAAAAGGGTGATTTTCATGGTATGCTGTGTCAGGTGGTGTATTGGCCAGAGCTGCTCTGGCAATTTCTGTCTGACCCTACACATCTAAGAAAGGCCAATTTGGACCCAGAATTTTTTCTCTAATGCTTTCAGTACTGACTGCAAGCTGATTGTGTATTATCCTTAACAGATTTCTGTAAGTATGGTTATATATATTTGTAAAGAAAGAGTGATTTGAATGCACAAGATAAGTTATCATCACAACCACTGTTCAAATGCCTGCATTTTTAAGTGAGTAGCTTCCCTGTAACAGTAGCATGAGAGGAAGCTGGAATTTATCAGGAAGGTGATGAGGGTGTGGGAAGTGAGGGATTTTTTTTTTAATTGTGAAAAAACACAATCACATCTGAAATTTGGCTTAGTTCACAGAGGTGTATTGAGATCCTGTGACCTTATATGAGAGCAAAACAACAAATAAAATGTCTTCCTTTCAAGACAATTTCCTTGAAGCTACTCAGGGTTGCAATATTCACTTAAATGATTTTGAAAAATGCAGTAAACTCTTGGTTTCATCCTCACAAGCGGCTTTAAAACGTTAGATAAAATCATTATTTAATATCCTTTGATGCAACAGGCATATTTAATGGAAGGGCATAGCCAGCCTTCTCTCCACTAAGGCAATGCTTACTGGTGAGAAGGCTCTCTTCTGTGAGATTCTGTGAATCAACCCCAGCCTTTAGAAGAAGGATTTTCTGATGGAAGTGGTTGGTATTCTGATCATTGTGTCATAGAGGCACAGTAGACTTGCCATGAACTTTATAGATGTGGGTGATGCTTCACTAGAATAGAGGCGAAGTGTCTCTTTCAGTTTGATTCCCACTTCCAAGAGCCACCACGAGGTGACCTGTGCAGCATCCACAAGGTTTAGTGTTGGTTTTGGATGAGTGAACTGCAAGTAGCTCTATGCCTTTGGTTTCATCACAATTCTTTAAAAGATGTGACTTGACAGCATCAAAGTGACTTGCATTGATCTTTGATTCTCACCAGCTACTCCAGCTTCACGGCTAATCTCAGTATATTCACTGTTTGAGTTAGTTTATTATTAGAAGGTGAACCAAGACCACTACCAAACCCCTACTAATGTCCCCCCCCTCGCCTCCCTGCCACTGAAAGCAACCCATTTACATTTTTAGGTGGTTTTTAGCTAACAACCTGTGAAGTTTCCTTTTGGTGTAGCTGGGAACATATAAATAGATGGGGATTGCCTGAAAATGCTGCTAATGATCAGCATATGTAGCACTCAGAGAAGCTCAGACACACGGTCAAAGAGGTCTGTAAGATCCATCCATAGGTTGTTGAAGAGCAAGGAGCAGTCTGTGCTTACAGAGTCATGCCATGCGCAGTTACTGGCAGGAGTATTTACCTTGCCAGTAGTAACTGCAAATTCCCAGGCAAGCTTTTCTAGCAGGGCAGGTGTGGGGCATATTCTGCTGTGGGAAGCATGTCCTGGGCACAAATAGCCCTGAGTCAGTTTGCTGCAGGACTGCATTGCTCTGGAGAACTAAGCCAGTCTCACACAGGAGCATAGCCTTGCAAGTGCCTCCTTGACCTCAGAGAAGAGGAACTGATGCTTAAGTAGAGAAAACCCCAGAATCACCCTAAATATTCTGGATTGGAAGGGACCCACCAGGCTCATTGATTCCAACTTTTAAGTGAATGGCCTGCACGGGTCAAACTTTCAACCTTGGCACTATTGGCACCAGGCTCTGACTGGTATTAGCCACTGGGCTAATACAGAGCCTGGTTGTCCCTCTGCTGTGTGATGGGGAAAAGGAGGAAATGAGATCCTTGTGATATTCTATTGGTGTGGGAAACATTTAAGTGCCTTTTTATTCCAGGGAAATAAATGGCTCCAGCTACCATACATTGTGTTGGGTTGGGAGTCTGCTACTTCTGAACATGGAAGAGAGGTAGAAGCTCTAGGAAATGGCTGGGTAACCTCTGCTTTTGAAGGCAGAGCTAAAACCTGCAGGGGCATATTAGACAGGAGTATAAAATCTTATTACTGAGACATGATTCTTGTTATTAATCAATGATTAAATAACAATTTAGCCATATAAATTCCTCCCACTTTCAAAACACAAAAGAGCTGTGCTCATTTTCTCCAGCCAAGAATTCGATATAACAATTTTGGGAAGCTTCCTGTTTCATTCATTTTCACAAGAGTTCTGTGTTATGTAAAGAGACTGTGGCATAAATGTTACCTGGTCCAATTTCTGAGTGTAGTTAATTGACTTAGCTTTTTTCTCTGCATGTAATTCCATGCACAAAAGGATGTTTTAAATCTCAGCCAATTGCTGAGAACACTTTTAAAAAGTCTTAAAAAAAAAAAGTCCTAAATAGTCTGTGTTCTTTTATTCCCACATTATACAATAGTAAAGTTTTCAAGCAATCAATATGGTATTTTTCTACTGAGTCTTCTATTAGTCCCAAGCTTTGTTTGTTCCAGAAATATCAGACATTCTACACCATTTGTTCTATAAGAATCTAACCCTGTATACTTTACTAAAACTTCTTGGGATACTTTTGTCCAACAAATGCTATCCAAAGACGACATCTACATAGGGATAGTTAATAAAAAAATAAAAGAATACGTAGGGATGACAGGAACTTTATAGAGTGCATAAATATTGTTTGTAGGTCTCTGAATGGTGCTTGGCTCAGCCTTCAATAGAATACCTAGGATACTTTTCCTGGAATGGCAGTGTCATGAAGTCATTTCAGTAGTAATTTGTTTGGAGCAATACCTGTGATTTCTGGCATGTGCTGGAAATTTTAATTCAGGCTCACATATGTTGAGAATAAACACTTGAAATCACTAGGCTGGTAAAATATATAAGCTACATTTTATGACCTTGAGTGATGTTGTAGTATCAGCAGAAGTGTGTTTTGAGTTGCAGTAAAAATGGTCTCTTTAGACAAAGTCTCAGTTTGTACAGAGAGGAAATTTGCTGGAAATTCTTTTCAAAATGATGATTGGAAGACAAAAGTGGCCCTCATCAAAGGGGAAAACTTGAAGAGAAAAGAAAAGTGACAAGGGCAAGGTTTGAGTTTTGAAGGCCAGATGCTGGGTTGAGGAAAGAGAAGGATAGATAAACTATGTACATTGGGGAAAGGAAAATGAGGCTGAAAACAGCATGTCAAGAAATGGAGAGTAAGATTAAGAAAAAGAGCAGAGTTAGCAGGAGAAAAAGCATTAAAGCAGTGCTGGAATTAGACCAGTGCTAGACTGTGGCAGTTCACAAAATGACCCTGACAGCTCTTGTAATGAGAGACAGGCTAATTGAAATTTGTCCCTCTCCAGTTCTGATGGGTAAATTCCAGTACCAGTGAGGGAAACACAGAAAATGCAGAATGAGGAAGAGCTCTCCAGCATGACTAGGACCACAATTGTAATACCAAATATAAAAAGAAAATAATATAATTCTTCCAAACTGTTGTTTCTTTCTTTGCAGCACACAGTGAATTATCACTGATGTTGAACATAAATGGAATTCAGTCAAGTTTCAACTTTAAACACTGGGTCTGAGGAGACTTCTTAATCGTAAGTCATTTGGGTATTAATATATACATTATTAAAGTTTTTCTGCATTCAAAAAAATGTTATGATCTCAGAGCAAACAAGCTGAATTCTTTGTGTCTTACTAAATAGCTGGATATACATTTTAAATATGAAGCTTAGTGCAGGCTGTACCACAGGATCATGCCTGATTCTTCTTTACAGGGTGTCCTGGGTTGGCTGTATGATGCTTGTCTGTTCTGTTTATGCTGAATAATAAGTTTTGCACATTTAAGACCTGTTTCAAGAGCAAAGGGGGAAGAGAAGAAGCATGGAGTTTGTTTTCAGAAACTGCACTCACTCCTCCATGTTCCTGCTGCTGGACTGTGTTGTATGTGGATGGACAGACAGTGGGACAGAGCTCTCCTTTGCTGTTAGCTAGTTTTAACTAGCTGAGGCAAAGAAGTTCCTGGACTGTGGGGTTTTTTTTCCCTTTTCTTTGGACCTGTTTAAATCTGCTCTGGACTGAACCCCAGAAGAGCACTGGCAGCTTGTGGCCCAGTGTGCCGGGCCTGGGCCGCCGCACTTCCAGCACATGGAGGGACTGATAAGAGACTGAGTGAGCCAAGCTGCAATCCAGGGAGGGGACTCTGCTGAGTTTGTCTCTCTTTTAGAGTGGCAAGAGGCTTTGTTTAATATTGTTCAAGTTTTATTGTTTAATATACACTTTTTTCCACTTTTCTCCAATGATGTATTTTTTTCCCAAACTGGTTGTGGGAGGGACCAATTGAATCTGCTTTCTAGAGGAACTCCTTCGGGGGTTCTCTCCCAAATTTGCCCTGAACAGGACAAATTAACATTATCAATAATATAAAAGAGGAAGGTATTTATTATGCAAGCTCTGCAGCTAACTATCTGTATTGGGAGATCTGATCCTTCTGGTCTATTTTATCCATCATTAAATCACGGAAGGAAATAGGTGAGGCAAAGCATCCTTGACTTTTTCCAAAGAAGAGTTGTCTTTTATGTGAATTAGCTTAATACCTTTTTAAGAGCAAAGTACAGTTTTAAATATAAGGCTAGAAGAAATTGTTTAAAAAACCATTTTTTACATGAACTTAGTGTATTGGGAAAATAATTATATAGAGTAAAATATATGTGAAGTATTAGTCATATATGGTGGGAAATACTTCTCAACACCCAAAATTATGGGACATACATCACTTGTACCAATTTAAGGGAGAGGCAGCTGCTGAGGCAATGCTGATGTAAAATCCACTGAAGATCTGCCCAAGTGGTGAGGGGCGTGGTTCAGCCAAGTGTGCAAACACATGCTGAAATTCATTCCCACTCACAGCATATGCTTACATGTACTATTGCTTCACTCTCACACACAGTTTGTCAGCTATAGCGTAGTCCCTAAGCTGTAATAGCCATAACTTCAGAAGGAATTCAGAGCTGTAGGCAGTGGGAGTCAAGGTGTTCTCATCAGCTTCTGGGCTCTGCCCGTGGGGTGAAGTGCTGCTTGTGTCCACACTTGGCCAAAGGCATGTCCTCAGAGCTGCTGTGAGAAGCCTTTCCCAGCACCAAGAAGGACTTTGAGCCCAGCCCCAAGTAGATGGATAAGGTTTTTTCATCTTGAATTCTTTTGGAATCTCTTTTTGTATTTAGTAAAATCCAGCTATTCTCTTAATGTGTTGAGATAATATAGTGATTGGCACCTTAGAAATACTTTAGACAGACAGATAAAAGGATTCCAAATGCATCCTTTGTGAATTTTTAATAAAAGATTTTGCATTGTCCAGTGATGAAAACAAATCATCTGTGGAAAGACAAAACTGTTTTCCATTAGTATCATTCACTGAGGATGTTTGTATATGTTTGGTGTCTGATATCATCTTATACTTAATCATTTAACCATTTCTAGTGACAAGATATGTCACTTGACAAGCACTTTTGCTTCGTATTTGCCTTTTTTTTCTCTTTTTTTTTCCCTGAGTTTCAAGGTCTGCGCTGTATTTTTCACACAGTGATGCAGTTGATGAGCAGGTGAAGTTTTCTGACAGTAAATTGTTTCCTTATAAAAAATACAGAAGTTCTGGATTTATTTCAAATTCCAGAGAAATCAAGAAACTGCTAAAAAATCTTTTTCCTTCGGGGTTTTTCAACAAGGGTTAGACCAAAGAAACCATCTGTATCACAGATCTCTTGGAGATCTAGTACCACTCTGGGGAACAGCCACTCTGACTGGACTTGACCTTGCTTTGATTTTCTTTTTGCTGCACTGACATGCCTCCTCTTTCCAAAATTACAAATTACTGAACTATTCACACAATTATATCACAGAATAGTTTGAGTTGGATGGGATCTTCAATATCATCTTATTATCCTAATACTATGATGAGGAGGAAATTTTTAAGTGTTCAGTGACAAATAGTATATTTCATAAATTAAATTCAAGTTAATGCAAAATTATGGAATTACGTACTACATACACTTTACTACTAAAAGAGTTCATAATGTTTAATGTTATTACAGTGAACACCAAAGGATTTAATAATGATTTCCACTTCTTACAGAGTGGTACCAATGTAGTGAAAAGAAGGTTAGCCTAATTAAATTCCACAAACCACTTTAGGGCTGTGCCATATTGTGGAGACTGTTTTTTATGTTAATTAATTCTGAATGAAAGGTTTCTGAAGCGTTTTAATATTGTTCAAAGAGGCACCTGGAAGTATTTAGAATTTTTTTTTTGTGGAGGATACTTTGACCGAGAAAGCATCACCCTTTCCATGAGGAGCTCCTGCATAAATTATAGTAAATAATAATAAACTGAGTATTTTAGTATTTTATTGAGAGATAGAGCTGAAGCTGGGTGAGAATATCACTGTGTTCTGACAAGAGACAACTTGGGGAGCAAACCTCAGGCCTAGAAATCCAGTTCACTTTCTTGCAGTACAGAGAGTTGCTGGACAATGCATTATGGACGTGCTTCCCCTTTGGAATTGTTTACAGTCCTCATTCCTAGTGTTCCACAAAAATAAATGCTAGACCATATTTGGCTTAGATTCTAATTTCCACAAATCTGACCTCCTGGTGATCTAGTGCTGTAGTTCCAGGGGTGAAAGGGTACGTTTTTGCATGTTATTTGCTTTCTGGTTCATTTTAATTGTCATAAAGCAGAGAGGTAGAAGACACCTACTGGTAGCATTTTGGTGACCTGCCTAGTTCCTTTTCAGCTTCCCTTAACAGTTGTTGAGTAATACAAATATTTCAGTCTGGGATTTGCACCAAAAAAAATAGCTGTGAAAAAACAAATGTGAAAATTTGCCTTGCCTCTCCTTCTACTGAAATTCTTGGGAATGTTTTTGCTTTTAGCCTTCTAATAGACCTGCTTGGAAATCCTATTCAAGCTGGATGTTTTAAACCCCAATTCCCTTAAGCACATGCTTCACATATTAGGCATGTGTTTAAATTCTCTTGATTTAGTGTCATATACTTAAGGGCATTGCTAAATAAAGAAGGGCATGAGCATGTACTTAAATTCTTTGCTGATCAAAGGAACAAACCTTTTGATTTGATCTACATTTAATGCAAGTTAGATCACCTATCCAGTAGTCAAGAATTTACTAAAAGTCTCTACTAAAGACAGCTCGCGATTAAGCTGTGTTTTTCTGCCTATGGAAATGGCTGCATAATAGAGCACATTTCTTAATATATTTCTATGACATTGGTTGTAAATTACATTTTCAACTGTTACAGTTTCACTGCAAATAAAAGAAGGGATCAAGACAGTAAAAAATGAAAAGACAAAAGAGGGGATTGGTTGTTAAAGACATACATTCAGTCGAAAACCAGAATTATTCAATATGTTTTATGTCCTTAATATTTTTTCTCTATATATAAAGCTCAGTATCTAATGCATCTCTTCCTCCTTACACTAAAAATTTATATTCAGGATACTCTAATGAAGTACATCTTGAGTCTTCTTTTCATGGCTAATGAGGAGACAACAAGAATTTGACTAATACTAGTACAATTACTGGAGCAGTGAAGCGTGCATCTCTGATTAGACGTGATAATTTGCAAGGCTGGGCTCTTCACATTAAGTTTGCAAACAGTTTAAAAATCACTTCCTCTATTTATCCAGCTAATCTCTGTTTAATGACTCCAGACCTGACAAAAGAAAGAGAAAATATCTCTTAAAACCCTATACTTCATTTATGAAGCTTGTATGTAGGGGAGAGGCATAATTGATAGCAAATTTTTTCCAGAACGCTTTTACATGAAGTAATGCAGCTGACTTTTTACTATGCAGTGGTACTTTTATTATTCCTGTAATACTCAGACTCCTTTGCATAGAGCTTTGTGTCTTTGTTCAGGTTTAGACATGCATTTCTACTGATTTTTGGCTCTTTTGATTTGTTTCTGATTTGTCTTTTGAATTAAATACTTGATAATCCATACAGTATGAATATTTTTGTTGGATTTGCTTTTTTTTTTTTTTTTTTTTTTTTTTCCAGAAAAGATTGGTAGAGTGACTGGTGATGGTGCTGTTAGGGAATTCTTCATCAGTCATCAGCATCTTGAACAGGCGGGTTTTAAATGGACTAAAGCACGTACCATTCCAGATTTTTTAAATATTCCTTCATCTCAGAAGCCTCTGTTCAGCATTTGGACTTGAAGCAAAGCTGGCTGAAACAACAGGAACCATGGTTAGAATTCTTGATGAATTTAGTTAAGCAAGCAGAAGTAGCTCTTGCTGTCAGTAGGTGGCACTTGTCCTGAGGCAGGAATGAGATGATATTTAAAAAGGACAGCCAGCAGTTCCAGTCAGGCATAAAAATTGATGCTTTCATGCAAAACTCTGTCCCAGAACACATCACTTAAAGAAATAAAATATTCTAGGTATGACTGCAGAGAAAGAACTTCCATTAGAGAATTTAAATGAGTATGCCAAATCACTTGATACGCTCAAACCTGGACGAAGTGCCACTGTATTTTGTCCACATTCCAGAGTGGCATCATTTGATTGCAGTTTCTTTTAGGATCCTCTAAAATTGCATAAAAACAGACTCAAAACCGATATACTATCATAGGAAGGTAGAAAGGCTTCAAGACTGATTTCCATGGATATTTTCTGGAATTTTGCCTAAAATGTGTAAAAGCAGAAGTATGGAAGGAGGATCAAATGTTCAGCCTGTTGTTTTGTACATATTTATTTGCTTATACAGCTTTCAGAGGGCATAATCAGCTTTGTGTAAAGTGTCTTGTTGAAGATGGGCTCTGGGAATTCCCTGTCTATTTTAGTAAGTGATACTTACTACCCTTTTGTTTCCACTGAAAAGCAGCAGTTGTTGCAAGGTTTGTGTGGAACAGACAGAAAATGTGCATCAACTTCCTTCTGGACCTATGGAAGTTATTTGTGTCAGAGAGGAGGGAATCCTTAGAGAAGTTTTGGCAGACTGCATGGAAAGGCATCTTTAAATATTGAAGGCATCCAAATCTTTCTCCTCTTCCAGACTCAAAAGAGATAAAAACAGAAAGTTGTGGGGTTTAGTTCTTGGGATTTGGCAGCTTCTAAAACTGATCTGAATTCCCAGTGGTAGAGCATCCTCCCTGAGGACTAGCATAGGGTGGAGGTAGTGCAAAATGACATCACCTCTTGCTGTTACTAACATGATGGAAAATGGCCAATGTGACTTCAGAAATGGGAAAAGCAGATAAGGGATTTTCTTCATTTCTGCTCTGCAGTCTCCACTGGTGGCCCTTATAGGGCCAGCTGCCTGATTTCACTTTTTCCCATTACAGAGTAATGCATGTAAGGACCTGGAGGTAGTATTTGAATGTGCTATCTCTTCATAGAAATCATATTTAAAAAAAAAAAAACAAAAAACCCTATTCATTCTTCTTGGAACTGGAACCAAGAAAGTCCCTTTTCAATGAGGAAACACTGAGTAGAAATTATAATATGATCAGGGCTGCAATAAGTGTTCCTTGTTACCTATGCTATTTAGAGCTCTTGATATTGAATCTGTGCAAGTGCTCCATGTAATTGATATTATGTTATAATAATAAGTTTTTTGCTTTTGATCACAACAGCAGCACTGGGAAACAAAGGACTGCTTTTGCTCTTGCTCAGTGCCTTGGAAAGCAGCTTACCCCCCATGAGTGAAGGTGGGGGACTGCAGTGCTTCCATGCAGTTGGATTGTACTTGTGATTAGTGAAATGTTTCCTCACCATCACCCAGTGAGTAGTTCCAAGCAGGCATCCAATATTATCTGTAGTTTCCAAAGCTGCCTGTTAAGCTTTGAGGAGAATTACCAAGTTACTTTTTCTTCCCTGTGCCTTAAGGCAGGATACACAGCATTTGAAGGGTGGAGGCACTCAGTGTCCAGCTGCCTGTTGTCTTTGAGGTGTTCCAAGCTGGGATAGAGCATTTAGGAGCCATTGAGGCCAGCGTAAATTTTGAGGACATGTTTGCTTACAAACAGGTTCATGTAATGCAATTAAGTGACAAAAAGAGAGAAGCAACAAAATCAGTCAGTAACTTTAAATTTAGAGGTTTTTGGTTCCAGTTTATTGTTGGTTCCAGCTTATGGGATGGGCTAATGAATTACTGCTTTTTCTAGAGCTTATACCTTGGAAAGTTCCTAGGGCAATATCATTCCCACCCCTTTTGAAGCAGATAATTAGTGGAGACACCATGAGTTAATTCTGCCTTTTTTCCATTCTGAATAGGGTAGCACCTTCATTTTCTTGTCTGTTTGCACATTCTCTGACTGCGTTAAAGGCAAGTCAGGAAACTTCTCTTTTTTCTAGTGGTTAGTTCTTTTTTATTTGTATTCTCTGGTGTAAATAGTAAAGTACATTTTGCCTGGTAGCCAAGTAGGGTCTAATTTGGTTCCCTGTTAAATAAATGCAAGCCTTTCAGTAGGCTTTGTAGTTTCATAGTAGATTTATCACTTGTACTCATTTTAAAAAAAAACCAAAATCACTTGTAAATTGGACCAAAAAAACAAACCCAAGCATAATGGAAATGCTATGTGGCCAGGAATCAGTGCTAAGAAGGGTTTTTACTTGAAGAGAATGGCAGCAGTTAGGAGCATGCTCTCAGTTTATCTCAAAACCAACTCATTCTCTGAAATAGATCCCAGTAGTTGCCACGTACTAAAAAAAAAAACCAACATGTTACTACTCTTCTGAATATGCCCATAATAAAACCTTAAGTTAATTTTGTTGACAGTTCCATAAATTAAAATGTGAATATAGCAAATTTTTCCTTCCATGGTTTTCCCCTGTCGTTATCAATGTAGTGGAGCACTGTTTCAAGCATGCAAAGAGTGTCTGCACTTTATCTGTCACCCAATATTCCTGATTCTCTGTAGCAGTGTCTTTGCTTAGTCTCTCTATTTTGTTGCACTCCATAATGAGAAAAATCTGGAACCTAATGAGGCAGCCCAAATTCCCTTTTATAAATTACATGCAGAATCACCAGTGCTGGGTTTGCTGGCAGCCTGCCAGATACCATGTCCTGCTGCATAGACCCTTCTCTTTTCCCACTGAGATTACTCATATGGAAGAGTTTGTGTATCCTTAAGTATGCTAAGTATGTCCAGGAGCATAAGTGGTGTGATGTGTGTACAGCCTTTATCTGGGGGTAATAACTTATCCTTCCTTCCCCCTCCAAAGAGATGCTGAAAATGTTGCAGCTGGTCAGTGCTCAAGGCCTTAGAATGGCAATGTGGAAATCCAAACTGAGATTCAGCTACATGTCCCTGAACATGCAGAGAAATCAATATCATAAATTGCAACAGCATTAGGTTTGCCTGTGTGTAAAACAGCAATAATATTCCCTCCTTTCTTTGCATGGATCACAGGCTCCTTCAGGAGTAGATGGAGGTCTGGTAAATCACAGAAGTACTAGGGTTTTCCCAAGACATTTGTTCTTCCACTGTGAGGAATGTTGAATAAGATTCACTAATCAACAGGGAAACTAGTATGAATTCCTTTCCCAGTTTACCCAGTCTCCCAGGTTGTTTCCACCTCTCTGGATGTCTGATTTATTTGAATCCTCATTTCCTAAGGAAATGAAATTTATGAAAACATCTTTACCCATCTTCTATTTTCAATCAGACATATTTGTGAATAAAGTTCTTAATTGCATTAAATTCCTAATAAGTAATAAAATACTGCTCCTGGAAAGCAAATATCTTTAGTATGTCCACTGGAAAGGGTGAAAAATACTAAAGCCAACACAGAATAACATGTCATGGATGCTTAGCTGTTTGAAAAAGGCAGCTTTTGGAGTGTTTTCTGTTCCAGACATTAGAGAATCCCCTCCTCAACTAAAGCTTCTTTCCTGTGTGAATTACCAGTTTTCAAACATGAAGCAACAGGAAAGGATTTATGTTTTCCATCTAATACCTACTGGATAGTTAGTTAGGGTGACCTCACACATTCAGTTAAAAAGTTCATCAACAAGAAGTCCAGTGGAAGCCAGATGTAGTTAGCTCCACTGCTCATGGAAGAATTTCTCTGCACATCCTTGTAATTTCTTCCCCAGATGTGAGCTGTCCCCTCTAATCATTGTGCTGCTTCAAACAACTTGTTCACACACTCCCCAGACTTCAAAGCAACTCTTGTGCAAAGCAAAGCATCCTTAAGTTTGGAATAAATAGGGATTGAGCTATTTCTTAAATTACTATTTAGAAAAGGGCCTTAAATTGTAGCATCTCTTTCTGTTTAGTTGTTGCTAGTCTGAGGCTGGCATGGGGCTGTTTGTTAAAAGATTCTCATGTTGCAGACAGAAGCTGATGCACAGAAGTGCCATCTGATGATGAGGAAGAACTTTACTTTGTGGGTGACAAAGCACTGGAACAGGTTGCCCAGAGAGGTTGTGGAGTCTCCCTCACTGGAGATACACCAGAATTGTCTGGACATGACCCTGTGCCGTGTGATCGAGGATGGGCCTGCTTGAGCAAGGCTTTGGTCCCTTGCAACCTTATCCATTCTGGGATCTCTTTTAGCACCTTTTGGTTTTGCTGCCTTTACAGGATACCTGTGATACTTCACCACAAATGGAACTCTGCCTCTGGGATGCTTTGCAGTAGATTTTATTGTGCTTTTGTTTGTTGCCTCAGAAACTTTTATCTGTGTAGGTACTTATCTCAATTTAGTCGCCTTTTCAGTTTTCTGAGCTCCCTGCCTAAGTCTGGAATTCCAAGAGCTGTGGAAGTTCCATTCCATTTAGAAATTCCTTGAGAGCTGAAACTTCTGTTCATTTTCACAGGAATTTCTGGTATACTCTTTAAAATAGACAATACATTTGGTTGTTGCAAGACCATAATGCTTCTATAATGAATTATCAGACTTTTTCCTCTTCACAAGCTCTTTACATGTGGATGTAGTGTAGGCAAACAGAATGTGAATTCCACTGCACTGTTGATGCCTGGAGAGGCTACCTGGAACAGAGGCAGTGTTAGGAACTAGACAGTGTTAAAGGAATAAAGTAGGGATTTATTAAAGGGCCTTCAAAGGATACACCTTGGGCAGTACAAGAGCCCAGCCATGGCTCCACCCGAGATGGACCCTGAGTCACGAGACATCACGCTTTTGTAAGTTTTGTCCATTTACATTTACATTGTTAATTACAGCTTCAGGTTATGAAGTCCCATCCTCACAGATTGCTCTCCTCAATTCCCTTTATACTCTGTTTATACTTTTTGGGTCTGAAGCTGCAACGGTGTCCTTGGTTCTCAGGCTGGAAAAGGACTTTGTCTGACTAAACTGTGAAGAGAACTTGCTAGCAGTTTATATGAAGTTCAGAGTTACATACTAATGTAGTACAAAATCTGGAAAATATGAAAGCTAGAGTTTAAGGCATCACTAACAGCAAGATTTTAGCCAAGGTGGTTCACCACCCAAAAGCAGATTTTGTGCTTTAGGACAGCTTTTGAGCTGCAAAGTTCCAGGTCACAGCTGTTGGCATTTGGATGTGCATCTCTGTTGAAAATGTGCAAAAATATTTGGCATTGTCAGAACAGGAAGTCCAGCTACCACACATAGGTCTGAGCACCTATATACAACAGCACACCAAGGATTCCTAGAAGGAATCTGCTGCCCTCCTGATGTGTGAGGGTACTTGTTTTTGTGTGTATTTTCCATACCCTGAAATAAGTGCTTCTTGCCTTAGAAATCTTAAGGTAGAGGTTTGGTATTTTGGTCATGAAAGTTAAAACAATTACCTCATTCATAAGGCAGGAATTTTAATTGAGATCACCAAGGTTGAAAAACAAGTGACTTATTCACAAGTAGAATTATATGTTTTTCCTTGCCTTTTCCTCTAAATATTTGATCATAGAAGGCCTTGTTTTAGACCAACTGCAGCAGAAGAAAACATTACTCTTAGATTTCATATTCTGTGAGTCAGTGGAACTTGGTCACACACAGCTATATTTATCTTGTCCTGTCATTTCAGATGTACCTTATCCCACTCTATGGAATCATTTCTTATAGATACTGGCAGCAGTCCTTGCCATCTCATACCTGTTTGTTTTTTTTTTTAAGCTATACTTGTTTATTTTAGTCAGGTTGCTTCATACCCTGTTCAGAAATGAAATGTTTTCTCTGTGTATGGAATTTGACAGAAATGAAGAAAAATCTCATCCATTTTCCTCAGTTGTCCTTACCTCATATGAAGGAAAACATTCACAGCTGTCTCTAGTGTCCTGCAATGCAATAATTTTTCTCAGAGGTAGACTAATACCTGAAAACCTGCTGACAAGGCCACTTACCTTCTGCACTTGGTACTGTAATGTCTGGACACTGGCAGTACAAGTATGATCATTTTAGGTGTCTATTAAGCCCATTACCCCTTTAAACAAAATTTGCTATTTAGGCTAACAGAAAAGGTACAAGGATTTTTACTGACACTGAAATGAATAATTTGCAAAACACCCCAGGGAGCTGTGCACAAAGATCTTACTGAAAATCAACATTTGTACTCAGTAGAAAATTTTCTCCTTGGAAAATTACTGCAGACACATATTAGGAATTACAGTCAAAGAAACCTCCAATATTGTATAAATGGATTTCTTTCTTCTTTGTGGTTGGGCTCATCTTTCTTTCATTTGAGTGTGGTGGCCAGTGCTGTGCTGTTGAGGCACGTGTCCAGTGTAAAGCTGCCTTGAGCTGGTTTGAATGCCAGTTGTTGCTCTAATAACCATTTTTAAGAAGGCAGCATGAAATTAATATGCTACAATCTGCACAAAAGGAAGATAAAGCAAATGTAAACTTAGATCAGATAATTAACATGCCTTTGTGCATAGTGCTTGTAACAAATCCCAAGAAACTATTCCATGTTATTTTAAAGCAAGGAGGTTAAACTTCGTAAATGTGATGAGGTTCCTCTTTTACTCTTTGAAATTACCTAGATGAAACAGGGATGTTTTTGTTTAAGGTCAAGAATATATAAGTGATAGAGGATATAAAATATTTCAACCTCAAACCAATCATTCTAACTTTACAAACAATACAAAAAATTATCTTTCTTGTGATTATCTAAACAGAAAGGTTTGGACACTTCTTTTAGAGATGGTAAACAGTACAATGAACTGTAATAGTGCTGAAACAGAATAAGACCTTCATAAACAGAAAAGAGCATAAAGAGGGTATCCAGGGGTGTGTTCGGTTTGGTGGGGTTGTTTTTTTTTTTGTTTTGTTTTTTTGTTTTTTTTTTTTCTTTCTTGGTTTTTGTTTTGTTTTGGAACAAGACTAACTAAATTTTACCACTGAGTAAGGTAATTGACCTGAATATCTGAATGGCAATCACTACATGAATAGCAGCAAATACCTGGCATATGCAAGAGAAAAAGTTATTTCCTGAGTAACCTGCAACAGATAAAACTGTGATCCCAGTGCAGTTCCACAATCCATGGCTAATGCTGTAGTAGCATCTGCAGTACGTCACTGCAATCTCACACAGAAAAGCAGGTGTGTATTAAGGAAGAAGGCCTTTAGAAGCCAGATTCTGTGGGATGAAGTCAGTAGTGGCTACACCCTAAGAAGGCTGGAATTAGACTTTAAGCACTCATTCAATTTTGCTAAATTGTAGTACATAAGTGTTACCCTGATGGTAAAAAATTTTATTCTTTCCTGTGTATCTAGGATTTTATCCCATTACATACTGACCTTGCTTATATAATTGACAAAAGGGTATTCCATTAAAAGTAAAAGCTTTTTTATTTCATTTTGTCCATATGGTTCAATTCTTTATGTCCATCCTCTTAGTAACCACACATTTACCAGGTTCACTAACTTTCCGTAGATGACTGTATATTACAGCTCAGTTGCTCTGAGGTCAAGCCACTGTTTTCCTATTTATTTACTTAAAGAAATAAACAGACTTTCTTGTCCAGACTGCCCATTTTCTAAGATAGTACACAGAATAAGCCACAATTTTCAGGCACTGGGGATAATGGTGTATTTTGCATATAAGTATGCACTTTGGATATGTATCTACATTCTCAAACCAAACCACATTGGGTTTTCTCAGACTTTTTTTTTTTTCTTACTTAGATAGAAACTGATGAGTGCATTATAGCCTATTATTATTGTGGCCCATATATTATAAAGCTGAATTTAAATCTCTTTTTGTGTGTAACTACTGTGTACACTGGAAATCTGTCAAACTACTAAGCTGTACCACTAGCTGATGGTTTAGCTAGTTTGATGGATTAAGAATGGCAGACCTGGAACTACTCTTTCTCTTCTAGAGGTTTCAAGCCAGTGATAACAAGGAAAACAAATATCTTGTCAAAGTTTTAAATTGAGGTGTAAAACTGTGCGGGTTTTGGGTATGGCAGAAGAGCTACCAATTAAATTTATTTTTGCAGTGGAAAGACAATGGATTAGATTCTCTGGGTGCTTTACACACACAAAAAAAGGGATAGATTGAATCTTCTGAGCTATTCTGCACTGTTGACTACTTCTCAGCTGTATGCTGTTAGGGGGCAGGCAAATCCTTCCAGCAGTGCTGTTAAAGCAGTTTTTAAACTGTTGTGGGGTGTGCCGTCAGTCTCAGCGCTGGGGTATTTCATGTTTCCACTCTGTGCTCTCCACTGTGTTGCAGAGACTGAGAAATAGCTGTGGCTATATTATGGGTTCTGGTTTATGCAATCCTGAAAAAAGGAACATTGATGAAGAAAAATTAATTGAAAAAATTGAGAGGAATAATTTTACTTTTTTACTTTTATCTTTTTTTGTTTTACTTTTTGGTATTTTAACTTCTGAAATAACTAAACCAATTTATTTTAAAAATAAGCTAAGAACAAACTCAGGCTTTTTTCGACAACGGGCTTCTACCCACACAATATCTATCAGGATCATTGCAAGTTTTCTGTAGTGTTCTATGGAAAATAGCTGTGCAATGGTGGGGTGTCTGGTCACTTTAGTGAAGCAGTGCTCCTTTGAAGGCTTCTAGTATTTTTCATCCATCTTTGTTTAGTTAGAGAATATCTCTGTGTTTTTTGTGAAAAACCATGGTGGTGCTACAATAATTTCATTAAAGCCATTATAGCCTATAGAAGTTTTGTGTTAGGATTTATTCAAGGAATGGAATATCACACTCAGACAGAAGTTAAGGTTTCACCCTTTGGAAAATTCATAATGGCTTTTGGTGTGAACTAAAAATAAGGAAAAAGCATCAGAGATGAAATTTGGAGAAACAACAGTTTTCTGCACTTTGAAATTATTAGTTACAATACATACCACATTTTGCACAGGACCAAATATTTTTGGAAAAAATAATTTGACATTTCACGTGACTTTTTCTTCCTTTAAGTATTTTGTTATTACTGAAAATTTTCCTTCTGATTCCATTTCCCCATCTGTTCCTGGCAAAACATTTCATATATGTATAAACTTTCCAATGCTTTGCTTTAATGGTTTTGCTACTAACACACAAGAGTACTGTCACAAACTTGTGTGTGTAAAGTGGAGATAGCATCTCATGGCATATTTATTAACTGGCTTTCAGAGACCTGTTAGATAGGACATATTTTGGTAGGAAGAGGCATTTATATTCATAAATTAGGTTGCTGGTCTGTAGTTATATTTGTGTGGAAGGTACAACCTGCTTATCTGATCAGGTCTTAATTAAATCTTGGGAGTAGTAGATGTCTCATGAATTCATTTCATGAAAAGAAGGAAATTTAATATAAATGCAGTACAATACATAAGTAAAAGACTAAACAATTGTACTAGAACTAATGGAATAGATCTTAAATTAGTTGCATGTAGTTTTTGTTTGGGATTCATCAGCTGACAAGGACTATAGGTAAAGCTTTAGTTTGTGAATACCTGAACCATGAAGGAAGATAGGAACTAAAGCTAAAGGTCTTTCAAGCAAATTCATTTCCTTATATGTAAAAATGCCGAAAGGCAGTTGGTGGAAACTAAAACACTCCTCATGTTCACGAAAGTTGCCCAGTTGTTTCTGCAATGAGACCTTTCCAAAGTAAGGACCACAAAAGCTGAGGCATTCTATCTGGATTATCCAGGGCTGGTAACCTTGAAAGCACTTGATACTTACCTTGAGAAAACTGGCTGTCCTGAGATTTGCCCCAAAAGTGAAGTGCGGAGCCTAAGCAAGTTGCCCCAAAGGTGGACAGTCCTGTAAAATCTGTCTCTGAGGTTGTGGCAGAATGCAAGCTGTGTCCTGTGGAGGAAGCCACCAGAGCAGCCCCAGCTGGGTGGCCCTGTAGCAGCACCTGGTGGAACATCCAGCTGGAATCTTGGCTCTGCCCCTCTGCTGCTTCCTGCTGTGAAGCATGGCTGAAGAATTGGGTGAAAATATGGGAATAACTATCCCATGCCTGTGACTTCAGGGCTGGACTCCCAGCAGATCTGTCCAGAATCCATCAGTCTTGAGATTTGTAAGGCTTACAGAAAATGAGTCAGTCAGTGCAGATGCAGGGTCCTGAGAACTTATTTTCTATGGAAAAAATGTGGGTTTGACAATGTCTTGCTGTCAACTCAAATTTGTCCAAACCTGAAATCTAGAACAGGCATAGGTCCTGGAAATTGCAAAGTACTTTTTGACTAGTTTCCCTTACAACTATAATCATAATTTAAAATTTTTTTTCTGCATAATTTTTGCTGTTGTCCTTCACTTCTCCCACTCAGCATGCTATTTTTTTCCCCAGAACTGAAGTCTCTTTAGAACAGAGTCCCCTTTGACCAAGTATAGAGAGGAGTATTTCCAGGAGACAAAAAGCCAGTACAAGAGTAAAATACCCTTAAGAGCTTCTTAATATACAGCAAATAAAACCCACATTTCTTTATAGGGATTTTTTTTTTTTCTGAAGATTGGGAAAATCATTCATCTACCCTGTTATAGATTTGCCTTCTACGTGGCACCTCTCTGTTTTAGCCAGCTGAAGGCTTTGCACACATTCCTTTAACATACACATGGGGTGTGTCTAAATCCTTTGATGCACAGAAGTCACCTCTTGAGCAGGAGGGGTTTAGTCCAATGTCAGTTGATGGAATCCTTGCCAGTGATTCCTAAGAAATTTAGATCAGTCCTTACGTAGGCACAAATACCAGCTGTAATATTTTGAAGAGTGCCTCAGGTTGGTTATGGAGAGAAAAGGGTAACATGGCTTGTCACATAGAATGCTTTCCAATTCATTGAGTTACTGGCCAGCTTCTGAAATTTCTCATGCTTAATCTAACAGAGTGTGCCTGAGCAAAGGAAGCTGTAAGCACTAAGAAGGGAGTGAAGGCAAGGTTTAAACACAGACAAGCTGCTTTGCAGTTACTGATGTGCTTTCCCTATTAAAGTGATGTAGCTGCTAGCATTTCGTATTTTTCTCACACAAGCATCTCCCACACGGGGAGATGCAGAGATGCCCCATGTCCCTTCAGATAAACCATGCACATTTGGCAGCAATTGAAGTGGAGAGAGAGAGGGGTTTCTGTTGGCTTTTGCTGATATTGTCTGGTTTATATTAGGTCGGAATTTCTGAGATTTGGGAATGTATTACTCTTACAAACAGTGGTTGCTATAGAAAATGTAAGATCATCTGAGCTATCCTACATATACAAAATAGGCCTGAATACTGATAGCTCCTGGAACTGGAGTGTTGGGGGAAGAGTGTTGGGTCACTTGTACTGTTATACCTGTGATTTCATGTCTTGCATTTGTCACATTTACTCTTGCCATTGTAATAATTATGTGTAGTCTTCAGGAATATGTGTGAGCTGTCACCAGTACGCCATTTTGTATTTTCCATCTTCAGTTCCATCTAGGACAAGATGATGTTTGGGAGCAGGCAGAATAGATTGATGAGAGCAAACAGTGCCTGAATGATCTGCAGTCTTGCTTAGGATTAAGTAAGTGGTTCTGTGGACTAGTAGAGAAGTAAATGTCTTCTATCCTGACTTGAATAAGGATAGGAGAAAAAAATCTGCAATGATGTGAAACTAGCATAACTGGATATTTGAAATCTAGTTTGTTCAGAAAATAATATGGAGAACCTCTGTAGTGTTAATCTGCAGTCTCTGTTATTGTCTTTAGTACCTATTAATAGTCCAGTTTTCCCCAACTTTTACTTGGATGTCAGGTGACAGAAGGGTCTTGCTGGTGGAAGGCAATGTGGCCACACTGCTTCCAGTTCTTCCTGTGCCATGGAGATTACCCATAACTGTGTGGTATTTGCAGCTTCCCAGCATATCAGACAACAGTTGCCATCCTGTTCCCCAAAGACCAGCAGATTTGAGGTGTTTGGCTTCAGCATCTTTCAACTGCCATATCTCAACAGCTTCCACTGCTTGCCAAGTGTATTCACAAAGTTCTGTAATAAAATTGATAATATTGTCTTTTGAAGGAATCTGTGTCACTGAGCCAGCACATACTGACTGCACACACAGCAATGCTCTGTATTTTCCTAGCTCTGTGATATAATGACTGAAGTGGGGGAAAAAAAGCCAGACATAGAAGTATAAAGAAACCAGAGAGCCTAGACTCAGGGCACTTGCTAATGATATTGTGCAGAAAAACTGGAAATATGTTGGTACAGATAGAGCCCGGAAGTATACAGCATTTGAATTTTGATCAGCTTTTCATACATGCAGCTTTCCAAGTAGCAAGCATATTTATGAGGTTCAGACTAGATTTATTGTCACAGACATTGTTTCATGGTGGTGTGGTTTAACCCCAACTGGCAACTAAGGACCATGCAGCCACTTGCTCATGCACCAGAGGGATGGGAAATAGAATAGGAAAAAAGGTAAAAAGCTATGGGTTGAGATAGAAACAATTTAATAATTGAAATAAAATAATCATAATGGAAATGGAGGGAACAAAATGAAATCAATAAAATGCAGGAAAGACAGGCAGTGCACAACAAAATTGCTCATGACCCCACTGAGCAGTGCTCAAATCATCCCCAAGCAATGACTGGCATCTCTCAAACAACTGTCCCAGTTTATATTCTGGACATGATTCTCTGTAGTATGGAATATCCCTTTAGCCATTTCAGCTCATCTGTCCTGGCTCTGCTGCCTCCCAGCTTCTTGAGTACCTCCTCACTGGCAAAGCAGGCGAAACTGAAAAGTCCTTGACGGAGGGTCAGTGCCAACTAAAAAAAGAAAAACAATTAAAAAAAAAAAAAAAAGGATGTGTTATCAATATTCTCCCGCTGAATTCAAAGCACAACACTCTACCAGCTATGAGGAAGAAAATTAACTCTACCCCAGCCAAACCCAAGACAGATTGGCACACTCCATCCCTTACCTACTACTATGCAAAATCAGCTTACTCTAAGCCTCCAAGCAGGCTCAGAGACTCTAAGCCCAGCTTTTCCATGCTCTCTGCACCCAAAGGCAACTGAAACTGTACTGACAGGAGTAGGATGTTTGAAGTGGAGGTGGTGATGCTGAGCTTCCACTAACATCTGGTCATTAATTTCAGCTTTGGGGACTTCCAAAATGTTGGCAAGCACAGCTCCAGCTGGCCTGGGGCCTGTGGCTTCTCCATCAGCAGGTAAATAGGCCAGATGGTCTAATTTTACTACTGTTCCTAGTATGGATGATGAGCCTTTGTCCCTACAGGGCAATGCACCTTCTAAGCACTGAATGTTTTTATCCACCTTTTGACCACATAGAAACAATGTAATTATTAGAAGAGTAGTAAAATTTTTAGAGCAGTGGCTATGAAGAAAGTCTGAATGTGAGAGGCTGAGAAAAAGCAGAAATGATCGCCTAGCTTTCCTCTTTCCATTTCAGTATGGCAAAGTCTAGAAATCCTTTTTGAACAGCTGCACTTCCATTTGTGTTTGCTATAAAACAAAACTGTTTTACTTGTAGGAAGAAACTAGGGGAAACTGTTTTGTCTTTGCCATTTCTTTTCCTTTCAGTAAACAACAACAGACAAAAAAAGAATCAGACTCAGAATCAAATGAAAAAATCCTCAAAATCTCATCAAGGTTTCTCAAGAGCTGCAGAGCTAAGATGTGCATTAAAAGGCTGAAAGAATCCCAGTTTAAGTGCTTTATCTTCAGTACTTATTGGAGGGAGTTTTTGTCATAGCTGCATGCAGCATAAAAACTTGTTACAGAGTGGGAGGATGAGATTTTGGAGAATCTGGAGCTGGAACCTAAGGCAATATTCAGGCAGTGATTATGCAATTGTTGCGTAATATGGAGAATGCTTGCATGAATAATCCTGTTAACATCAGAGTTTCGCAATCAAGCCATTGAACGCTGCCCTGTTTAAAATCATCTGTATTTATGATAGAAAAGTCAGCAAAATCGCCATTATAAGAATAGTGGTCTCATAAATATAGACTTTCTCAGTGGGGGTGAAGAGTGTAACAATGTCAGAAGAAAGAATAGAGGAAAACATTTTCTCAGCTTACATATATAGCCGGAAGGATTGGGTTCAAGGGTTTCCCTGGAGAAATGGAAAAGGCATAGATGATTATTATGGATTGTCATTCATTTGTTATGCCTGAGAAGCACTTTGAACAGTAGCATTGATAAAATTGAAAGGAAAAGGGTGGAAGCGCACTAGTCACCTGAACAATATTTTATTTCTAGCACCGGCAGAAGGCTCCATTCGCGAGCCCCGGCGGATTGTTTGCGCTGACGGGGCCGGAGCTCAGGTGCCGCTGCCGCCTGCCCCGCCCGCGGCGAGGGCCGCTCCTGCCGCGGGGCCGCGCTCCGGCAGGGAGGAGAGCCACGGGCTGCCGGGAGCGGCCGCTGCGCCGCCGGTTCCGCGGCTGGAAAGCCGCAGCGTCCCTGCGAGCTGTGCCTGGGCTCCCAGCGGGAACACACACGCTGAGCCCGCGCTCCTGCCAAGGGCGGGCCCGGCTCGGGCTGCGTGCGGGCCGGCAGCGGAGCCGTGCGCGCCTTCTGCACCCCTGCCAGCCACAGCCGGCCCCGAACTGCCGCGCAAACACAGGGGCGGCGGCACAGCTGCTGCCAGCAGCGCTGGGGAAAACAACTCCTTACATAGCTGATAGATGAAGGTTAAGCGAGATGCCAAAGCAGAAGAGAACCTCTGTTAGACTGCCTTTTTTGTTTGGTTGGTTTGGGTTGCGGTTTTTTTCCAGAAGGTTTAAGGCTATGGAAAATAAGTGGGTCTATAGAGACGTATCTCTAGGTATCGGGGACAAGGCAGGATGACAGCTGAAATTTAACCAGAGTTCACATTGCCAGGAAGAATTTGAATGTTTAGGTGGTGATAGCTGAAGGATGTGTACAGTCATCTGTGCAAAAAAAAACCCTGAGAAAATCTGTAGATGATGGAGGAAAGTAATCTGCTTTTATCTCATGCCACACTGTTTGTAAAAGCAAATCCAGTGCCCTAAATGCCAATAGCTGCAGAACACTGGAGCCTTTCAAAGCTAGTGTGCTCCTAGGTGGATTTATTCATTAGCTTTGTAAAGGTTTTGACATGCCAGAAAGTACAACCATTTTCAGACCAAATAGGACTAGTGTAAGATAAATAATATTTTATGGTTGTTCCTATGCGACAATCCATGTCAGGAGGAAAACTGTGAGGCAATCTTCCCTATTCTGGTTTCTCCTATACTCTGTGTAAAAATAGTCATCTAGTAGTAGACTTCCATGCTTGTTGATTTCTTGGATATATGTAATACATTTGGATGTTGTAATAATCTTAAAGTTTTATTTCTATGGGAAAATACATGTGGAGAATGTACTTAAGGCATAGTTCATTGCTCTTTGTTAGCCAGCAGCTATTTTGGTGCTTTCCAGAGTGCAAATAAAGTTCCCAAAATGTTCTAGGAAATAAATCGGAAAGAGCTACAAAAGGTATACCCCTTTGCTTTAAAAACTGTGTTTTAGAGTATGGCAGTTTGGATTTTCATTTTTGGGAAGATAATGAATAATTGGTATGAACAGGAAAATCTCCACTAATGTCAGTGCAACTGCATTCATTTAGATCACTTGAGGATCTGAGGATCTGATTCACTGTATGACAAAATGTCTCAGCTAATATAATTAGCTAAAGCTGCAATCAAAGCGCAGCAGGGATGTGGGTTGTTGCAGCAATGTGAAATAGAAAAAAGAAGCAAAGCTGAAAGTTTCCAATATACCAATATATTTGAATATGTTCAGCTACAACTACTGTTCCATTTTTTTGTGTTTATGGATGTGATGAATTGGGGTACCATGCCAGGATGAGAGGAGGCAGCTAGCTGAATTGAGAGGGTTTGCCTCATAATTATGAAAACTACTTTTTTCCTTGCCTTCATCGAACAATGTAGACCTGTGGCTGCTAGCTGAGCAGCAGAGAGAGCTGCTACCAGGGCTTACATTGTCCATTTTTTTATTTATTCCTTGCAAGGCTCTGTGTTTGGCTCACCATAGGCACTAGGCTGTCTTCCTCTGTGCTTCAGCATTCTCATGCCCAGATCTCTGAGGCTGAGCTTGCTCTCACCCTGTGCCTCCTGCAAGGAATTAGTGCTCAAGTAGCTGATTGTTTCTGTCCTCTCCAGCAGCACCAAGTGGAGTCACTGCAGTAATCACCAGAAATGTATACTGTTGTTACTGGAACAACCCAAATGTATAAACTATTAAGAAGAGCAAGATTGACACGGACAAAAGTGTCCAACGTAGCCTTTGACTTAGTTTAATGAAGTGGACCTCTGCCTCCTATGGTCATTTTTATCCAGGCTACTGAAATATCCAGGAGCCTCAGCCTTTTTTTGGCTTCTGTTCTAAGCAGGAAGACAGGAGAGAAGCATGAAATTCTTTATCACTGCCATTGTAAACAGTTTGAGTATTTGCTGTGGAAATGCATTTCCATGAGGGGCCAGACTGTAATACCTTGTTCTGTCAGCAGAAACACTTCAGTGCAACATGCCTCCACTAACAGGGGCATTATATTTTTGTGCATCCAGTCCTTAAGAGAGAGTACAGTCCTTTTTGTTTTCAGTGGTGTGGTGGCCAGAAAGAGAAAGCTGCTTCAGGTAATATGTGTACATAAAACACAAAACAATGTGTTGCATCTTTGTGCCGGTGGACCCTCACCAAAACCTCATAGTATCATATGAGGTAGTAGCAGTAGTATCAATGCCGAAAGGGACAGGTGAAGAGATAAATAATGAATTTCTGGGGTTTTTTGGTGTTGTTCATTCCTTCTCTACCAACAGAAAGGAGTTATGCAATAGGAGAAACCCCAGAACAGAGGAATGAAAAACCAGAACCCACAGTGCCATGAGGCAGGAGAAAAATTGTACTGCCACACTGAAGGTCCTCCTTTCTTCTTCCAGGGTTCAGATTTCCTGATAATGGATAGAAATCCATAGCTAATGACAATGATGTTGCATAATAGGAAAAGCTACCCTCCTTAAGTTGAACTTGAATAACTAGGAGACAGAAGATAAAACTATCAGAGCTAGGAATTTCAGGGAAGAGTATACCTGGAAATACCATCATAAAAAATTCCGGCTTGCAGTAAATTACTGTCCTATGAATTCTGGTTGTGAGAAGTATCTGAATTTGTAAGTCTGTTAGACCACTACATTATTAGTAGTGGTAATTTCTAACATATTTCCTTACTTATTCTCAGGTTCTCTTTGTTCAAAATACCTTAATTCTTTAATACCCAGGCTTCGTAGGAAGTAAAATGTGTTAATTTCTTCTCAGTTTTGCATTTAATATTATTATTGAGGATGGTTATTGTTTTTTCAGATATCACAGAGTTTAGGTAAAAATATTAATGGCTAATAGATCTATGTACAGCAAAAGGCAGTACAAAAGTAGTAAATGGTGATGTACATAGCTCAGAACTAGCTCTAATATGTTCACTAGGCTATTAAGAAAGAGAATCTGACAAATTGGGAGTTACAGGGTTACTGTTAGTACTGTTTTCACACTGCAGTGCTTTAGAACTGTGTGGCTCTTTTCTGTTCAACACTTACTTGCAGCCTGGATGGAACTGGAGTTTCTGTTACTTACTTGCTCAAAAGAATGTGCATTTGGTCAGGTTTTTGTGAAATTAAGCAGTAGCTGTTGCAATTAGTGCTGTCTGCTAACATCAGCTGACAGGAAGTTTTCCAGAATAGGTTTTTGGTTTCATAACTTTAATAGCAACTTAGTGATTGTAAAAAAATCATCTGAATAAACTGCCCTGAATTGCAGTGTAGAATTTAGTAAAAATTAATTCCTTATGGCTAAATTGTGTAAAATGTGGATTGTTTATAATATTAAAAAAACCAAATCCTTTTTAGTTCTTTACAGTGTCCCATTCCATAAAAGACATTTTTCTTCTCTTCAAACTGCAGATAGTGGCACTTAAAGACTTATGAATGATAGTTTTGTTTTTTAAGAGCCTGAACAATATACTTGGAGAACAAACTTCTGCACATGTGCATCAGATTTTCTGGTTTATTTTAAAGCATTTTGGTAAGCAAATACCTCACTTCCTGTCTGCGAGCTCATCAGACCACACTCTTGTGCCTGTACAGTCCAGAGTCCAGAAACACAGGATTGCTTGTGTTAGAGACAAATCAAGCATATGCATTTTTCTACCAAGTATCTGGAGACATTAGGCCATTTAAAAATATTGGTTTTAAATTTCCAAATTAAAGGGGAAAAAGGATTGCAAATTATTGCAATACCTTATACAGATTGTTCATCAACTATCTGTTGGTCTGCCTAGGATTTTATCTTTGCACCTATTAACTTGGATTTGAGAAAAGGTGAAATCTTATGTTTGGATGTTGAAACTTTCTTGAGGTGTTAGCTGACAAAGAGCAGCAAAGATAAATACTAATAAAAACAAAAGCTGGCAAACTAAGGGAAGGTTTCCCAATCTAATTTGTATTGTTGAAGTAAGCGAGCTTCCTTGTTCAAAGAAAAGCAAGCAAAATCTCCAGTTGTATCCCTCTGAGATGTAATCCACTGTTGAGAAATTTTTACATTCCAGACGTACTTCTGGGTCTAAGTCTGAAAACATCTGCAAAGAACAGATGTCTTTAGGTGACTATACCTGTATTATAGGTCACGGAATTCAGGAACTTTTTAAAGGAAAATAGTTGTCTTGGGATACTGATATGGTTTTCAGTGCCAGCATCTGTCTGGGAAGTCCCAGTGGATTTTGAGTTTTCTATCAACGAATTAAGAATAGGATTGAGAAGTGCTATAGTGTGATTCATATCACTTTTGACAACAGAAAATTGAAGAGCTAAAGCCTCACTGAGGCTTGATGACTCCTCTCCTGGTTTACCTTTGCACAGTATTTGGCCCAGAAACAGAGATCATGGGAAGTTTGAGATTGGCAGGGACTTTCTGAGATCCAGTTTTTATTCCAGAGCCCCAGTTCAAACTGGGGGTTGCCTAAATAAAGCTGGTTGCCACAGAAGCAACTGTGACCAGTCAGGCTTAGAGTATCTCCAGGGATTTTTGACTCTGCAACCTCTCTAGACAACCTGTTCTACACTCAAGCTGTGATTTTGGTTTTTTTATTGAGATGGAAATTGACGTCATAAATTGTGCCCATTGCCTCTCCTTGTGTCTGTGAGCAGCACTGACAGTTGACTATCAGTCATTGACTATCAGCTCACATGATGCAAAAATAACAGTTTGCCTCACTGGAAATATATTTCCCATTGCAACTCCAATAGCTATGAACTGACTCAAGAAAGACAGGCAACAAGATCAGTTTTCCTGGTGATCAGTTTTCACTGCTGACATTTGGTGAACCAGACATTGCAGAAAAATATATAAATCTAAAGCAGGAAATCTGTCATTTTAAGACTAACTGTATTTGTGTAGAACCCAAAGCGTTTTCCAGATAAAATGAGGTAATGCAAAACTGTGGTCATGCCCAAAGCCAAGGAGCAGCTGACTAGAGCTGAGAACAGATTTTGCATTAGACCTCCAACCCAAACAAGCCCAGGATCAAGGCCTGGTGTGTTTTGTGTAGTTTCAGCAATCCTAGTGGAAACATTGCAGATGCGAGCCTGCACTTAGGTACCTGAGTTGGTGTTTTTTGCCCTTTCCCTTTGGCCAGGTTAGGATTGTCTTCAAGCAATGTAAGTCTGTCTGAGCCTATGAGGTCTCTGCATGAGTTTTAAACAAATTCTGCATTCCACCATGAATATTGAGCTCTTCATACTCTGGTTGGAATTCTGTGACAGAATACGGAAGGCCAGAGACTCATGGTGTTGAATTGATGACTATCACTGAAATCAAATCAAGTTAAAGACAAGCTTTTACTTTGGGAAACAGATTTTTATGGGAAGACATCGCTTCTCAACAGGGTTGAGCATTAAGGTCTGGTCTGTGCTTGTTTGTGGTGCTGAGCTGGCTCGTGTGATGGCAGACTGGAAGACGACAAAAGGGCAAGAGCCTCCCAGTTCTGGAAACCACTTTTACTATTTCATGATGGAGATATTTCCTCATAAAGAGGGTGTATCCATGTCTTCTTAAACACAGTCAAACTTTCTGGATTTCTGAGGGAAAGAGTGAGAGCACTATTGCATTTGAACTGCTTTTCTAAAGAGTCATTACTTTGGGCTTTCTTCCTCCCCTCTTAAAACCCAAGCTGTCTGATCAGAATCCTGTGCAAAGCTCGCATGGCAGCTGAGCAGTGTCTGCAGTGTGCTGGCAGCTGTGTGGTCCCAGAGCGTGGGGAAGGGAAGGGCAGTGCAGCACAGCCAGGTGAGCTCTGCTCGGAGCCATCAGCCCGAGCCTGGGGCACAGCCGGGCGGGCAGGGCTTGGTGCGTCCCTGCAGGGCACAGGCAGGGCTTCCTCAGGCAGCTGCTTGCAAAGTCTCCAGCATGTGTATGCTGGAGATCTCACTTGGAAGAGAGCAGCAGGGTATATTTGTATTAGAAAGTTAAGATTTGATGTGATCGAGCTACCAAACAAAAATTGAATTGCGGGTAAATAATAATTATGTATATAACACTGAAAAACAGATCAAGAAGAAAACAGCCAAGTGCCTACATGAACTCTGAGATGAATTTCCACTAGAATAATAATTTTAATGGCATATATTCTACTTACAATCATAAGTTAATCACATAATATATTTATGAACGGCATTATGAACATGGAAAATAGCTTTAGTTTTGCAGACTGTCAAACAAACTGATAAACCATGCCAGTAAGTTCATGAAGCCTGTCTTACTTAAAATGCAGTTTCATTGACATATGGCTACTTACAGTTACCTTCACCTATAGTGCTAAAAAATCCCACAGTTCTGGATGTAAAATCACCTATTTTTTATTAAGCACTACAACTGCTTGCAGATTCTGGTAAGCACAATGAGAGTGTATTTACTGTAGTATGTCTTTGTGAACAATAGTTGAGGAATTGCTAGTGCAGCTATTTATCAAACAGCATTAAGTGTAAAAATTTTGAGACCAGAGGAAAGATAATATTTATGTTTGTTTAGGTTTGTTACCATAGTACTTAGATTAGTTACCATGGGAATGGAAACAGATTGGTAAATTACCATTACCCACTAGTATCAGTACTATACATGTTTTGTTTTTAAAAGCCACTAACCTCAGCTTCATTGATTTGTTCAGAACCTTTTTATCCTTGTTTAACTTCCTTCTCAGTGTTGAAAAGGAGAAAGGAAAAAATCCCTGGTGGAATCTATTATTTCAAGTTGTATCTGGATGAAAAGACAGAAGGTGACTATAAGATAAAAAGGGAAAAGGCTCACAGTGATTGATCCAGGCAAAAGAAAATAGAAATTTAGATGAAGTAACATTCACCATCTAGGTTGTTCAGGGTGAGGGGTGTGCCTGACATATTCCTTAAGGACAATGCCTTCTGCTTTTTTGTTGTCTCACACGTGCCCACAATCATGTTCAATAGGCTAAATTCTGTTCTAAGCCGGTTTTCCATATACAGACTGTCTATCTTTCACTTAGTGCAGAATTGTAGTGGGATTGTGGCAATTCACGTTTCAAAGAGGGATGACTATAAATGCTACAAATGCAATATAAAATGTAAACGTGTCAAGAACAATGAAATTCAGGACATTGCCAAAATTAAAAATATGAGGCTTGATAAATATGCATTGTACAGTCTTGGTGCTTCTTCATTGTTACAAGGTACAAAAGAAAATATTATTTATTATTTACATTTATTTTGCTTCCCAGTGGTTCCAAATCACCAGTAACCAGTGACTTTACTAATTTCAAGCCTGTGTAAAGGTGACCACGGTGAGAAATGTTCTTCTAAATTTGTAGCTTTTGAAGGCCTGTGACTGTCTGAAAATCTCAACAATTTTTCTTCAACAATACCCACCTAAACCACCCAAGTAATTCTGTGAGGGAATGTCTTCTAACAGGCTCAAAGGAGGGAGAAAAGAAAGGTTTTCATAATTACATTTTAGAATATTTACATTATTACTCATGAAGGTATAGAATATTTCTCTTAGGAGTTTTACTACAGTCTGGAGCCATGAATGTCCAGCTGGGAGCAGCCATAACCAGATTAAATAGTGTTCCATGTGTCTGGGAATTGGTTGTGGGATTTTTTATTTGGTTTGTTGGTTTGTTTGTTTTTACTGGATGTTTTGTAACTCTTTGGTATAAACTTCAAACCCTTTTGTTAGTGCTCCACATAGGTTTGCAGAACTGCCAGCTTTAGAGATCTTTATCGACAGCCAGTGGTACTTAACTAAAACAGAAAGGCCCTCCAGAAAGGCTCCTCCAGCACTGCCAGCATCCCAGGCCTTGCTTTGCAGTAGAACCTCACTGCTCATGCAGAGCTGGCTGCTAATTACACACATGCTGTGCCTAATCCTGGGGACAGGAAACAAATCTAGTGCTGAGAATCAGGCCCACGTTCTTTACTGACTCAACCAGAGAGAGAAAAACTCAAAAACATGCTTTAATTTAAGCCTAAATTCTCTAATATTGCATAAAAGTAAATTTCAAATTCGTTATTTGACAAAGAATGAGATTTTTTTTTAATTTTTCTTTTTAAAGCATCTTGGTCTAATTTGGGATTTTTGACTGCATGTTTAATCATGTATTGAAGTTTTATTAAAAAGGCATCATGGTTTTCCCAAGCCACACTCAGCAATAAAACTGTTAATTTTATTCTGCTTAAAATATGCTTATTGAAGAAAGTTAATTGCCGCTTCACAGTTTTTATCTTTTCAAAGTAGAATTATGGGTCTGCATGATATCAAACAAAACTGAGCAAACATCAGAGCTTGTGCTGCAATGAAAACAGTCCCGGGGAGAGCACCATTCCAATCTTTGTGCTTGCTTCCAGTGGTCTCCAGCAGTGTTTGGGAGGGTTACCTGGTGACCAGCTGCACAAACACTGTACCTGGCCCTTCCCAGCAAAACTCGGCCTTTGCAAAGCTTTCTGTGTAAATAAACATCACAAATAAATACCAGAGCAGGGACCATCCCAATTAAACAGCTGTAAAAATACAAATTAAAAAGATTTGCCTTATGATCAAGCTGTGAAACCACAAAGAAAGCATCTGCATGCAGCAGTTAGAACAAATAATACTTTCCATTTAGCTGTACAGGCAAAGTCACTTGCAGGCCAGTCTCTAGGATGCTGGTTTATACATTTAACAGCTACTGGCAAAAGAAGCAAAGTCAAGCTGTCTTTTGGGCTCACTTATAAACAGACCATCTAGAACATTATTGAGAATATTTATCTTTGCAGTAAGAAGCCTAATTAATTAGTTTAGAACCATAACAGATTGCAAGGTGAAGCCACAATATACACTCCTGTTTTAATTTCAAGCATTATATCTTACTAGAGGCAGGGTTGTCTTTTTAATTAGTGCAATGAGTGTACAAATAACATGCTAGAGGTGAGTTTTATGTAGCTCCATGTCTTCTTGTTGTCTGACTAGCCTTAGTTCTGGCAGTACACTTTCAGAGATCTTGCCAATGAACTTTAAGGTCTATTGACCTCTGTTTTATAGTCTGCCTCTCTACCCGATACTTCCCCTTCCTTTCAGCAGAAGGAATTTAGTGCTTGTACTTTAACTCTTTAATAGGAAGTTCAGGGCCTTAGCTGAAAGTGCTGGCTTGAGGCAGGCTAATGCTGAGGAGCTGCTGAGCTTTGTGTGGCATGTGTGCAGCCACATTTTCTGCTTCCTTTCCTCCTGCTACAGCCCTGCCTGGAAAGTGTCATGAAAATACACTGAGAATTTTCAACAATTCCAAACAACTGGAGCTAGGTGCAAGGTTCCTCTGCCCATCCCTCTGCCAGCACCCAGAGCCAGCCCAGCTGACTGGCATTTCAGGAGAAGCTTCTTCACAGCCTGAAGAATGAATTAAAATTTTGTCCACTCAACTCTGATTCTTCAGGTTTTTTCAAAAGTGTAAAGCAGCAAAAAGCATCTGTCCTTCAGTTAGCCACTCTGCTGGAAGTGGGTGTAGACAGTGGGAGGCAGAACCCAAAGGCCAGCACCAAACCTGCCCTCTGCTAGGGCATTCATTGGTGCTTTGCTCCTCCCTAACCTGTCAGCCCTTTACCCTTCCTTTTTGCTGCAGTAAAACACTTGGTGGTATAAAAGCAAGCTGCTGCCTACAGATTTAAGTGATCTTATCCCAGTGGTTCCATGTCAAGCGCACAGCATAGTTCACAGTCATGTTATCATTCATATTATTTCCAATTAGTTTTCTATGCTACTACCTTTTTTTCCAGTGAATGACACATTTCTTAATTCTTCAGGCTGGACAGTGTCATCCACTTAAAATAGAGTGGCTGATTTCTTGAAATCTAAACTTGAAAATTATTCTCCCTGGCACCTCGTGTCCTGAGGCCTTTCCTTGCTGCTTCCATGCAACTGCAGCATTTGTCTGCCCCAGGCTTTGCTCGAGCTCTATTGCCCATGTAGGTGGTGATCTGAGGATGGCTTCTTTCCACTTGCACTGCAGAAGTACAAATTGATTTCAGCCTGCTGAATGTTTCAGCATACCATGTATTTTCTCAGAAACCAATAAGCAACCGTAAGTTTCCCTTCCTTTCCTGCTAACTGCAGATGTGTACTTTAGATGAGGATGTGAGCTAATTTTTAATTGCCATCATGTTCAAGATTATTTGGACTTTCTTGCAGTAAAATGACTATAAGATGAAGGTTTTTGGAGGGGGTCAGATGCAGACTCTGCAGAGTCTCTCTGAGGGCACTGTCCCTCTCGAGGGAAATAGGCTCAATGCATGGAAGGAGGTGCACCTCTCCCTCCATGTAGTGCATCTGGGGAGAATTTGTCTGCCCAGGCTGGCCTTCCACTCAGTGATGGATGTGAGGAGCAGCCCAGGTCTCTAGAGCAAGAGCAAATGAAACAACATTGACTCAGCTTCTGGCAGCTGCTCTCTTGTTGTCTCTTGCGTGTCCCACGTGTGCATGTACACACACCCACACACACATAGACATCTCTGGCACCTAACATATTTGAAAAAACATGCCACACCTACCACTGATCTTTGGTGGTTCTTTTTCATCACCTTGGGCCAGCTGGCCCCCACACTGCCTGACCCAGCTCTCGCAGTCCAGAGCAGTGACAGGGCTGTGTGGCTCAGACTTGGATCCCTCCTTGCTTGCTTGGTTATAGACTAGGACACTGCAAAAGATAAACACAGAGGTGTGTCCTGTGCAGGAACAATAAGAAATAAAGGTCATATGAAGCTATCTCAATATCATAAAAACTTTTTTTTTAGAGTTCAGAATACAAATGCAAGTATCTTAAAAACAATAAAAGATTTGTTGTAACTGAATTGCAAAAATACCAAAAGAAGGAAACTTGAAAATGCATTCTTTTTGAACCTTCATTTAAAATTGTCTATATTTTGAGCTGTTATCTTCTCTGATCCTTTTGACACATTATTGCATCATCTTTATGCTTCTAAAGTCTTGTAGAAATATGAGGACAGGCTACAAAGTCATCCCATGAAAACTGGGGATTTACTTAATCCAGCCTTTCTCACTTCCAGGAACAGGTCTCAAAGTTTTGGAACATACTTGGTAAATCTTTCTGAAGAAATTCCTCTAGGATTCACCTGGGAATCATGTTGGTGAACAATTCAACAACAGCTGGTCCTATCTGGCAGCAACACCTTAAAAATGTGGAGATCCTCCTATTAGTGGCATAAACATCCTAAAAATGCAGAGGTCCTCCAATTAGTTCCACAAATGACCACTGTACAGAAGTCTGGACAAAATTCTTTCTTTTCATAAGAAAACAGTTTATTAAGAAGTATTTTAACAAATCATTCCAAGAATTTTCTTTTGAGACTACTAAGTAAATGATTATGATTTGTCCAGAAAAAGACAAATCTGCATGCTTCAGAAGATTTAGTGTTATGAAGAAAACTGGATATCTTCCCTGCCCAGATCTAGAACTAGTGTAGAGGATAAGGTATCAAAAAAGGGCTGGATACTCCTTTTAATGCAGGGGAGAAAAATCAGATTACGAACTGTAACACATATGAGCAACCACTTATGTGGGGCAGCATCACGATCACATCAGTGAGTGCTATTAGGAACTTTGCATAACAATATAGACTGAAGCTGGCAAGGCCAAATGCTTCAATGGAGTAGCTTCAAAAGTGCTTTTCTAAAGGCTGGCAACAGAAAATTGAAGATCACCGTGTTTGATTCAGCTTTTCATTGTGACAGTTGGTAGCTTTTTAACAGATTTTAAAATAAACTGCATTCCATCATTTTGCAATATACATTTTATATCTATACTAGCTCCTGAAGATAACATAAAACATCTTCTTTAAGGAGTAATTTGGTGTATGAAGAGTCCTGTGGAAAGATAGCATTTTCCACAGAAATTGCCTCATGCTATTCACAATGTATTAAACATGTAAAGTATAAAGAGCCATAAAAACAGTCTGAAGAGGAAAGCCACATTACTCCTGATTTAGGCTAGGATCATATATGAAATTCTTGGACCTCTTAGAAATATTCTGAGAGAAAGCTTCGTTAATCTGGTGTGAAAGGCAGACAAGTATAAGATTATCTTAATACAGGTAATAGTATTGCAAGATAGATGCCACTTTATGTGTAAGAATGTGCTACACAGGCTTTTGGATTCCCTCAAGATCTCTTTATTAGCAGGTACATAAAAATTGCATATGTAGTGGCATTATAAATACTGTGCACAGCCTGCCTTAACAAAAATAAGTTGTCTTATTTGCTAGTGATATTTGATGTGCTGTCTAATAAATAAGCAATTGGGAATAACTTGCTGGGTTTTTTTCCTTATATAATTATATCTAATTCCTTGTAGTACAGTGACACATCTCAAGAAAATCAGGTTATGTTGATAGACCAATAAAAAAATAACAGTAAAAAATTATGACTACACTTGAAGTTTTACTTGTGATAATAGGCAATTGTACAAGAATAAACATTCCAGCTTCTGTTCAATAATTAACTATGAAGAGCAGCAAATGTATTTTTTTGTACTACTTAACCTGGACTGCTGCAGAATTTGCATTATAAACTAATTGCATGGATCAGGCTTTTTAGCTTAAACATAAATATTGGTAACATGTCATGAAAACTTGTTAGCACTTGGAAACTTTTGTCTCAATCCATTACGAAACTGTATCTGCTACTAATCAGAGGCAGGAAGGCTTTTCTGTGTGTCCTGAGTGTTGGCTGGTAGAGAAATGTAATTTGCTTATGCGCTCTGAGCTGAAAGATACTGTGTTAGATTATCAGCCTTCAGGAAAAAGTTATTAGATGTTGGTCTGACATTAGCACCGTGGGAATGTCTGGAAAACAATTTTAAGAAATCTGGGAAGGGAGTATAAACCAAGACTAATCCAAGAAAAAAAGTAATGGAAATCTGTCTCTTTTTATCGTAAGGATTCCAGTCAGTCAGCTATTTCCTAAAGAAATATTTCTTTACACAGAACTTGCTCTTAGACATCATTAGAAGAGCAGGGGGAAATCTCTCATTTCCTGTGCTCAGGCCTATTAATACACATGGTCTTCATTAAGCACTATCAGTTGTTGCTGAGCACGTGTGCCTCTGTCCTATCAGCTATTCTTTGTGGGAATCTTGCATGGGTCTGAGCCCAAAAGCAGTGCTGTGGTTGCTTTACTGCTCTGAGCAGGTCCATTGCATTCGCTGGGATTGTTCTCTTGAGTAAAATTCCCTATCAGTTCATCCTGACAAGACCGAGTGCTTTATCTGCGTTGCCTAGCAGACCCTAAACCTGTGTGTCTTTGTCTTTGTTTCACAGCGTCAGTAAATACCCAGGCTGCAGACCCAGAGTATCAAGCTCTGTTAATACCTCTATGTGGAGTGGGGTCTTTCCCTCTCCTCCTCACACTGAGCACAATGTCCTGCCCATTCCCCAAAAGTCCATAAATACCATATGAAATAAAGACCTTTTCAGAGTTGGAAGCAATTTTAGTCTACAAATCAATCCAAAACCTATGTTTTTGTTACATTCCTCATATGCTCAGTAAGAGACTGATTTGGAGGAGATGCAGAGTGAAATAAAGAACAGCTTTGGCTCAAGCTCCAGGCAGGGAGATTATTACTGATCCCTATGGACATGGACTACTTGCAACAACTGTGAATGATTTCCCAACTCTTTCTCTTGCTACTGTTGTATGAAAAATATACATAAGCAAATGTCCTACTACAGAGTGTTTTGGGATATGTGAGGTTTTTTAGTTGAAAATTGATCAAGTTTCAAGGAACAGTCACAAGATCTTCGAACATAACCTATTGATAAGAATATGGTGAAAAGTTGCTTTTTTTTCCCATCTAATTTTTTCAACTTGCTTAATTTATCCATAACATTGGCTACCATTTATATTTTAAGTGTTGTATAGCCAGGGAAGAAATTAAATAGAAATTAAATTGGAAGGATTTTCCTTCTCTGCTATTTTTATTATGGAAACTCCTTGATGGAAATGAAAGGATTACTTTTTTTCTCCATTCTAACTATGACCTGAGAAGAGGATTAATTGTTTTGCACCAAAGCTAATAAAAATGATAGTATAGACAAATCATCACTGGAAAGGTAGTGAGTGGTGTAATAAAGAGTAAAAGCAGGGCAACCTTTCATCACCATTGCAGTTCTGCTGCCAGAGCTTGATAGTGTTTTTCATTCCATTCTACTGACAAATCAATGACTGCAGAGACTAGAAGATATAAAATTAAAATATTTGTTGTTTTCCAAAGAAATTAAATACAGTTGCTGAAAATATGAGAATCACACAACCTATGATTGATTTCAGTCCACTGTATAGACAGCTATGGCCTCAGGCCATGCACAGAAGGAAATCTTTTAGGCTCATACATATAAATATATATGTGTGTGTGTGTTCAACGTGGGACAGAACAGTTTGAACCTTCTGTGGGGTGAAAACGTTGGGGGTTATAAATATAAAATGTTAATAGTAAGTGTAACAAACTTATAAATTATTTCAAAATATTGGATTTTTTTTAAGTTAAGGAAAGATTGTTCTTTTTCTAAAAAGCAGCCCTCGTTCATATTGTAAACAAGACTGGTTAGCAGGGGACAAGTTTTTTAGGCTAGACACAATCTCCACTGAACTCAGTAGGAACTTCATCAGTTTTGCACTGAAAGCTACAGAGCACACCTCACTGAGTTTTTCCAAATTCATCTGGTTTTAGCATTAACCAGTTTAGGTACCAAATTAGGTGTTTTTCACCAAAAGAATGCAATATAAAAATACAAAGTTTTTAATTGGAACAATAAAAGTAAATGTCTTGAAACCTATTTAAAACTTATTTTGAGTACAAATCTCACTGTTTTTACAGCGGCCATGTCAGGAGCAAAAGGGAATGAGTGGTAAGACATGGAGAGCCCCAGCCCTGCAAGGGATGGGGACACAAGGGAGCCTCTGCCTGCCTGCTCCCTGTGCCCAGCCAGGGCGTGCAGGGAAGGTGGGAGCTGCTGCCTTGGGGTGTTCCAGCCCCATCAAAAGCATTCCAAAATGCATGGCAAGGCTCTGCAGGCCTGGCCATACTCTGGGGTGCTGCGTGTTGAGATCATGCTGGGTCACTCTTGATTAAGGAGATTATTTTAACATCTGCTCTAATGGAACTTCAAAATTTAAAAGAATAATTTGGGCAGCATAATAGTATGGGAACGGCAAAATGTCTTTTATTTGAATTAAAGGATAAAGGAATTGATCTGAGGTAACAGGAACATGTGGGCTGGAAATAGTAAAGCGGAAATATTGAACATAGCCTTTTTCTTGTTTTCTTTAACTTCCATTATTTTAGATATTTAATTAATTTTGTTGCTCTGGCAATGAGGAAGCTACAGTGACTACTCATATGAAATATACTTGCTTTTTACTTGCATATTTAAAGAGTGGTTACTAGCTCTCTCTCAAATTATCAAATGGATTATCTGTTTGGATTTTTTGACTGGCTCCATTCAACACATAAAATGGGAAACAGTTCCTATAAAAGAGGACACTCCATACCCAAAAAAGGAGCTAGTTTATTTTGTTTAAGGCTTTTTGGCTCTACTATGATAATAAGGCAGCATTTCTCAGATGTTTCTTGTTAGTTTCAGTGCTAGCTACATTCCAGATAAATATGAACTTTCCAGAAAATGACAAAAGCAGTATCATGAATCTGAGGCTGCAGAAATAGATCTCCTATTGGGAATTTAAAAAAAAAAACCAAAATCTAAAAAGCAGGGCTTGCACTTGCCAAAAAAGGCAAGTACTCATAAAATCATTTCAGAATCTACTAAACTTTAGTATACTTTGTGGTGAAAGTCTTTATTTTGTAGTGAAGGTCTTCACTCAGAGAATGGCAAAATTGGCACTGGCTTCAAGATGAGAGACATTCCACCTTAATTTCACCTTCACCTTACTCCTATGCTTAATTGCTGTGATGAACATTGGGCTGAAGTACCAGAGGTCAGGACTACTACTCTATCTCAGGTATCACTTGGATGCTTTTCAACACTGGATTCCCATTCTCTGGCCAGTTGTCCCCAGCCAGAAGAGCACTTTGTGCAGCACATGTAGCATCCTGTGGCATCCTGGAAGGACCTGGCTTGTGCCACATTTTATTGAATAGGTGGCACTTCTTTCTCAAGGTCACTTGTTCAGGTGAGATGCTGCTGGTCCAGATGCTACCAAAAGGAAGGGAATATATTCAGACAAAAAGCCTTATTTCTAAATGATGTTGACTGATTCATAACGTGCTGGTGTAAGAATACCAAATACTCACAGTGCCTTAGACACAGGGTAATTGATCATGCCCTGGTTCAAGGCAATCAATGTATAGACAAAGTAATGCATATCTAAAATGTACCAAGAAGCATCACTCCATCGAATTTTTCTGCTTTCAATTGTCTTATTTCCCTGCATAAAGATGTTTACTAACTTACTGGAGGTTAGATTGCACTATCTTTTCTCCTCAAAACTGACACAGGCTAACAACCATCTGTTATAAAATTTACAATTCACAAGGGATGCTACAGAAACAGTGAGTACAACTGAGTAAAAATAATCTTTAAAAATAGGCTCCATTTTCTGTTTTCTTTAGGAGGAGGGAAGAACTTTGTAATTTTATTTCTTTTCAGGTATTTTTGGAGGACATCAACTCTTTCCACAAGACAGGTCAGATTTTTATAGTATTAGATTGAATGTGCAGGAAGGGAGTCAGCAGTGAAATAAATCTACCTAAATGAGGCCACAAAGTAGTTTCACATCTAAACTCTAAAAGCATTATGTGTGCTTTTTTCTCAAGTTGTGATATCTTCACTGCACATAAAATATTTTCCTGTCCATATCAAAGCACATTCAGAAACACCTGGATTTCAGTGACACTCAGCCGGGGAATGCTCTGCACAGTTTTTGTCTAGATCCTGGAGTAAATTAGTCTGGCTTCATCAGCTACAGTAAAGGCTCAGTAAATCAACAGCTATTTACGCCAGCTCAAGATATGATGTGTATTGTTTTCTGTCCCCTTTTTTCTATAGTTTCTTGCTTGAAATCAGTAGAAATTACAACATGGATAAACAATACAGATGCACTTTTAATAAAAACAATTGCATGTTTAGGACAGTGGGTATTGGGAGCAAAGTTGAGTGAAACAATGCACACAAATTACTGAAGGATTTCTGGCATCTTCCAAGTCTCAGCCTCAAAGCATTTCAGTATTAGCCCTTGCACTTACCACGAGGAGTAAATAATTACCACAAGCTAGGCTACAGCTACACTTTGAAGTCGTGATGTCTGACCTCCAAGAGCCTGTGAAAAGGGACAGATAACCAGATGAGGGCAGCAGAAAAAGAATGCATACATTTGTTTTGTTTGGAGCTTAGCTTTGAGTCCAAACCACATGAAATTAGAGGAGATTGGATATGCTGGAAAATGCAGGGATAGGGAGTTGTGTGGTATGCTGAGGATTTTGAAAGATAGTAATTATATACCTTGCCACATGTTTTCTAATTTTTCCCTCTTAGAAAATAGCATGAGAAGAGTCCATGTTTGTAAAACTGAAGTTGTTCTTTACGGAAGAAACCAACTGCATCCATCTTTCTGGGGCCTTCCACATACTCTGACTTCTTGGCAGAGACACTCCAGACTTCTTTTCCTTAAAAGATTAATTTCTCCTTCATATTCTATATGAGGTGTTTCTACATGTCCCTTGTTTTTTACCTTTTATCCCACTAACTTTGTAAGGGACAGAGATCTCATTCCTTCACAAAATGAGTGAGTGGATAAAACTGCTTCTGCAGACCTAGTCCCATCACAGTTCAACTTTGCAGAAGTAGAGAAGCGTCTCAAGAGAAAAGTTGAGTCAAGGACAAGAAAAGAAAAATAAGTTTTCAAAGAGCAAAAAATGCAAGCAAGCAGGATTTCTATAAGCTAGAGGAAAGAGAAAGGAAAGATTAATAGGGTCAGTCAGTCCTTGGTTGAAGCAAGGAGGAAAGTTTTGCATGAGAACCAGCCCAGTGATCTGGAATAGGAAGGGGAGAAGTTTTGCAGATAAGTGGGAAAAAGAGGATGAGATCAATAACCATAATTCATTGGAGTCCTATAAAGGCAAAGAAATTATAGGTCAATATTAAAATGTGGGGTTTAAGTGATACAAAACTAGGAAGAATACATAGAGATACTTTACGATGAGTTTTGAAATCCAGAGACAATAAGTAAACTGTGGATAAACTGGCAATACCTTGAAGTGCATTTACTCTATTCAAGAGTAAAACTCTGTGTGAAAGTTCTCATGCCACCCATCCCCTTAAGAGGGAGAGCTGGGAAGCTCAGGCCAGCTCAATGAGCCTTTGGCTTGTGATGGAGCAGGAACAGCTCAGGTTCCCTGCAGGCCTCTGTGTGTGTAGTTAGCTTGCACATTCCTTGTCTGCTCTGTGCCTTGCCCAACTCATTATTATTAGTTTATCTCTTTCAGGAGCAGTGACTTCTTACAGAGCACAGACCATGTAAGAAAAAAAGTCAAGGCTTATCTGTGATCGAAAGCACACACATTTTTGCTAAGACCCCTCTCTCCAGGCCCCTCAGACGCTATAATTCTGTCAGCAACCTAAGTCCCTGCCTATTGCAGATTGCACTTTAAATGAGTTTCAACAATAACTGATGTTCCTTTCATTTAGACTTTTCCTCCCCCATCTGAAGGGATACATTCAAACAAAGAAGGCAAAAGTGCAAAGATTAAACTGAATTTAAACCAGACACCTTCTGCACTCAGATAGCTGTGTCCTTTGTTCAGGAGTCCCATACAGCCCTCCCCCTACACTGAGCTGTATTTTTCATTCTCAGCAAATCACAGGACCAGATGCTCCTTTTGACATGTGGAGACAAGTCACAGATTTTGAGGTTTCTCAATTTGTGTTAGCTAATGTAACAGTTATTATAGCTACATTCTCAATATTGGAGAAACATGCTTCCCTGACTTGATTTGATTTCTTGTCAAAGTAGCTTACAGAAAACACAAGTAGCTATTACCTGGCTTACTCTCTGTTCTGTTAAGTTTATTTTAAAAGAGGCATGAAATTAATTTTTCCACTTTGGGTTATTTCTTTTTTATTAGTTTTCAGTGTGAAATGGTTGAATCTGACTTCTTTCTCTAAAACTGAGAATCTGACAATAGTGAATGTACAGCTGAGATGGAAAATTGATGCACTGAGAGTTCCAGAGGCCAGTGTTTATGATCAGTACTGTAGTGCAGGTACAGCTTCTGCAGCACATTGCAGTCTCAGCCATGCAGGAGGACCCCACTGTACCCTGTGTGCTGTACAAACAAGAAGCAAGAATGGACAGTGGGGAGGTAACCTTTGGTAGTAAGGGACTTGTTTCAATTCCATGTTTGGCCAGTATGCAGCTCAGTTGTCACAGAGTCAGTGCAGGGCTGATGAAGAGAAGTTGTTTGACTGTTTTCAGTCAAGCTATTCTCCTGAACATGACAGATCATGAACACACAAATATGTGGGTCTGGGTGAAATTCAAATAAAACTCCCTGTGAGCGGGTTTGCTTCTGCTGAATCCCTATGATTGTCCTTGTGGCACAGAGCTTGTCATAAATTAATTTATTTTGATATTTGACTTGAGCACTATACTGTTACTTTGAGTAAAGTAAGAAAAGGGAATAATTTCATGTGGCTACCATAGCAGGGGTAAATTGTCAGTCATCTCTTCACACAGAGTGATGCTTAGCACTGGTATTAATAGTGTTCTCTCATTTTTCAGTGCAAAATGTATGCTCATTCATATTGTAGTCTGTATTACAGGTCTTTTTTTAAATATATATATGCATATATTTTATATATCTGTAATATACTTTATCAGCTGGATGTAGGTAAATGCACAAATCTGTGTTGTGCAGGTTGCTACATAGCACTAGGGGGTGTGAAAATGTGAGCAGGCTCCTCAGATTCTTTCAAATCTGTGTAGAACAAATAGGCTTTCATTTTTAAAGGCCAGGACCAGATGTGGTAACTGCGTGGCACTTAATTTTTCTTCCTTGGAACGATGAAGGGCTGAGATGACCTTGTAACTTCAAGGAGTCTACAGCAGTGATTTCAAACCTGACACTTAGATCAATCACTAAATCATTCCCCTTAGCTGAACTGACTCATTGCCTATTTGCCCACCATAAAAAAAGCAAAAAGCACCGTCCTTTTAATGTCCCTCTTGTGTTTGAAAGCCACTCCTGTGTAAGGCCTGTCCTAAACAATATGCTATCCAGGCATAGAGCAGCCAACCTTTCTCGTGCAGAAGCTGCAGGTAATTTAATGAATGATTCCAGAAGCAGCAGGTTTAATTAACCTACATCTCCTTCACTCAGTAAGCCAGCCCATGGCAGCCCTGCCTACAGTATCTGCAGGTGTCACTCATAAACCCAGTGCCCCATTTCCTCCCCCTCTCCCAAAGACACAATCTGCATCCCCCCTGCCATTTCCTAAATCTCTGTCTGTCCCCTTCCTCCATCCCTTGTTCCTATAAGCACTCCCTTTGCAATGTCACACGTTTTTTGCTTTGCTCCCTGCAGTTCTGTGCCACTCCCACCCTCTCCCTGCCCTCCCTCTGTTTATATTCTGGCTTTCTGCTCTGGGAGCCGGGAGCTGGGATATTTGTGCTGCCTGGCGAGCTGTGCTGATCAGGCAGTCCGCACAACATGCGACTGCCCAGCTAGCTGCTGCCAGCTGCATAAAGAAAGCCTCCTTTCTCTGTGTCTTTTCCTCAGAGAAGGGAATAATACAGCCATTTTCTCTCCTCTACCAACGCCCGAATTTCATTAAGCTCCTAGGAGAGGAAGATTTTTGAGACCCGTGTCCTGAAGGCATTGTCAGATGTGGCTGAAATTGGCTGGCATGTTCAAGATCATTAGGGTTAGGGCTGACAGACAGGCTGGTAGCATGATTTCATTATTCTTTTCCTTAGAAACTAGGCTAAAAAGAATGGGTTTGACAGTATGCTGGTGTTGTAAGCAAATACTGAGTGTTGTGAGCAAATAAGTTATACCGACAGAAGTGCCTTTAATTTGATATTTGTTTGTCTGCAGTAAGACTTTTGCCGGTATTTCTACATCTCTTAAAGAATCATGTCCTTGCTACCAGAAAAAATGCACTCCTGGCCAAATTTTAATTAGCGCATAAAATGCCTCCCCAGCAGTAACAGACCATGCTGCAAGGAACAAATAAGAGCAATGACTTCATTAGAAATTCTCTGACAGTAAACTTAGTTGTGTTTGTTGTTTCCAGTCCAGTCCAGCACACAAAGCACCCAGTGTTCTTTGAAATTTCCTGTTTCCATAACACTCGTCAGGAAATGCTGAGTGTATGATATTTAGACTTCTGTACCAAGCACATGTGGTGACATTCCTCTGCTCATCAGGGGCAACACATGCACACTCAGCTGGGCGTGGGTGGCAAAGGGGCACAGGAAAGAGCAGGGAAGAACTGGCATTCATTGCAGAGGGGGGAAGAAGGAAATTGTGTGGGGTTAAAACTTATACCTGCAGGAATGCACTGCTGTGTGAGAAACTGCACAGACAAACCGAGTGACTTCCTGAGCAACTTTAATTCCTGGTCCAGCAACAATTTACTGTTTTCCCTTGGAAGTACTTTTCAACTCATTATACCTGTTATCCTTTGATGAAGCATTCACAGTCTTTACCTCCTTCACATGGGTGTTGTGAAGTTTTGCTAATTAATACGTGAAGATTCTTAAGTCAGAGAGTGCCATGTAACTGCAATGTATTCCTTTTATTACTTCCACATAAGCTATTTTGATCAGACTCTTCATCTGCACAGCCATCAGGAGATCTCATAGCAGACAACTGCAGAGGTAATTTTTTCTTTACTGAATTGAGCCCCTAGGAATTAATGATTGACTGCTAATAGGTTCATTCCATTAAATATGGGGAGAAGGAAGGTTTTGCCTGAAGTGCAACAGACAAAGAAGAAAATATCCAAAGAAAAGTGAGCTCTGTAGAATATAAGTGACCATCTTATGGTATGTGTTGGAACTAGATCTCAGGAATGGGAGAAGGTTTACAATATTTTATATGGTCTGAAGGTTTGCAGTGAAGTTTGGGCTGCACATTGCCTACTTTCAGTTCATGATTTAAGAAAGGAACCTCTGTAAGAACAAGCAATGAAATCTATCCTATTGCTAGTAGAGAAGTTTTGCAAAGTAAATGTTTATAAACCTTTCATATGAAGTTAATGATGCTTATTAAAACGTTAAAAGCAGTCATTCACAACGACTCCCATTTTTAAGAGCAATTTTATTATCACACTCTGCTCTCTGAATTAATGGGCAGCTTAGTTACTTGGTTTACAGTAAATGTTGGCCAGATTATACAATTTAACTCATGAAATATATGGAGGTTTTTGAAATTATAATAATTTATAAAGTCTGTAGTGTCTAAAATATCTGTGATATTTAGCCCTTGAAATAATTCCTAATGCTGCTATCCCTTTCTGTACTCCTAGGATTCCAACTTTCCTTAGAGAATTATATTTGTATAGTTGGGTTTTTTTACCTGAAATATATCTGCTTCTAGGTTTATCAAACTTGCTATTTTATGGAAAATCACAGAGGAGTAAGGGACTGAAAGCAGGGACATGCCATTCATAACTTCATGAATATGTGACCAGATACACATTATGCTTACTTTCTGGTTACTTTATAAAAACATCCCTAATTTTATTATCTGTGTAGTGTAACTTAATTCCACAGGAAGTACAACTTTATTGATATCATTGGGCCCCACATATGGACGTACATTTCATTGGCAAAGAAATTCTGGCCCTTTGGCTGTCTTTTAGTAAAGGGACATAGAAACATTTTAACATTCAGACCAAACTTTCATTTATCCAGGGTACATTTCCAGGAGAAAAAGTATCAGGAATTAAGATAATTTTCCTTTAAGTAGAATCCAGAAATTTCCATGGGGAATTTTTGCAAGTGGGAATGGGAATAGAAACTCTGTTCTTTGATCTTTAATGAAGTTTCTAGCTTGCTGTTAAAAAAGAGATTCCTTACAATTGCTACATGACAAATTTTCCACCTTTTCCACCTTCCATGTTCAGTCAGTGAGTATACTCCCTGTCGTGGGAGGACAGGAGGACCACAGAGGACAAAATTGGTTTCAAAGAGAAAAAAATATGGTTGCAGTACAAAAACATGTCAAGGAATTATAGGGCAGATGCATCAGCTGAAACTATTTTATTAGTTGTAGATAACTGGACTTGAAACTATAAATGTTTTAAATTTTCTATTGTGCTTTTACTGCAGTGCAAAAACAACAATCGACAGTTTTCCATTCTACACCTTCTACACCTGACTTCTAGTTTACCTTTCTTTTAACTGTCTCTCAGCCACAGACAAGTGTTGTTGTATCACTAAAATAGGAATTGAAGAGTAACTAGCTTCATGAGTTGCTACATCACGTCACACAAGTCATTAGTGTAAATATATGTCATTATATAAGTATTGAGCAATTTGCCATTTCATATTTACTTGCACTGTGAATTTCTACAGGACCAGAGAGAACCAGACAAGAAAATTGAAAGACACTTCTAATCACTAGTTTGTGAGGGATGTGGCTTCAAGACCAGAGGGTTTTCATTTTAGACTACTTAAGGAAATGAACCAAAATAACCTCTGAGTAATCTGGCGAGCTTATGGGAGACTGGGAAAGAATAAACATGGAATCTTCCTTTCAAAAATTAAAAAAAAATTTGAAAAATAAAGATATGACTGATATAGACTGATCAATCTCCACAAATATTCTAGAATTATCTACTTAGAAGGAATTAGTTTCTTCATGGAAGACAATGGTACTATTAAAATATAGATGGATATATTCGTGGGAAATAAGTCACATCAAAGCAATACAATTCTCTTCTTTATCAGATTGTGATAAGTGATTCAGAGGAAAATGGTAGATAGGACATATTGTTCATAAAGAATCTGGTATTGTCTAACATTGCTTTCTCAAGGGGTATTGGAAAAGGGCAGTGCTGATGTGTTACTGTAATGGGAATGCACAGCTTGTTAAAAGATTTTCTCAAATACTAGGAAATTTCAAGTGGATATCTACAGGGACCAGTTCTACACTCAGCTCTTATATTATTTTCACTGGTATCTTGTACAGTGAAATATAGAATACAGTTACATCACTTGGGGGTGACACCAAAAGGGTTTGGCTGCGAGCACTTTGAGAGACAAAACTGTAATTCAAAGACATCTTGATAAATTGAGGTAATGATTTGGTGTCAACAAGAGTAAATTCAATAGGTGCAGTCAGAAACAGAGCAGTTAGAAAGTTCAAAATACATTCTAGTCAAGTTATAAGCAGGGAATAAGATGGTGTTGCAAAAAAAGAAAAAAAAAGAACTTGCTTTGGGGTGTACTAACAGAAATGTCACATTAGAAATAAGAGGTATCTGTATCACAGTGATAAGCATGGCTGAGGTTTTAGCTGGTAAATAATTTTGGACACCACACTCTACAGAAGATGTCTACATATAGAAAAATGATGTCTATAAGGCAGAGCATATGAGCAAGTTTTAATAAACACTGATTAATTATGCCAGAAAGTAAAAGATTTACAGGAAATATGGAACTTTCAAGTACAACCCAGATATTTTTAATTTGTGAATATTTATGCTCAGTGGCCTACAATGATGTCAAAAATAAATGTGCTTAACTTCTGAATTCCGTGTGTTCAGAAAGTGCAGTGGTTTACACAGAGACATTCTAGTAAACTCCTTAACCAGCTATTTTAAGAACAGTTTAAATATGTTAAGGATGATTTAAGTGTTCTTGATTCTTCCTTCATGAAGGGAGTTTGACTACGTGCTCTATTGATTTCAATTTATATGGAACTCTAAAAAAATCTGGATCATTCTATTAATTTTTTATACATCAAACAAAAATGTTAGAGAGGTGAATAACTCTATGATCTGGGATACAAATATTTTTAAAAGTTCTCTTGCCATAATCATGTAGTCTAAGAAATACCACCTCAAGACAGACTATCTAGTTGAACTAAAATTTAAAAAAAATCAAAGGAAGTATTGAAAACCTACTCATATTTCTTAAAGTCCATGTTCTAAGAATTGTATTTCAGTTAGATGCTGGGAAATAAGTTATTTCTTTCTCTTACTCAAAATCCCTGGCAGTTGTCAGTTCTCCAAGTTGTGTGCTGTAGGTTCATTAGAGGATATCTGCTCTAAATAAGATGGTAGGACAATGGTGAATCCAGCTTTACATCTCTCAGGAAAAGAAAATTCTACTTTCTCCTTACACCTTTTACACTCCAGTGTGAAAGTCTCTTGAGTTCTTATAGGAGACTGACTTCACCTGGGTTTTCTTTAGTTTTTGAGGGTTTCCTTTAGTCAGAAACACTTTCCTTTTTTTTTCTTGTCATCCACATGAATAAGACTCGAGCCAACTGCCTTCTACATAAATACTGACACTGGAGTTGTTCCTGTTTGTACAAAAGAATGGTGGTTTTGAATGTATTCTTTAGATTGTAAATGCAGGTGGGAAATCACATGTACAGGCTGCATGTATCTAGTTTGGGAGAGCTCTTAGCAACTGCACACAAGAATGAACCTGCCATTGGCCCATCCATCTTTTCAAAGTTACAGACAAGACTGCAGTGTTTGGTACTTGCACCCAAACTTTCTGCTGGTAGAAATCAGCATGAATTTCACACAAGGAAAGGTAATTTATATTTAATTAGATCCAGGGTAATTAGGAAAATTTTATTTGCCCTTACAGATGTATAAATCACAGGAAGAAAAGCTGAATTTGAATCTTTAAAACCACTCAGTGAAACAGTTAAATCTGTATGTAGTCCTAGACCTCAGTTTAGGAATGATTGGGATGATTAAAACATGCTAAAAAGCAGCCACTACTGGGCTTTTTCAAGTCTGTATGCTTATTAAAACCAGAAAGCATGTAAAACAATGATATAGTCCCTTAACTAACAGTTTATCTAGCATGAAGGAAAATACCATTATATCAGTCTTGATGAAACCTAATTGCAATTTGACTGTGATCACATTAACTGCTTCATGCTCCTAGAGTTGCACATTAAAGGTGAATTCCTGAGTGCATTAATAAGCTTAATATCAGAGTCTTGTTGAGAAGAAATATTTTGTGAGTTGTGTTGATCAAACATAATTTTGATCACTTATACTTGGTATTAGACATGATTAAATTCTATAGAAGTCATTCTCCTGACAACAACCCTTTTTTCTGCTCACGCTCACAAAAAAAGAAATCCCTGGATCCCAACTGTGCCTATAATGAAGGTGAATTGTGTTTAATGACTTAAAGAGTGCCATTTTGTGCTTAACAGTTTACATATTGCAAATTACCCTGTAAATACTCTGTTCCTAGATCAAATTAATTGTATAACAAGTTGTACTGAGAGGCAGAGAATTTTCTTTGCTGCTTTAGCTCCCAGAGTCTGGAAGCTTAAAATGGTTTTCTTTAAATCCTATGCAAAAGCTTTATCTTAGCCCCATATGAGTCCTTGAACACAGGCATGCAGTTCATGATAGATGTGAATGTTGTAACTTGATATTTAAAACAAAAGTTGTTATGACCTTTATTGGACTTTAACTTGATTGTCTCTGTTAATAAACCAGTGTACTCAAAATTGTTCAACTTCGCATTTTATGCACATAGCTCATTAAATTTAAGCTGCACAAATTAAGATCAGCTGTAATTACTGGTTTACATGGAAGTGGAGGACCTTATAGCTCTCTACAACTACCTGGAAGGAGGGTGTAGCCAGGTGAGGGTCAGCCTCTTCCCCCAGGTAAAAAGTGGCAAGACAAGATGAAATGGCCATGAGTTGCACCAGGGGAGGTTTAGTTGGATATTATGAAAAGTTTCTCTATGGAAAGTTTCCTCAAGCATCGAAACAGGCTGCTTGAGGAAGCCACTGAGGCATTGTCCCTGGAAGTATTTTTTAAATACTTAAAAATGCAGATGTCACACTTAGAGACATGGGTTAGTGGTGGACTTGGCAATGTTGGGTTAATGGTTGGACTCAGTCATCCTAAAGGTCTTTTTCAACCTAAAATCTTCCATGATTTGATGGTTTTATCTTTGATAGCAGAGGTTATTTCCTCTTTTCCCTGTTACCCAAAAGACATTTTACTGAAAGCCTTTACTGTCTGTCTGAGATGAACCAAGACTAAAGGCAGAGATGAAAACATAGTTGTGGTACTTAAATGCCCTTTCAGGGAAAGCTCCAGGCCACTGATTTTGGATCAATTTAAAACCACATAAGTCACTGATGACTAAAGCCAGTCTTCATGTTCAGTGATAAGGAGGTGAGCCAGGTTCATAGAGGACATGAAAATATTTCATTTGGAAAATATCCCCAGAAACCTCTGCAATCTCCTACCTTACCAGCAATTTTTGTGTTCAGCTGGTGCTCTGATTTTCACTGTGCTGCTTCTGGAAGAGACCCATTTATCGAGGGCTCTGTTAAACACAAACATCAGACTTGTTACTTAGATCTGTCTATTAAGGGAGCAGAGCTCTCAGTGCTGCCTGGACACTTGTCAGCAGCCTTAGTGCCTACTGCTGTGTTTATAGGCTGTGTCATATGACTTAAGGCCCCTGTGCCTTTTTCCAAATGTGTTCTGCTTTCCTCAAAGGATCTGGAGTGTGGCCCATTGTTTAAGGGGGTAAGGACAGTGTCAGCAATGCATCGAGGCCTGGGAGTTTATTACTACTGGCTGATGCAAATATTCTTTAGGAAAGAATTTGGCTCTTTCTTAAAAAGAAAACAAAGTCATTCATGCTGCATCCTGTGCTCACGGTTTGTGGCTTCCCAGTTTCATAAAATGGGTCTCCTTTCCTGCTCTGTAGCTGAGCCTCAGCCTCTGCTCCTCACCCTAGGTGATAATGAAGCATTGTTTCATTATTTCCCTTGTTACACAAGCAGGGAAGTGGAGATGCAGGGCTAGGGGAGGCCACAAGGCTATTGATCTTCAAAACTTGAAAATCCACGTACTCAGGCTGGTGTTAACTCACCTGAGATGTGGCAGACTGGAAAGCTTTTATTTGCTTGTGACCCTTCCTCTGCCCAGTAATAGCAGGTAATGGAAAATCAGATGCATCCTCACTGCCAGTAATAAATTTCTGCTCCTAAACAATCCAGACTATCTCCAGGAGCAAACAAAACGTTCACCTCTAAACTCTTCTGTGTCTGAACGGCATCAGATCTTTTGACTACATCCAGAGCTCTCTGAAACACCAATAGCTGATTTATTCTTTTTCTCCCCTTCCAAAGACTTTAAGTGTCTTCTATGGATTTTATGAAAGAGAAAAAATCATAATCAAAAGTAAGGGCTGTATTTCTATTCATAAAACTTGGTTATTTTATGGGATCATGCTAAAACATGGGAGGGTTAGATGGCCTTTGAAGTTTCTTGTTTTGGTTGTTGAGATTTGCTTGTTTGGGGTTTTTTGGTTTGTTGTTTTCTTTTGTGGGAGACAGGAGAGCTGGTTGTTTGTTTTTTTAAAAGCAGAAATTGCTACTGCTAATCAATTTAAACACAAAACCAAAATTACAATTGGAGAAATTCAATTTTCATTTTAACTGATATGAAAACTAGTTTTACTGCACATTAATGATTTAGTAATCCATGTTCTTCCACTCTTTGTCCCATTTACAGTTTTAATATTTTCTATCTTCACTGGTTGCATAGGAATTTATATTATACTTATGTTTTCCTTATTTTATTATGCTCTGCAGCTGTGGATTGCTGCCTCATTGCACCTTACATTTATCATTTTTAAAATGTATCCATCTCCACTACTATCTTCTATTATTATCCCCAAGAAAGAGAAAGGAAATGGAAATAATCAGTGAGTTTCCTATTTGTCCATCTTCTCATCTTGCTTCTGTGTAACTGTGGTCGTAGCAAGGCTACTGTCCCATCTTCCCTGGTGAACCTGCTTTTAAAAATGACAACAACAACAAAACCAAAACCAACAGCTCCCATACATTTAACATAATACAAATGGCCTGCTCTTGTAGATATTAGTTTTAAATTCTGTACAGTTTCTTGTGGTTATTACAACTTTGTTCGGAGGGGAGATGCATTGTGCTTCTGCCTCTGAAGTGATTCAGTAGCATATAAAAATCTGCAATTTCTCAGGCTTCATATTTCAGTGTTGAGAGGAGGAGGGAACATTTCTAAGCTTGCAAGGCAAAAGACCTTGTGAACTTACTATTTAAGAGCTACTGGAATTTTTTCAGATGAATAGAAATTAATACTTTTTTTAAAAATACATTAAACAAATGCTGAGTAGAAAAATTGGTCAGATTCTGTACTAAGATAGTCTTAACTATTCACTCTGTTGTCCTTTTCATCGCCCCCCTGGTTTTAAATGCACATGTTGGTTCCTTCTGTCTTTTATGGCTTGTCTGTACAGATAGTGACTCTTTGTACAGAAAACAGTACTGAACCCTGTCTCTGAAGGCACAAGTGGAAATTTTCTTGCACTGCTTATATGATTGGTAAGGGCAGAATGAAGGGATAAAACTTGCTGTGAAAACCAAAAAAACATGGGATTTTCAGGTTTTGTGTTGGCACAAGACTATGGAAGAAAGGCTTCTGAAAATGCTCCTGATTTTAAGGAGGGGGTGGGAGTTAAGTGAAATAGTATGTAGGTTGGAAGCTTCTGAGGGGACAGAACAAATTGTACAGAGCAGTTGCAAGAACAAAAACTAGGGATGTCTCCAGGTTTAAAATGAAGAAGTGTAATTGATACCTAGGTCTTGAGAAAAGTAAAGCTAGTAGGAGTGGACAACAGCTTAAGGGTCTATATCTATATGTAGGAAAGGTTGTTGATTATAATTACAGCCTCAAAACATTAGTAAATTATAGCAGAAAACTGGCAGAGGATGCTCGAACTGCATTTGAGTGTAAGAATTACTAAGAGCTTGTGGTTGTGATAGCACTGGGGCTCTGGCAGAGTTTCTGGCATGCACCTATTTGTGATGGCGGTGATTTGCTTTGAAACATCTTTGCTGGCCGTTACCATGCTGCAATTCCACTGAATCTGTGATGGAGAAAAACTGTCATTATTCCCAACAGCAATTGCTTCTCAGTCACTGGCAGGTACTGACTGACCAGTGAAGCAAGGCTCCTGACCACACCAGCTTTCAGCTAAAATCAATTAATGAAAATATCATTCTATAAAGAGATGCAGAGGATGGTGTGCCACCTTCACATTTTGGTTGGGGTGCTACTATCAATAGGCAAAATCATTTAGAAATCTGGTGGCAACAACACATATTTAAATTAAGAAAGGCATGTAAGTCTCCTATTCTGACACGAGAAGGGAATTTTAAAAAGCAACAGTCCTGCATATATATTACATCTGTGGGAACATACTTTTGTCTGTACTGCAGCCGTTCATCCCTAGCTGTGTTTCTTGAAGCCTTTCGCATTTATGCAAAAGCACAGCATGTGGGGGAAATTTTTCATTTCCAAGACTTTAGATTTGCAGCTGATTAAGCACTGATCAAAATCATGACTTAATGATCCCAGGCACTGATTGAGGGCATCACTGGATCTGGAGCTCACAGTGAGATGCAAGGGGCAGAGACCTCCCCCAGCAGGAGAGTCTAGATCCTGAAGAAAGCTAAATGGATGTGTTCTGTGCACTGGGACAGTGCAGACTGCTGTGCCCAAAGCAGGGAGAAAAGCTGAGGACTCATTCGGCCTCCTTGCCACCCTTCTCTGGACTCACTGCCCAAAAGGGGCAGAAATAAGAAAATCACCAGAAATCTCAGAGGAAAGAGTGCACCTGCGTGCAGTTCCATGAAAAAAGGAGTTTGTTGGTTACTCCTCCAATCCTCACAGCCCATGCTACCCTGGCAGGAGGCTGACACGTGTGCCCACTGGAGTGTGTGCTTGTAGATTTACTGGCTGTATTTCACTCTCATCTTGAGAACACCAGTCACACTTGCTGAGTAAGCCTGAGTGATTTTGTTTCAGGGCTTAATTAAAGTAAAGACTTAAAGTTATGTAAGAATTACAAGAGAGAAGGAAAAATATGTGTTCACAAAAAGAAACATTGAAGATGCATTCTGCCCCTAGCCTCCTTCCACTAATGGATTAGAATCCTTAATGAAAACAATATCACTAAAGAGAAGATGAATGTGGAGTGTGGAGGGCATGCAGCCCATCACAGAAGGGTCAGCTGGCCCATGCAACACCCCCTTGTTGCCACAGAAAGGGCAACTGTGGGAAGAGCAATTGTGAGTGCAAAGTAAATAGTGGATGCCACTGTCAAATGCTACCAGAGATCAGTCATCAGCGTGAGGGGCAGCATGTAAGAGGCAATTCAGAGTGAAATGGTTTAGAACTGTGTAGCCAGACATACTGTGAGTTTGTGTGAGGGAACTTGATATCTGGAGCTGAAATGAGCTATTGGTGACTGACTTTTTAAAGTGGTCTGAATCCAAAATGAGGGAATCAACAAAACCCTGAATACTGTGAAATTTGAAATCCAGACCAAATCCTTTTGATGTGTCATCTCATTTTTCAGCTCCAGTTGTAATAAAGAGCAGCAGATAAAAAGTGGGAAGACCTTTGTTGGCTGCTCACACAGCTACAGAGGATCAGCTGCCAGTTAAATAGTGGGTGCTAAGCTGAGGCTGAAACTAGAAGTATAAGATTATAAAAGGTGCTTCTAATAGGAATGACAACTTGAAAAAGGAGCTTCCCATGCACACAGAGTGAAGGAAGTGCTAAGGATATACTAGAATAAGTCTGATTTTGTGGGGTCTGAAGGTCCTTTAACGACTCCTCACCTCATGAGCTGACCTGAATAAATGCTGCAAACAAAACCAGTTCCTGGGATTCTATGTCCTTCCTTTGGCTGTATATGACTTCCATCCAGTTCACTGGAAACAGTTCACTGTTTTTCCTTCACACAGATGATGGTGGCTCAGCTCCCTGGAGAAAGAGCTGATACTAGTTATCATTTTATCATTGAACACAGTTGCTCTGAATTTTAATAGGTAAGTCTTCTGCATCTGCAAGTAACATATGGCTAGCACAGAGCTGCAGCTTCAAGAGTTTCCCCCTGCTCACATCTCTTTCGGGTGACTGTGGAATGGAAACCTGCCACTTCAGCAAGGGCATTTAAAGCATATAAGCTGTGGGAAGATATGCCATGTAAATATGCTGTAGTTAATATCAGGTATCCTAATGTGTGCTTAATATAATCTTTCTGACTTTGCATTTGTGTGCAGTAATATCCTCTAACATTCTGCTGTTAACAGATTAAGTGCTTCCAGGGTGGCACAATTGATAACATATATATAGATCTGTAGTTAGCAGGAAAGGTCTTCACTCAAGCAAGAAAGCTCAGCTAAACCTGCAGCTTCCTCAGAAGGGAAGCATCATAACTATGGGGTGCATTTTGGCTGCAGACACCAGAGGTGTACCAACTTGACATTCTCACAGGCAGCTAACAATCATGCACTTCAGAATGTTATTTACATGGTCCTGGCTCTCAGAAACTTACTCCCAGGGCTGCTGCCCACACACTTGTGCCCTCTGCCCTCCTTGGATGTGGCTGTTCTTTCTCGAGCGTATTGCCATTTCAATCACATCTCTCTGCTATTGCATAAAAACAGGCATTGAATTTTCTTGCTGTCATGGAGCAGGAGACCACTACATTTTATGCAGCTGAAAGCAGTACCTCAGATATTTGAAAACAGCTACCCATTGCCTTGAGCTGCATCATGTATGCAGCTCTGCTTCCATGAACTGCAGTCACAAGAGACAGAGGGAAAAATGATTGTCGTTGTTTGGGGCAGGGAGAGAGGAGTTATTGCTCTAAACTTTGAGCAGTTGCAGTACATGTTCCTTACCCCATTTATTAGAAATCACAAATGGGAGACTTGTCTAGGTAAGCAAAATCTGCATGGATGCACCCCATGTAGGTAGAATAAGATAATAGTTAGGCTGACACACTGCATTGCCCCAGCATAATGACACATGGTTATAGCTACTGCCTATCTCTCTCAGCTGAATCTGCTCTGAGGCATAAGGAGGATAAGTGACTTGTACAGGGCCATTCAGCAGATCGTTCATAAAGCAAAAAGTGCAGAGGTCTTAAAAACAAATTATCAGTCAGGAGGCAAAAATTGTTACTGTGAGAACTCTCATTTTTTTAAATTGTTGTGGTTTTGTTCTAATTTAGAATGCTAAAATGTGTATTTCAAGGACATTATTATATCCTCTTTTCCCACCTGACCTCTGAAGATAATTTATACTATGGAATAACATCAATTTTCATAATGTCAGACTTGAATAATTATTAAGTAACTGTCATAAAGCAAATCAAAACATTCCTAGAAAATGGGGGAAATTGCAAAATTCTTAGCTTTTGGTTTTTTTTTTTTAGTCAAAAACTACTTGCTGAAGAAACTAACTTTCCAAAGAGAAGCTAACTTTTCAAAGAGATATATTGACCATGACTGCCTGACAGTGTGTTGTGGTATTTCCCTACAAGCATGGAAGGGAAAATTTGATTTGTGGTGTAGGTTCACAGAGTCCTTGCACACTGCAGCAATGTTCATACCTGTTCACAGGTATGAACATGATCTTTTCTGAATCAGAATTAAGTGATGTGGTTTTTCAGTGGCTTTTTTTCTTTTAAATTGAATTGACACCCTCTGATTCTCTTTTTTTTATGTGCTTTGTTGCTTAACAACTGAGCAGTAGGAGTGGCATGTAGTAGAAATTGTGAAAGGCAAACTGTAATTTTTAGAATACTGGGAAAGAAACCTACACAGCTGTCAACTGTGAGCCATACCACATTTAAACCTATGGCTGCATCCATAAGTAAGAGGGTGATGAAATAAAAGCAAACAAGTTTTTGCTGTCCTGAAATAGTTAGAAATACCAATATAACTGTATTGAGTAAAACAATGGGAACTAGCTGTGGCCTCCTGGAAAAAGTTGCACCAACCAATCCAAGATGAAATTCAAATGCAGGAAAGAATGATAAAGTCTATTATAGTTCTACTGATATTTGCAGTAATGGTATCACCAATCCAAGAAAGGATTCTTAGAGTGCAATGAGCACACAGAGTTAACATCAGCTGAACAACAGGAGTGTATTGTTTCCCCCAAGGTCTTATGCCATGAACCACATGGCATCTGTACAAACTGCAGCATCTGCATTTTGGGAAGGGGGGAGATGGAGCTGATAACAAGGTGTGACTTCCAATGGGAAAGGGTAGCAGATGGCTGATAAGAGAAGGGTTTACCTCCACCTATTCCTTTCCCCCTGCAGGGGAAAAAAGCACTGCACCTCTTCAGTAAATGTAGAAATCTGCAGTCACTCCAGCCTGAGCTGCTCACTCCACCAGTACCAGGGAATTCCAGATGGCATTTTGCTGTGTGAAGAGATATGCTTTTGCTGCTTCTCATGGACATGTGTTTTTACACTCACACCATGAAGTAATCAAATGTGCCCTGCCCTGTGTGAGTCTCCTCCTGAAAAATTTATAGGACTAGTGTACTGATATAATCACTGATTTCTTTACAATGCATCTTTGAAGTCCACTGGTTGGTCTTTTTTTTTTTCTCTGTACATTTGGAAATATCTGTAGTTCCCCACATGCCCTTTGACCTGGTTAAGTGCTGCCTGATTCCTTCGCTGTAAGCTGAGTGAGATTCCTTACTGGAACAAGCTGTGTCTTTAAGCAGGATGAATCTTGATTCATAGGTAACATAAATCACTACTGTTCACTTTTCTACAGTAAAGCAACTGATTTGCTGTTGCTGAGTTTCTGTCCTAATATCTCTTCAGGATGCAAACAACAGTGAGCTCATCAGTTAGGAGTGGCCACTTTTCAATACCAAAAGCTACTATAGTTCACACACAAAAATTGTCAGGGTAGAAAAGAAAAACCTTACAGATGGGGGATTTTGCCTCACACTGATTATTTTTCTTTCTTTCTTTTATGAAGAGAAAGAGCAGCTTTGTTTTTTAGTATTGCTATCATACAGGAATTCAAAGATTAATACCATGTTTTGCCATAAGGTGCCTTTTTGTCCACATTTGCATACACTAGCATGTGATAACATGATACCAGTTAGAAACAGGACAACACAAGTTACTAACCTGTTCTACCAACCACATTTTCCATTTGAAATAATGGCAGCTGGTTAACACAAGCAGCTTGCATGAAAAATAATTGAAACAAGAGCCTTAGCTTTCCTTGGATGACAAGCAGAGGAGGCAGTGGTGTCAGTTGCCTGGCACTGCAGTATGACATTCCCTTCCTGAAAGGTCTGATCCTGCCTGTAGATTCTGTGCTGGTGCAGCGTGGGGAACAGACAGGCTGATAATAAATAGAAACAGTTTCCCAGACACCAGCAGTGCCATTTCAGGCTCAAGCAATTAGCCCAGAGAGAGCTCCTGACCTAAGCATGTCTTTTAAATGGAGAAGAGAAGCATTCTATGTGCACAGTGTGTGTGTCTCTTCTGTGTGGGTCTGCTCATCGACCAAAGTGTCTTGTGCCCCAAATGGGTACTCTAGTGCTCTCGGCTTCCATATGCACTTCTCAGCTACTTTCATGCTACAGAGCCCTCCCTCCCTGCCCTTCCCTGGGGTTGCACTTCTAACTATTGCTTTCTTTGCATCTGTGTTTTTTCTTGCTTCTCTCAAGCATCCTTGGGGCACAAATACAACTGTAAAAATTCAAAAATTGAAAGCTTCTTTAAAATGGCCCTGTCATAGCATCTGTTGCTGTATATGAGTGCCTCCTCTGTTTGTAACCCTTTTATTTATTCAAAAGAACTTGGGTTTCCCTTCTGCTTAGAAAGGGAGTGCAGAGCTTATCTGGCAGATTTAACATCCTCTATATGTTTAAGTCTTGCCAGGGCAGCTTTTTCAAGGCTATGTTTGTCCATCCCCTTGTTAAGGTCTACAGCAGGTTAAGAATATATGTGTCTCATCAGGATGTGATTAGACACGTTAACCAAGACGATCCAGTGATGGGTGCTATCAGAATGGGACTCGGCTAATGGTCAGTACATTGCATTCCTTGCCCCTTGGCTGCCTGCTGCAGCACCAGCGCTTGGCTGAAGTGGTGGAGGGAGGAAATCTGGCAGAAACCTTGTCAACTTTGCTCATTTGGTAGGGTGTGTTTTCTGCCAGTGTAGCCTTCTGAGCAGGTTCACTGTGGGGTTAGAGAAGCGCAAGGTTTGGCTCAGAGGAACACGCCGGGGGCGGGGAGCAGGGCGAGGCTCCTTGTTAGTCTGGTTTAATCGCACGCTGGCACAGTTCGCTGCCACGCCGCTACCCCGGGCCCTGGCAGCGGCTGTGCTGATCCCGGGCCGAGGCTGTGCAGTGACAGCCCGGCCCGGCGCACACGGAGCAGGAGCTCCGCGGCTCCATGTCAGCCCGGCCCGGCACACACGGAGCAGGAGCTCCGCGGCTCCATGTCAGCCTGGCCCGGCGCACACGGAGCAGGAGCTCCGCGGCTCCGCCAGCCCGGCCCGGCACTCACGGAGCAGGAGCTCCGCGGCTCCGCCAGCCCGGCCCGGCACACAGGAGCTCCGCGGCTCCGCCAGCCCGGCCCGGCACACACGGAGCAGGAGCTCCGCGGCTCCAGGCCTGCCTGCACCGGCCGTGCTGCCCCGCCGCCTGAGACGGGCTCAGGGTACCACAACAGCCCAGAGTCTGGCCCAGGTCTCGTGTTTTAACAAGAAAAAACACAAATGAGGAATCTGTTATGCCAATATGAAAGCGCTTTCTTCCGAATATGCAGGGTGTAAGGGAGTCCCACCCAGCAAGGAATTCCTGTTTCATCCAGGTGCTGGAAGGCCGAGAGTGGAAGTGCGGGCATGTCTCTGGTGTAGGACCGCAGCGCTCGCTACAACCATTCTGCAAATACATCCAACGTAAACACGCTGGAAATCCAGTCTCTGACTCACAATCTGTGGTGCCTTTGAACTCAATTGCTTTGTAATTTCTGGCAAATGGAGGAAAGATGACCAGACAGAGAAGTCAAGGGTAGAATATGTCTTTGCTTTCCACTAACCCATTTCTCCCTCATCATCTGCCAAAAGTAAACTTTCATTTTCAAAAGAAAAATAAATCTGCCTCGACTTTATATGCAAAAAAATTGTTTTTAAAATTAATTTTACTTTAACGAAAACACTGCCTTATTGCAGACATGTTTTTAAGCTATGTTAGCAAGAGAAATTAGATCTTTGAGAGTTGAGGCTTGGGATGAAATACAGGCAAAAAACAGAAAGGGCTTATTCCTGTTGAAGTCCCCCTGCATGATGTCTTCCAAATATTAGGATGAATACATAGCCAACTGTAGCAGATTGTTTTCACTAGTGCTCTGCTGGTAGGTTAGCAGTGCTAGCTTTGGAATTAGGCATTTTGTTGTGTTTCACTGCTTAGCTGGCTCTTCTTCAACTTGAGAAATCTCATGCAGATAAAAGTTAGAACCAGCCTAGGATAAACCTTTCCTTTCCCTTATACAGGCTTGGATCCAGAGCTGGTACAAATCAAGATGTCTCATCACATTGTGTGGCAGGGCACCCAATTCCACTAAGGCTCTGGTCGTCTCCTCCACAGTGTGGGCTCTGCTCCCCTTGTAACTGGTGTGATAACCTTTTACCCCTTTAGATGGGTCTGTACTGGGGAAATTTTTGTGTGCCTTTTAAAGGTAGTAGTGCTTCAGGAGTCAGTCCTGCAGGCTGGCTATTACTTTGAATATGGAATATTTCCTATGGGATAATACTAGAAAAGCTTTTCTTTCCCTTTGCAGTCATGAAGAATTTAGGTATTCAGAAGCATTTTCCTTCTTTGCATAGTCATAGTGAAAAAGTTCAGGAAACTGGTTCATGAAAAAAACCACATTTTCTCTTGCTAACTATAAGCCAGATTGCACAGTAAAGTGAACTGAGAAAATCATCTGCAGAAATGATCGTGCTGGCGTGAGACAGGGGTAATACAGGGGCAGCAATGAACAGCTAAGGGCAGCAATTATATAAACCAGCACAAATATCAACACATCACTGAGTGAATAAAATCCCATAGTACAAACAGAGCAGGACGTAAAACTGACCAAAAAAAGATACCCTAAAAGTAAGGTTCACTCCATTTCGTTTTATGCTCTTGGCATAATTAATGTGGATTAAGGCATCAGAAATGAACTCACATAATTTCTCTCTGGTTTGCTGCATCAGTCCCCCACCTCCCCGACTTCCCTCAAAACAAACAAATCTCTGTTTCAGAGAGTTGCTGTGACCACCCCACGGGAGAGTTCCTGGCATCAGCTGTGGGTTGCCACTTGCTTGCTGGCTCTAACAGCACCACTGTCCTCATCAGAGCATGAGATGTGACTCTGTCTCCATGAGCAGATGTGTTCCTTTGCAAACCATCTGAAACATTTGGCTGGTAGAGGGGCTGATCAAAGCAATGAAGACTTGTAGTACAGATATGGACTAAATACACTCTAAAGGAGACTCTCTGTGCTAGGGCTTATCTAGAGAGCAAAAGTTGTACTGAGGATAAAAGAGTTCATTTTTATTCATATTCAGTCAAATAGATAATGTGTATTTATTTCTTTATCTTAAAGATTTAACTGTGATTTAACTGTGATAATAGTGTGTCTCTGCTTCTTTTTGCAAAGCTGACTTTCTCTGCTCATATCCAGTACTGCTACTCAAGGAGCTCATCAAGCTTTTTTTCAGGATAATATTTTCCTCACTTCAGCCAGATGAGCAGCCTTTATTGTTTCACATCTAATTACCTGCTAAAGAGTAACATAGTTCTGAATCAAACGCATATGAATCGTAAGCTGTTTTTATTTTGATTTTTAATCTGAAAGACGGAAGCCTATGAGAAAACAAATATAGTCTTTCAAGTTTTTTAATCAGCAGAAATTTCAGGGTAAAAACCAAAGTAGTACCATGATGATGTTTCACTGTGATAGGTAAATATACATGTAGCTAAATTTAGTTCCAAATTACTTGAAGACAATGACTGTGCTGCTCTGCAAGTAGAACATGTTATCTTTTCTGTTTATGTGATAGGAAATTAACCACCTGTGTAAAATAATGTGGCCAACTTTTTCAGACTTTTTCTCTTTTCTCTTGAAGGCTTTGTTTGTGTTTTTCTTGCTAAGTTTTTCAAGCTTGCATTGAAAACTCAGTTTTGAGGGACAGGCTCAAACACTCTTGTTCAAGAATTTCTTGTAGAATATAACTGCATTGTGCATAACGATACTTTGCTGTAATGCTCGGTAATTTTTAGCAATGGAACAGTATTTTCTAATATTTTATAGACATTTCTAGCCCAGCAATTCTACAAAGAATTGAAGCTGTTACAACTTCTGTTGTAATAATGGAGGCCTCTTATTACAAGAGTTCCAGGCTCCAATTTTTTAAACAGATAAAAAGACAGATAAGGAACTTCATTTGGTGGTGAGGGTTTTTTTGTTTGGTTGTTTTAATGCTACTTCAAGATGACTCAGTTTTGGAAGTATTCTTTTTTGCCTTCAGAAATCTGCTTTTGATTGCAACACTTTGCACCAGAAGTAACAATTTTATATATCCATCCTATAAATGCTGGGATCTTGCCAACACTGGGAATTTCTACACTCCCCACATAATTTCCTATTCTATTTAAACCACCTAGTCTCATTTTCAGAGCTGTTCAGGGTAAGTGTAAAAGAAGATTGCCACTTCTATTGCCATAAACTATAGCAAAGAGCTCTGAAAAAGAAGAAGAGTACGGTTTCAAGATTACCTTGTAGATTCAAAGGCTTGACCCTGAATCTTCTAACAGTTTCATTAAGACATTCATATTAGGAATGCTCTTTCTGAGTCAAGGTCTGATAGAGATGATTGGAAAAAGTCTAAGTCTATTCAGAATAAAGTATTCCCTTATGCACTGAAACAGGTTTTCTTTTTTGAAATATGTAGTAACATTTACAGATTATAATACAATACAGATTACAACAGCAAGATTTCTTCAGGTATGTCATACAGATGGTTGAATGCATGCAGAATATGAGAGATTGATCCTTCTGCTTCAGTAAATGAGTTTAGTTATATTCTCTATATTACCTGTATCACTGAGGCCTGGAAAGCACTGCAGCTGTTTATGTAGGTTTATAGATGAAAACTTTTGTTAGAAATTTTTATCTGTGAAGGAAATGTGAGATCTGTGTTACAAAACTTTTTTTAACCATACTAAATGGATTGAATAATGTGTTATATCTTGTTAGTTTACCTGGAACAAACACACGTAATAAATATAGATTTACTCCAGCTTTCCCAAAGAGGAAGAATACATTGTATTTCTGTAATACTGCATAGTACTCTTTTGAAATAATATTACATTATTAACTGATTTTCTGTTCAAAGTCTTCCCTAAACCACATGCACCTTTCCAAAGAACTCCCTTTAACTAACTATTCTGCAGCATATTTGGATGAAAGAAAGCAAAGGAGAGCTAAGAAATCTTTTGGCAGGCTGTCTAGGAGTTGTCAGCTGAAGGGTTTTACTAGCCTAAAAGAAATCTCTGTTCTTTGACAAACTTTTTCCTGGATAAGCAAAATTTCAGTGAGCCTTTCTCATCAGATTTTTTTCAGATCTTGAAATTCTTGAATCCACTGTACTAGGTCTAAACCACTGCATGTTTTTTGTTAGACACTATTGATTCTGGAAGAGACAAATTATCCCCAGTCCTGACCTTCAGCACTCTGTTAGCAGTGCTTTGCCTCTCTTTTGCAAAGAACTTGTAAATTCAATTAAAACATGTAACACTTGTGTAATATGCTTACCCAGTTAGCTACTAATCCTAAGGCTGCTAAACTCAGTTTATTTTGTGAAGCCCTCTCTGAACCTCTCCCTCTTAGGAGGAAATATTAGTTGATAGTTTTTTAATTTAATATAACAAAATTATCTACTAGTGCAAGGTTAATGAGCAGTTTGGCATGACTTGGCCATGAAGGGAAAAGCAAAAGTGTTGCAGTTGTAACACTGATGCCCAAGTGCAGCAGTGCATCACAGAAGGGGCCAGGCTGGAGGGGACCACAGGGCATGAGCCTGGTCCCACCTCCCTGCTCAGGCAGGGCCATCCCAGTGCACAGGGCACAGGATTGTGTCCGGATATCTCCAGTGAGGGAGATTCCACAGCCTCTCCAGACACCCTGTTCCCATGTGCACTCACTGCACAGTAAAAAAATTCTTCCTCATGCTCAGGAATTTCCTGTGCATCAGTTCCTGCCCGTTTGCTCTTCTCTTATTGCTTGTCACCACCAAGCGGAGTTTGGCTCCATCTCTGACACCTCCCTTCAGATATTTAGACATCTGGAATAATAGGAAACTACTAAGACAAACTTAGCTCATGGTAGTAACACTTCCCAACCTCTAAATCTGTGAATGCCTAGGACTATATTCCTGTTACAGACAAGTAGCTCTAATCAGTATAAGAGGAGGCCAGTAGTAATGGGTTAAAATTGGTTTCACCTTAGGAAAGCTGAATTCGGTCACTTGACCTTGCTTTAACATATTTGTGCTTCAGTACATCCACTTCCCCCTTAGTAACATGAAGGAAATAATTCCTTTTCCTGTAGTTTTGCCTGACTGCCCTACTTAAACTGTAAAGTCTTTGGAACAACTGCTGTCTGATCTAATGTGCATGTACGGAGCAGAGCACAATGAAGTCCCGATCTCAGCAGGAGCCCCATCTGCTACTGCTGAGATAAATGATCTTTTCAGTACTGGTTGTTTTTTAATCTCTTTAAATTACCATAAATACATTTTTAAAGCCATATGCTTTCAATCTATATCCCACTCCACTGAAGAAATCTGGGTTTCTTTGGAAATATAATTATGTAACCATATAATTAAAGACTGCATCATACCCTGTACATGCAAGAGGGCTGAGTTGAGGTCAAGTGCCAGACTGATCTGCCACTCTGTGCATTTCAAGTACCTAAACTTACTTTAGAAATATTATTTAAAATATATTTTTGTTTTTGCAATTCTGTACTTTTCCAAAGAGAGAGTATTCTGTTGAGTTGCAATGAGTTCAATTGAACTGAAATTGGTTTGCAGTAGAAGAAACTGTGATTCTGAAGAGACACATTAGTTTCTGGTATTGGGGTCTAGTGTTGGATGCTCACTGAGGAAATCCAAAGGAAATTTCTCATTTTGCTGGAGGGGTGGAAAGAGAACTCCATCATAGCAGGTTCATGAGCCCACAGGTTCAGCTGTGTCAGAGAGGGCAGAGGTAAGCAGAAGCTCTGGGAGTGAGGAGACATTCTCTGTGTCTCACTCTATTTCTCTGCTGCATCAGTGTCCATGTGTTCCCAGTTTAGCATGTGGCACTGCTGATGCTTTGGCAGAGGGTGAACCTAACATTGTAAGGTTTGTTAGGGTTTTGGCTGAACACACAAAATTTCTAGTCTATTGCAGATGCTTTAAAGGAAGTGGCAAAGTTCAGAAGTTAATAACTTATCCAAATTGAAAGAGGATATAGGCTGAGCAAAGGGCATACCTCTAATCATAGGTATCTTATCCCTGTCAACTTTCAGCATTTTACCTTAAGTGGTGGAAGTGTTGCAACCTTTCAAAAATACCACAAGTTTCTTTAACAACAGAAATTATAATTCAGCCTGGATGTTGAGACTGCTGTTTGTGTATAACAGCATCTGGGGAATAAGGGTCTCTACCTCTTGACAGACCTTCCTCTTTCATGCTCTGAAGAACAAGGGTAATTCTGTGTTACCTGAACACTCAGATTTGACTTGATATAAAATGCTACAGGGGGCACATGTGCAGAAGATTGGGTGGAAAAGGATTTCTTGCAGTACATGTTTGCATAATCCAGAGACTCAGACTACTGATAATTATTTTGATATTCCTTTTTTTGTTTCTTTCTAAACAGAGAAGCAGTTTTTACCTGGCGCTTTCTTACTTTTATGCAGTTTAAACCACCACCATCACATAGTGGTGTTTTAAGAGTTGTTTGTGATATTTTACAGTTCTACTGGGTTGTTCTGGGGTTTTTGGTGGTTGTAGTGGTTTGGTTTGGGGGTTATTTAACTTCAGGAGACATTAAAGATTTACATTAAAATCTTTCCTTTTTCAAGAAATCCAACTAACAAAGAATGCTTGTAAGCACCAGGTGCAAAGAAGAAGGTAATTGTCTGTAATTGTGAGATTCTTGCTAACACAATATGTCACTCAGCTGGATATGTACACAGCATCCATTGCTGCCAATGGAGTTACATAAACAAATTGAGGCTACAATAGGGACATTTATGTTTAGCTTCATTTACATGAAATGTATTGATTTTTTTCTTTGGTAAGGGACTGTTTTTTAAACAAAATCAAACATTTACATGCATAAAATACAACATCCATAATTTTTCACAAGTTGTTAAAGTCCAATTAGGTTTCTGCAATCTGTACTTACTTGATAGGAAGATAATTTGCCGTTACCAAAGAAAATACATTTGGGGTATTTCATATGTAAATTAATTTACTTCATAGAAGAATTAAAAAAGGCTTTGGAAGTTGATGCTTTTGCTAACATCAACATTTGCTTATCTTTGAATGGCTTTTCATAATAACAGAATCTTTGGCACTCCCTTTTGGCCTTCCACCCAGTCTCAAGGTACCTCGCAAACACAAAGTTGCACAGTTCGATCTCATCCCCACATTACAGATGGAGCACAGATAAATCTCTGCCTGTGGTCTGATTTAAATTGCATGTTGGCTTCAGCTTCCAGTGACGGTGGCCAGCTGGCTCTTTTTGAAATAACCAGTGTAAACTTCCCGAGAAGCTTTGCCTTACACTGGCTGAGCTGCTCTCACTTTCCAGCAAAGGCAGGTTCTGCTGGCACATAAAGGGTGCTCCCCTGCTTGTGCTGAGGTTTCACACCTGCTGGGTGCCTGGGCTGCTGACTGCTCAACCCTCACATGGAACTTAACCACCCATGCAAAGAAGATACCAAGTGATGTGATGAGTGGAGGCTCCAGCATCTTTTAGCTGAGCAGGATGTCTCATGCCTTGAGCAGTCAGATAGGCCAAATCAAACTATCTGCTCCTCTGTGAAAACTGCTTATTCTGTCATGCTCACTGTTAGTTCCTCTTTGGATGACAAAAATCCAGATTATATATATTTTTTTTAATTATTATTTTCAAGCACGCATTAAGGACAGAAAAAATGAGATTTTCATGATGGGTGAATGAACCCATTAGCTCTGATCTCATTACTTTGAACAGTGTCTCATATGTGTTTAAAATTAGCCTACTAAAGTAGGTATGACCTTTAGGGAAGAAAGAATTCAGAACTGCTTTTTATTCTGAAGCAGGTTCCTCTCCAAATACTTCTTCCAAATTATAAATATTGGACTGGTTTATTCATGTGTTTTGTCTTGCAAGAGGGAAAACCACTTCATTTAAAGTGATGAAAATCTCTCTCACACTATTTGATAGTTATACCTAAGGAAATGAATGTTCACTTATTTTTATGCTTATCTCTAGATAATATACACAGCAGGAACATGGGCTGGAGTTACTGAGCTGACAAACTATATCAAAACACTAAAACTTAAACAAAATATTCTTTTTCTATTCTTGTTCCAGAGACAAGTCAACAAAGCATTTGTCAGAATTAGTACACAATTACAACATCATCAAATTGAAATTCAGTTACACGCTTTCAGGTTGCTGCTCACACCTCCTCGTTATTGAGAATTAACAAATCAGGGACAGGATAATAACTTGTATCTCAAAATTCTCTAGCACTTTCCAGAAATCATTTTACTGACCATATAGTGTTAGTATTGTAAAGCAGTTCTTTTTAAGTCTTTGAAGACTAACTAGATCTTGGTCTGTTTGTTTTAACTAGTGACTATCTTGCAATATCCTTCACTAGCAACTGCTGTCTCTCTCTAGTGTCTTTGCTAGTTATTTTATTTTTTTATTTGCTGTTGTCCGTTCCTTTCAACATATTCTGGAACAAAGAGGAAAGCCTATTCTGACATATGGGATAGTTGCTGGAAGTTATCCAGGGAAGTCTTCCAGATTTGAAGGGGTAGGAGGAGGGAGCAATGAGCTTTACCCCATAAGGGATTTCCTGGAAAAAGTCAGAGCAGGAATTGCAACAGGTGATTTCTGGGGTCTGCCAGTCTTTGTTACTGTCTCAAATGAAAGTATTCTCAGCATGAAGGGAAGGTGGAGGTGAGGAACAGAACAATCACAGAAAAGATGCCTGCGGCCATATTACCTCAGCCTGTGATCTTGCATCAGGTCAGGACATCAGCAGCTGCACTGGGGCCCCAGGGGCTGGTGGCCAGGCTGGAGCACGGAGCTGCTGTCCTGCCCTGCATCTGTGTTAGATCAATGTCACAATTGCATCACTCTGTGTGTGGGGGGCAGCTTTCCTGCTGGGGTAACATGGTGGCCTCTGGACACCACAAAGGGTACTTGAGAGAGACACTGAGGAAAAGGAAGGGAAACCACAGGGAACTTGTGCATTATCTCATAACAACCTCATAAGGTATCACCAGTAAGTGCAATGGAAGATACTAGTCCGAGCTCTGGCTTCTCTTCTGATTGCTAGGCAATTTTGGATTGTAAAATGCTAGGGGCAGTGGATATTCACTACCAGGGATTGAATACTGGGCTTCATTGAAATTGGGCAGTCAATTTTAGTTATGTTATTGTTTTAAGTAGGGACTAAAACATCTGGAAATTGACAGAATACTAATTTTTATTGTTCTCACAAAAAAAGAATGTACCAAGTTACTTAAATCATCATGGTACAAATTCAATTTCAGACTGTGAACTGGCTAAGCAGGTTTAAGTCTGAAGCATTGGTTATATTCACCTTTCATGTACAGCTGAAGAAAATCTGACACTTCCACAGATATCCCGGGTAGCATCCTTATCACGCTGTACCAGTGAATAACCACCCCACAGTCCCCGTTCACTTCTTCCAGGCATTTCATTATATTCAAGTTGTCATCTTTGTAGATGTCCACATTAGGCTTTCCTGATAAACTGGACAGGATATTGCAAAGGAGTAGAGAGAATACAATTCCTCTCAGGGAGATTGCACAGGTTTCTTCATTAGGCTGATTGCTGTGTCCATGTAGACTTCCATGAATCCCAGTGTGAATTGACAGAGCATTCATCTGGCTCAGGTTGCATGTTCAAGAGACAGGACAAAGGCAATGGAGACAAATTGATACGTGTGAAACTCCATCAGAACACAAAAGAGCAGTAACTGTGGAGGTGGCTGAGCAGTGGATTAAGTTGGAGAGAGGGGTTGTGAAGTGTCCAGCTGTGGAGATACTCAAAACCTGACAACAGTTCATTTGGCCACCAGTCCTACCTGGTCCTGCTGGAGCAGGAGCATCGAACTAGAAGATCTCCTGAGGTCCCTGCCAGCCCCAGACATTCTGTGTTCCTATGTCATTTCAAAGATTTAAATTCCTTATTTATAATATATTTATTTATTTCATTTTGCACACACATTTACACCTCTATACAACATCAAAACCACTACTCCAGCTCCTACAACTGGCCATTTCCTGGGCACTGCTTATTCCAGCAGCAGCAGCAGCAGCCGTAATTCTCATTTTGCCATTTTTCACAGGCCTCGCCAGCCATGTCAAGACAGGCTAAAGATGCAGAGGGCATTGTCACACAATGGTCTGTCAAGAACACCATTAAGAATTCTGAGCTAAGCTGTTGGTATGAATTGTCCCCAAGCCCCTGGTGGGGCTGCACTGCAGAGCTGTCTGGCTCAGTGAATAATGTGGCCGTCAGCTGGGAGTTCAGCACAGGCAGGGGCAGTTTGGGTGCTTGTGGGGAGGACATCTTGCTTGGGAGCTTTTTCTGCTGAAGGCTCACTCCTGTGGTCTGTAGGCAGTGAGGATAGAGAGGTTTGCTGTCTTAAATGCTGATCATTCCAGCATTCTGGCTTGTATCACTTTTTGTGCCAGTGCAGTCAATGTATGGCAGATTGTAGCATGTGGCAGACACATGCCAGAGCTGGGAAAGGTGGCCCTGTGGTATTAAACAAAATTTATCCTTGCACAATGTCTGCCGTGTCACAGTCACCATTTCTTCATTTGAGGGCAGAAACCTCAATGCTGTGCCCTTGTTTGTTAAAGCCTCTTCCCAAACAGACAAAGCCTGGCACGCTTTCCCTTCTCCCTCTGGCACCATGCTCCACCCCATCAGCATTCTCAGTGCACAGCTGCTTAAGGGTTATTTTCTCTGGGAGGTGGTTGTGTGGAGGGATGTTCATGCACACACACACACGCACAGAAGGATGTGTTCTCCTAAAGAAGAAACAACTTTGTCAGCAAATTATCTCATCTTATTTCAGCTATTATAATCCTCTTCAAGCTTCAACAAAGCACCCACACATGTTTGATCAAGTCACTATTAAAGAGAAATATTGTGCTATTCTTGCCAACTGGACCACCTACACCTTGGTATCACTATAATTATTGTCAAATATTATTGTTACAAGAGGGCACAAACTATGTAGATCTTTCTTTAATATGACAGTGGCCAATTTAATGGAACATTACTGATTAGCAGAGCCAGTGCAGAATATGCTAGCATACCTTTTACAAAACTTTATGTTACAGTTGAATGGATTACAGAACACCTCTTGAATGCCTAGTGGCTGGCGTTGTGCCAGAGCCTTTAAAAAAATTGAAAATGAAGCTTGCTTTCTCCTTTTTCATAAAGAAATCTGAAAGCAGAAGCACTGACCTTGGCAAGCTTCTTGCATTAAGTTTTCCAGTAGGCAAAAGCACTATAAATCAAACCAGAATAATCCTGTGTATATTTTTGTTTTCATGCAGGCTGCTAGGTTTGCACTTAAGGACTGACTTTTATTGCTAAAGGAATGTTTTTAAATCATCAGAACCTAGAGCATGTTGTGAGCTTAGTCCAAATTTCATCATCATCTTTTGCAATTTGCCTAACGCCCTGACTCCCATGGAAATACAATTTATTTCTCTTGCAAAAGTCATTACCATCTATGAGCACAAAGAAAGAAACCTGCAGAACAGAAAATGAGCAATAAAATCATGACAAAATCTGCTACCTAGATTCTTTCCCCTAAAGCAGAAAAATAAGATAAACAGTGCTTCTCTTTCTCTCTGAGTTATTATTAGTTCAGTATTATTTATCATACAGCTTGGAAATCTTAAAAGGTTACAGTTTATTTTTCATGCATGGCTTTGGGGAGCCTTTTGACTCTGCTGAGAATTGTAACATGACATTGTTTTCAAAATGAAAGCTCTGAACAGATTATTTTCCACATTATCTAGATAATAGAGGTGATAGATGGGTCCAAGTCTAGCTGGTGTAAGCAGTTGTAACTCATTTAAATTATGGAAATTTGCAGTAGCAAAGAACCTGCCTCAAAGAAGAGAAGTCTGGAGGAAATGTTCTAATTCAAATTCATGTTACCTTTTTGAGGGGGGGTTTGTTTTGATTTTTTTTTTTTTGTTTGGTTTGGTTTATTTATATGGACATAACTTGCATTTAGGTTTATGTTAAATAATATTAAACTGAACACAAGTTTAATTCCATCTCTATGTGTTCTTTTATGCTAAACCATTGAAAGATATGTTCCCTAAGCCTGTTTGCAAGCTTCATCTTCCCATGCATCCAGGTCAGCTAAACACACGCTTAGATCAGAGGCAACTTACAAAGTCTGTGTTAACACCACTGGGACTCCCCGTGTGTTGCTGTAAGCTTTGCTAAGTATTGATCATTAGAACACATATTTAAACTTAAAAGCTATAGTGCTTTCCTGATTGTGGGCTTCTGGGCCCTCCTAAAACTTTGTATCTTCAACTTAGGCTAAATATATATCTCTCCACAAACACATGGATGTATTTATATGTACTTTTCTTAATTTAGAGCATCTAATATTATTACCATGCTGCATGTATGAGCAAGTATAGGATATTAGTAGGATTTTCTTTGCTCTTACTCCTTTTTCTCCAGTTTTTCACTCCATACTTTTGATGTGTTATTTTTGAGTTCCAGCACCAGCTGGCAAGGGCAAGTCCTCAAACCCACCCACGGCTGTTTCTGTCAGTGTTGGATTGGTGGGGCCCAGAAGCTCATGGCTGGGCCATGGACACAGCTCTGTAGGGAATGATCTTTCTCCACGCTTTTTCTCTATGTGCTGCTGGCACTTATAAAGTTAATAATCACAAGTGCAATGAATGGGCCTACTTTACAATGGACATGGTTAACAATTAGCGTTTTTATTTTATGCTGTAAGTGAAACTTCCTTTTTTTCAAATTCTCACATGGCAGACAAATGTTTAAACATAACGGGGGCAACCACACAATCCTTAGCCTAAGTTTTTTCCTAAAATTATTTTCTTTCCTCGTGAATCTTTTTTAGCTGGCTTCTTTCCTTTGGTTTCCCATCACCACAATAAAAGCTTCTACATCCTTATGTACTCTGGGACAAGAGTTACTCTGTGAGAAACCACGTGAACCAACACTGGGAGTCATGAAAATAACTGCACTAAGGGCTCAACTATTGCTTCATTATCTGCATGTTACGTTTTTCTGTGGAATTGTTTCAACAGATGTATATCCCCTAGATTGTGCTGTAAGAGTAGCTTATTTTACCGTAGCCCAAAACAATTCCTAAAGTATTTGGTTTAAAACAAAAGTATCCTTATGGGGTTTTGCTGGTTTAACTCTTCTGGTTTCAAAAAGTGGTTTTACTTACATCTCTAAAGAAACAAATTGTACTAATTTAAGACCTAGCATCTACTTTAAAAGTCTGTCTAATGAAGAGAGGGAAAAAGGAAGGAGAACTATTTCTACCCGGAATTTGTCATATATTAAAATGAAATAACATTTGAAACCAAGACCATTGCCTTAAATAGTCATACTTTATATTGCTATAATGTTATAAGATTATGAGGGGAACCTGTTTTGGGGAGATAAGGGTGGAGAGAGGAGCAAATTTTCTGATGATAGCAATTTCAGATGAAGTTTAGGTAACTTGGGCCAGCTTAAAGCTGGCAAGCAGCCGGTATAACTTGCAAAGGTGGATGGTTGTGTAGCTGGGGGAAGGGATGTTCCTCTCTGGTTATATGGCTTCCCACATCTCTTGGGGTGCAGCATGGGGGAGGGAGCTCTGCAAGTTCATCTCTCTGGATATAAATGTGCATTTTCCTCTAAGTGTTCTTGCATGATTAGAAAAATTATCTCCTATACAGAATGTCCCTGAAGTGCTTTGCTCAAATGTATGCATTCAGCAAAAATTCTCCTGTAGCTTCTGTAAATAACGCTGGTCCACAAAAGTCTCGCTGGCTCCCAAATGGCTAAGCGCTGCTTGCACACCGAGTTGGTAGATGTGTTGCAACTGCTTAAGCTGGAGAGAAGTGGCTCTGGATAGATTGCTGCCTTGCATATGCAGATTTGATAAGCATTTTTGCACCTCTTTCACAGTGCTAACTAGGTGAATGCTGTCTGCCTGCATGTGTGTGTGCTTCAGTGAGCTGGAGCATCAGAACACAGAGTCTTAACTGGTAAGGTACAGCTTAAGAGTTTTATTTAGTAGCATTTCATGAAGATTCGAACAGCATCATCAAATCTCTGTCTATGAATACATGCATGTGGTTGTGACCTAGCAGGAAATAGGTGGTCTGGTTTACTGTACAACACCAGCTCAGCTGACAGCACTCTGAAATCTTAATTAAAGGATTCAAGTTAGACTCTTCATCCCAGAACTCCTGTAGGAGCACCACTGATGGTGTTACAGTGGTAGTCATGTAACATTGTGTAGGTGTGCTATACTCTGTTTCATTTTTTTTTTTTTTTTTACTGTGTTTATATTCATCCAGAGCAATTAATGAAATGAAAGGTATTGATCATGAATGTGTGGGTGGCTTGGGATTCTGGTTGCTTGGGTTGGGATTTTGTAATAAATACATGAACTCTGTAGCAGAGCTCTTACCAGAGGTCATGTTTAATAAACTACACTTCATGCATAATATGCTGGCATGTCATGTCTCAGCAGTATACCATTAATATCTTCTGCCTTACTTTGTAGATATTTTGGAATGTGGGGTATGGAAGGTCTTAAAACTAAAGCTGGTTGCTTTCTACAGTGTGCCTACTGTCAATCTTGTTCAAACATACATTTTAGTCATCTTCCATAAGCCAGGACCCCCAGATTTGCTACATCCCCGTGGTGTAATTTCCTCATTCAAAAGACTACATCAGTAATTATTTAAAGAAACTAAAAATAGTATCAATAATGTGACAGGCTGCTGGCCAAAACACATTGTGCAATTTATAATTTTATTGAGAGATAGGTATAAATGAAGGTTTTGGGTGATCACCCCAATCCAGATGAGACAAAAATTTTAACACTACTATGGTGCCATTGTATATAAAACATTAAATGAGCAATATTCTATGTGTACATTTTCCTTGCAGAGTTTGAATTAACTGAAATTGTTAACTTTTGTTTCAGACCTTCAGTCGTTATTGTCTGGTACAAACAGGTAGTGACTGCACTTATAAACACTTATTTAGATCAGAATCATCTGGTTTCTGCAATCTGCCTAGCTTATAATTTTATGGTAATATCCTTGAAGTTTTCTGGTTTTGTCTTACTTCATCTGAAATTCACTTCCTTTTAATATGTATAGCTCGTAGTTAAATTAAGAGGTAAATATGTTCTTGTAAGACTTGTTTAATCACACTGGAAGTGTCTCTCTGGAAACAGCTCTTTGGAAAGGAAGAAAAGAGCTCCTTAGATTGAGTAAAGATTATGAAAATGGAACAAAAATACAAGGCAAAAAACACAGCATTAGCATCCAGGTCAGTCTGGGGCAGAGACTGGAGCTATGTCTGCATGGCATTGACATGCTTAATATAATGAAATGGTGATGGGAAACAGGTTTGCAAAATTGTTATCGGATGACCTTGATTTCCAGCAGAGGGTTTCTGCATGGGTCTTTTCAAATCTCCAGAGATACCATCTTTAAATCTGTGGAGATATCTAAAAGGTATTTTAAATTATTTGACTAATTGTCAATTATATTTTTAATAAACACTATAAAAAATCAAAACATGAAAAAGAGCATCCTCTATAACTAAATGCAGGCAAACATGAAAATAAGTGAGCTAGGATCCATGCAGAGAACCCTGCAGACTTCAGCTGGTTCTCTAAAACATATGTGAAGTTCTTAACGTTGTTAATACTTTAAAATCAAGCTGAGATTCTCACGAAAAAATTCAAGAAAGATTTTGCTACAGACTGCTTCTAAAATTGGCTAAGGCTTCACAGTAATAATACTCATTCCTTTCTACATCGTGGTCTAAAACAGTCATTACTTCATGAGCCAATCATGCATGCCAGAGTGCACAAAACTAGAAATTAATAGTATCTGCTAAGCATCCTGTAGTCTGATGTTGCACAACATGGAAGAGGAGGGTGGCTTTGAAACTTTCAAAGTAAATTAAGAAACAAGTCACTTGTTTAGTCCTGATTCTCAGTGAATTGTAAACAGTTCTTTGCTGACCATCTCACCTTTCACTTCAAGTCACAACAAATTCCATGAAAAGTTCTTACTTACACATCTGCTTAAAGCCGAATGAAAGCGGAATTCAATTAACTTTATGGCAAATCTGTTAAAAACCCACAAAACAAGAGAACCAAAAATTCAATCTGAGGACTGCATCTGATTCTCCATCTTTAACATGCTGCAATGTGTCTAGAGATTACAGCACATATGGTCTGTAAAACCACCCACCGTTTCAATATGTCTGAAATACCAAGTAGTACATGTAGCATCACAAGTTAGAAATTAGGTAGAAGAATGGATGTTAGTGCTAAACCTACAGAAACACAGAATTCTACAGTTCAGACCGAATAGGTGTTCCTTTGCTCCAACATTGCACCCTTTGTTTCTCTGTTAGGCTGAACTGGAAATGTTCTCCAGGCAGTGGGTGCTTCATGCCAGATGTGCTGCACCACCAGGGCAGAGTCAAGGACAATGTGTGAGGAAAAGTTCAGCAAGGAGGTTCTGAAATGAGTCACGCCAGTGGCACCAACTCTTGGTGCTTCTTGCTGCTCTTAAAAGCCTCTGCAGTCTTTACCTTGAGTATCACTTTAGGCAGTTTTGTGCATGAGCAGTTTTGCAATACTTTCATGAAATATGATATGCTATTATACCAGCTTAAAACAGTCATCAATATTTCAAGTGAACAAATGTAAAGAGCTTCTCAAAACAGGTACTATTTACTGTACCTCAAACAGATGCCCTTCAATGGGAATTACAGAAGCACAGCAATATAAAAACACTATCCTGATAATAATACAGATCACAATCACATTGGTGTAAATCTGAGGACACATCCACTGCATATCTGACAAAATAGAAGATATTTAATTTCTGGTCAAGGGAAGGTAAAAGAGCCAAAAAAAAAAAAGCTTTGTGTCTCAGCAGTTTAGTGATACTGCTGAAATTGTCTTTACTAACCTGTCTTTGACTCCTCTTCAATCATTCTTTAATATAAGTGAGAAAGGGATCCTGCTATTGATTGAACTCTTTGCTTTTGTCCAACCTGCCTTAAGGTTGAAATAGATCTCTCTTGTCATAGAAATAATAATAAAACTTTCTCACAGTGAAGAAGGAGGTCCTAGGTACTCTGGGAGTTTTTTGTTGCTCACAAAATAAGTAAAATCTCTTTGGATAAACAAGGGCACCAATGCCAGCTTCCACACAGTGACAACTAGCGCTGCACAAATTGATGTGCCACCTTAATGCTCCAGGATTGATTGAACATTTCTCTGCTGTTGCCTGTTTTTTATTGTGCTGTTGTCTTTCCTCAAGAGAACAGTGTTCCTAGCATGACCCCTTTTTCCTTGCACATCAAGTGAAGGAAAATAACCCTTTGCTGTACTTGCGGGGACAGATATTGATCTTGGGCACAGCGATGCAAACTGAAAGTATCTCCTTGGGAGCAGAAGGCATTGCCCCACACATTGGCCTGTGAAGCTGGGGTCAGACTCCAGCCACTGGCCTTCAAGGTTTTTTTTTCATCTAATGAGCAGCAGTATTTCTAATATACCCACGCTGTATTAGGGAAGTCATTAGGGAAGTAGGGAAAATTTATTATTATTATTATTGATACTTATAACACAAAACATTGATGTATGTCACAGTCTCAATATATTTTCTTAGCGGTCACATCTATGCTAAATGTATTTATATTTCTGCAAGAGTTTATGAGCAGTAATACCAACATTTAATTTTCATAAAAGCCTTTTTTCCAAGAAAATCCCATAAAGCCTCATCACATACCACAGCTATCACTTACTGTGCAACAGATATTTTATGCTCAGTTTATGTCACTTCAATTTTTTTTAGAAAGTGCTGGTTATGGACATAGCTAAACTCAGGACAAATCCCTTCTGCTGTGCTGGTGAATATTTGTTTGGCTTTTATAATATACCCATGGTGAAAAGGTGGATGAAGCCTGAGTTAAGATAAATATCAAGAAGTCTGTGCATTTAAAAAAGGAAAATACTCAGGAATATATGGTTTTGTGTCCAAGTGAGAGCATTCACAGAGCTAACAGTAATTCCAGACAGGAGTTGTACAAACACAGTGCTCTTTGTGAATGTAAATTTAGAGAGGGACAGAAGGCTGTACAAAGTGAACAACTATTCACAGTTCAAGCATTTTTTCTCTAACATTGTCAGTACAACATTTAACCAGCTTTGCACTTACAAAGTGCACTTACATTGCTGATGCTTTGTCTCTCAGAGGATGGAAGATATTTTTACTGTCATTTTCCTGAGATGGTACTATTTCCTGGTGCTTTAAAGTAAATAATTTATTGTAGCCTGGGGCTTTCACTCTAAGACTTTTCATATATGATACACTACTTACCTTAGCATTCCTGTTTATGTACGTACATTGCTCTCATCTCAGTGTTTCTCAGGTTCCTGTGTACCAACATGTCTTTCACTCCCTGCAGAGGAGGAATATAAGTCATTAATGCTTCTGTATCCCTGATGATGTTATTAAATGAAGTTTAATTATGTCCATTGCTTTTGTATAACATAATCTAGTGCTCATTTGCTCCATTATTAACATTCAGAGGAATTAAAATAAGGTGCATTTGCATCAGTACACACTGAGCATGATGTAAGGCCAGGTGTAATTAATTTCTTTCACTTACACCTATAGAGGTTGTTAATTTAAAAAAAAAATAAGGCAGTATGTAGGATTTTATTTTTATTTGCATTAGGTTACTTATCACTCTGGAGCTGTAAATCGGCATTCTGGTTAAAAGTCTTCCTATTTTTACTTTTGAGCACTGTTTACCAGAGTGCTGTCAAATGGTAAAATGTAATAATGGAGCTAATTATTTTTGCTGTGGGGGAAAGAACTGATACTACATATTCAAAGTTAGGTAACTGAACTACAGACCTAGCTCCTCTTATGAATGGTAAAATTTTCAGCAGCTTTAAGGAGAGCAGGAGTGAGCCCCTTAGTCAATGGTTCCTAACTTTCTGGGGAAGACAAGTGGTTCTACACAGGTTCGGTGCTTCCCCACCCCAGCTCCATGGCCAATCCATAGCTCCTGTCCTTGTCAGCCCCAAGTCTGTCATGCCACAGCTCTGGATGTGGGATCTGGGAGCTCCACGTCTCCTGTACTATACCCAAAGATCTGCAATGTGATCACACCTTGCTCCTTGGGAACCACGGCTTCAAATTACACCATTTGCAGAACTGCCTGGTGTAGGGAGTTTCAAGCTCTGTTTTGGTGCTCTCAGACTGACAGAGAGAGACAGTGACCCATTTTTTTACAGAAAGTGCTGAATTTTTTTTTCTTCAAATTTTAGTTTCTTCAAAAGCTCACTAAAATGGGAACCATGAAACTGAGGAATACCTAAATCGTCAAGCACTTTTAAAAAATTTATTGCTTATGTAAGAGGATTTGCTAACAGAAATTAGACTGAATCTTTTAAATGAACCATCCACTTTGGAAATATATCACTGCAGTAGCCTTCCCTGACCTTTTGCAAGGAATCATGTCCACGTGTTTGTTCAAGAATTTTGGTAGAGAAATGTGGTTGCCTTTCTTGTTTAATTCCTTACTATTTCCATGTGGTAGAATGTTAAGAGATTGCTTTTTCTGTCCCTTGTCAATAAGTGACCTGCCTTAACCAGGCACTCAGAATGAATCATACACTTGTCAGCACGTGCACCAGTGATTGCTAAGGAGCTAAGGCCATCTGTAGCAGCACTTGCTGTTCATTTCCCAGTACAAGGCTTAGTGTGGTTGTGTCTTTGGCAGTGAATATTATTCCTGAAAAGTCCTCATGAGATGGGGAAGTGAAAGAGAAATAGTCTGTCAGCTGTACACATTTTGTTATTGCCTGCTGGCCATGAAATCAGACTGGGTGCAGTGCAGAACAGGGATACAGCAATTGAGAGGGAGGCGGTCCCGTGGGAGCAGGAGGAAGAAGTTGGGCAGTTGTTTGAAAAGAGGCTTAGCAAGTGCTTTGGGAGTCTTCTGTTACCCCCTGAGAAAATCAGAAGTAAAGACTGAGCAAAGGTAGTCAAGGGAATCCAGGTAATTCCCCACTGATGTAAACTGTTGGTGCAGACTTGAATTCTAAGGAATTCAGATCCCAGAGCTGAAGATATTGTACACCTGTCTCAAAGAGAAATTCTTCTCTAGTTAACCTAGTTTTCAAACCCAAAGTCACGAGTATCGGGGGAGAAAGAGGTCTTTTCTCTTTCATGCTGAGTATTTCCAAGGAGAAGAGGGGAAAGAGAAAGGATACAAAGATAACCCACTGTAAAATACTTCTCAATACGAGTAAAATACTTTTCAAATTCCTGGTGAGGATCTAGTAAGGCAGGTACAAAACAGACACTAAGATCTCTACTGAATAGCTACAAATTTACTGTTTGGGTACTGTTTCAATTCTTAATGCTCAATGCCAATTAATTCTGGAATTACAGTGGGATTCCCAGGTTATACAATGGCCAGTTTATGCATTAAATTCAGATACTGGAAGAAGAAATAGTCATCATCCTTTCAACATTCTTCTTGCTGTGCTAGATAAACAGTGTTCAGCCTACCTTCTCATTGATTTTAGAACATTCTAATATAATCCTAAAGCATTTGATGTAAGAAAAGAAAAAAAAAAAAAACATTCAAGAAACCTTCCTGAAATATGGTCAAATTATATTTCTTTTGTTAATCAAAAAAACCCTTCAAAATGGCTTCAACCAGTGAAATAATAATACTGTACTGTGAGACTTGAAATGTAAGGGCATTTGTAATGGACTGGGTTTGAAGCTATGGATAACTGCACAGAATGGGAAGCTCCACTTGAGACAATCAGCAGTCTTGTTGTTTCTGTCTAAGAAACATATTTCAAATTCCACAGGCAGAGTTACCCTCAAAAATAACTGTGGAGCCAAAGTAAATGGTCTAAGAAATTGTTTCTGAGAGAAGTTGGTAATAAATTTTGTTAGAAATACATCTTTTCTTCCTTTTCCCAAATATAGCTAAATGCCTTCCTTGGGCCAATAAGGAGTAAGCATAGGCTTAAAATTAGATCCATGTTGGATTAATAAAGCACTAATAAGACAACAGATTTAAGTTATTGATAGTAAATTTTAATTTGAGGAAATTCAAAAGACTGAAACAGAAATTAATTGGATCTCACTGTTTGTTCAACAGATTTAGTAGTACCCTCATACCGTAAAACATAGAGAATGCTCAAAGAAAACCTTTTGAAAATCAGTTTTTCTTTCTTTAAATTATTTTTTATGTGTCCCTACCCTTATAACAAGGATGTTAAAAAGTCAGAAACACATCTAGAAAAGTTATCCATATAAGTTATAATGCTTGATGTGTCAGTCAAAAAAAAAAAAAAAACCCACCACACAATACTTTATTCATTAATAATAGTTTTATAATAACAAAAGCTTCATGTTCAATTTCAGGATACAGTGTAAATTGAGGGAAAAAGTATTTCTGTAACTTCTGCTATGCAAAAAGCATCCCTGATAAACTGTGAGCTACCCTGTCTGCATTTTTTTCTTACTGAAAATCATCAGCAGCTTTCAACATATCAGAAGGTTTTTTTGTGGGCAATACTATCGTTTCTTTGTGTCCTACTTTGATAGGCCACAGATTTTTCAATTTCTTTGTTCAAACAAGCATCACAGTTGCAATCTTAACTCTATTTTTATAATTAATTTAATATTCCTAAAAAGAAGAAAGCCACAGCTTTAGTTTGTATTTATTAAATCATACCACCATTCAGACGGAGTAGCAGAATAATCTAGATAATCATCTTTTATGCTAAAAATTCCATCCACACTTAAGAAATTAATCTGTTTTTTAAACAGAACATTCCACAACAAAACAAGTGAGTTTTGAGCTGCACCTCAATGAGATGGATGGGCAGTTACAGTCCTTAAACTCCACAGCATTTCCAACCACCAGAGATTGATTAGAGCACAGTTTCGAGGTACCGTATGCAGCAATTACACTGTCCCCTGAATATCCTTGGCCTGAAGAGGTAGCTGGGAATGGTCCATATTCCTCATAGTGTGGTGACTCTCTCCTGGACTAACAGGACAAAACAGAAGGAGCAAAGTGCAGCAGGTGCCTCTCCAGTGTCTGACTCAGGACTCCTGAGGGAGCTGCAGCACTCGGCAGCTGCAAGGGATTTGATCCCATACTCTTCTGTGTTTTATGTGTTAATCACCTGTGTTTTCCCTGCCTCTGTTTAAAGCTTTGAGCTACTAAAAAGAATGTGTTTTCTTGGAGTGCAAGAACCTGAGAAATATCACTCCCTATTTTAATTATGTAAAATTGTTGCTATTCACACTGATACAGAAATTATAGGGCAATAGTAAATGTATTGTTTACAGCGTGGGAGTAATACTTGGGATTTTCACTATGAAACACATGCAAAAAAACCCCCATCTTGTTTCTGAAATAACACGAGGTCATGCTCTTTCATTTTTCTCTCAAAGGAAGGCACATTATAATTTTTGATGATATAGTTGGGCAACAGGCAAGTTCAATGCTTCAAAATGTAGCAAGAGGAAGTTGTGGAGACTACTTTTAGTAATTTCTAACTCCAAGTAATTATTAGTTCATTCCTTCTTTCTTGAATGTCAGGAAGGGGATGCATTAGCTCATCACTTCAGAGTGCTACAACAGGATCTATCCCTACAGGGTAGGAATTGTCCCCATTAGTGACAAGCAGTGGTCCCAGAAGTGTTACAGAATGGAGGAAGTGCATGCATGTCTGCCTGGGCACCTTTAATGGAATGTGAGATATTGTACAGATAATGTGTGCATGAGAGATTTTCCTCAGGCCTTGTCTAAAGGGAAAGAGTCTGCACTGTGTGAATGTTCAGGGTCTTTAGCTGAACATCATCACCTTCTACCTTCCTGCTTTGCAATACCTTCAAAATTCTGGTATTTTTTATGTCTATCAGAAGCATAAGAAGAATAATGATTCCATGTAGTGCCCTTGCATGGCAAATGCCCCTCTTGCAGGAGGCATAATACGGGTGCTCAGGGTTCTCTGTTACAACTTGATATGGTTCTGCTTTTTTCTGAAAGGTCTGGCAAACTTTTCTTTGAATGGTCATGAAGAACAATAGAGGAGCTGTTGCTTCTCTGCTTGTTGGCCTCCTGCTACCCTGTGATGTCTAGGCTAGGGCTCTATATACACCCTATATGCTATCTATATTGCTGTGGTATTTTTCTGAGATATTTTATCTGTTGCTGGAGCACTTGGTGAATTTGCTGGATTAATTGTCCCAGAACATTGGTAAGGGTACAAAGTACTAGATTTTCGGGAGATTTATTGGGCTTTAGATTTTTTGGTAAGTATTTTAATTTGACTCTACACTGATAAACAAATACAGTACAGATGTCAGCCTCAATGGCACCACTGTCTAGCATCAATATCTTACAACTGGAAAAAAATTCACAGGCTAGGAGATATCAGAAACCATTTTCTGGTGTTTGTTCATAAGCCATTTGATTTGCTACCTAGTGTTAAATCTCTCCAGTTTCCCTCCTGTGGTGATTCTTTCTCCTACACGTGAATTTTCAAGGAGAATTTGCATGTCAGACTAATGAGTTTGTGAGTGGTTCTCCACTGGGGACATCAAGAGTTTAAAGGATGAGATCATGGCAGGTAAATCTCTTGATTTACCTACCAGAATGCATGCAGGAGTTCTGCTTATATCTTGGAGTTTCCCTCCTTCCAGAAGCTATATTTCTTTTATTTTCTGTCCTTCAAAATTACTTGTGTATCTGCAAAAATCCAGTTGTCTTTTTAAGCATTTTAACTTTATTATCAGACACCTGGCACTCTCCTAAATGTGTGATGCAAAGCAAATACTGAATGCTAGCTTTATTCTGGTAGTGACCCACTGCCATATACCCCATGGGATAATTAAAACCCACAGTAGATCCCCATTTTTACCCTCTTGTTCCTCAGCTAGGAACTTGATAGAGTTCAGGAGCTGCTTCGGAGCACCCTTGACAGACCCCTTCCTCTTAGGATGGGAGTATCACATCAGTACCTTCCATTCTTCCTGCATTTGCTTTTGGGCACCATGGCACACAAATCCATCTGATCTCATCATGGCACTTTATCCTTACTAGGCTTTTAAAAACAGCAACACAGTGGGTAGGGACTCAGCTTTGCCTAGGCTTGTCCTATTTCTTCTCTAGCTATTCAGAGGAACACACTGGCTGTCAGGACATTTGGGTTTATCCAGAAATACCTCTTTGACACCTTTCCCTGTAGCCTCTAATCTGTGTTACCACCACGTTAAATAAAGCTGCACAGTGCTGTTAGGGGCTACCCTCCATAAACTAGAACAGTCAAGAACTGAAATTCTTCAGCTGCTAAATGGATCCTATTGATTCTGCCCCTCAGGGTCCAAATAAACCTTCATCTCTCTGGCCTCCATGAAGAGGCAATTTGACTTTTTGCTGTGTTCAAGGGGCAGGGGGAGAGATATGGCCAGTACAGAGCTTATGCAATTTCATGCACACATTGGAGTGGCTGTTTGGATGTGTGTAGCTGTCTTTTGAAAGACTGTAGTCCTGTCTTGCACCTTCAGCAACTTATCAGAGTACTGAGTATTTCCCCAGCTGCTGGGGCCTCAGGTGGCTGCTGCCTCTACTTTTAGCAAAAACCCCTTCAGTGGTCATGACCAATAGCAAATGCTTTTGCCAAGCATTTCATAGAGATATTAGAAGGACACATAGGCATCTTGCAATAGTGAGCAATACAAAGACTTATACAGAAGCTATGCTAGCTGTGAAATCAGAAACAGTTTAGTTATTGATTTTGATAGCAAGGTAATATTTTGGGGTTTTGCAATGTTTTATTGTGCTGTGAAGGTGGGTTAGCCTACACGTGTCTTTAGTATTGTGTGAGCTGAATAGAGATTAGACACACCCCCCTTAGTTCAGGGTCACCAAAATTTCTAATTTCTCTGCCAATTGGTGAGGTACGGAGAGCATGCAATAGATCCATAGGAAGGCTGAAAGAGCCAAGCCCAGCAGAGAAATGCCATCAGTCAGCACAGGCTCTGCCAGTTCTCCTGACCTCAGGTCATAGAGAACCCATGCATATCAGTAGTCTGCTTAGGGTCTCTGTGCCTGAGATTTGGATTTGAGAGAGGACTTCATCTTTATACTAGAATGCAAAAATGAGAGACTTCTAGAGGCATGAGAGAGCACACTTCACCTCTGACAAACTCTTCTGTATTGTAGTGTAATACCTTGTCCTTTCCCTTCTATGGGTGTTGGGAGAGAGAAAATCAAATTTGACTCTCTGAAAGAAAGAAGCAGAAGATAAACTAAATTATTGTAGTGTTAACAAAATTAAAAATAAAAATCTCTGAGCTCAAATTCTATCTTTGTTCAGAATCCACTGAAAGATGAGGATAGCCTGTAACACCAAAGGACCAAAAAGGAGAAAATAGCTTACTAAAACAATAATCTAGCTATGCACAGAAAACAGTTACTCTAAGAGCAAGAATCCTGGGAGAATTCCTACAAGTTATAAAACAGCCAAGAGATATTTCATACTAGTGATTTTTAACTATATTTTGGGTTTAAGAAAGGCATTATCTTTAAGGCAGCCAGACCTTCTATTGTAAAATTATTTACTTTACTAATAACAAATATTTAAGACATAATGGTTGTTTTATAAAATCTACAAAATTATTAGAACACGGAATCAGAGCAGTCAAGACAAAAGCCTTTGACTCAGTATAATCCTTTTTTTCATAATCTGAGAAGGGATTTTCTCTTTCTAGTTACTTTGAAGAAAAATGTTATAGACCTAGCAGCCATATACTTAAAGATTTCTAAAGAAGTGGTGAAAGAAAGGGTTTGGCAGTCTTGGATTCAGTTTGAAAGTGCTACCAGGTCTACATTGCTGATGTCATAAATGAAGCTGGGCCTGGTCTCTAGTTTGCAGTTATGGTGATGGTATACTGATTCTAAGAAGAATATGTAGGACTTCTCCGAAAAACCTCTATGTATTTTAATTCTACCTTTGTTATTTATTTGGACTGTCTTTTTCAATCTCTACAACTCAACACGTTTTGTGCTTGTTCATCTTCTAAAATGCATGAGTATTTTTCAGTGAAGGGAGTATATAAAACATTGAGTCTCCCATGTTTGCCCTCCTGGTACAACATGGTGAGATTATTCTGGGACACATATTGTTTTCTTTGTAACATTAATGTAGTCATTAGCTCATAGTTCATAGCTCATGGTGTCATTCTTTGACTGAATCACTAGTATTTATTCTAAAGAGAGGGGAGCCATTCTTAGATCCTCTTTCTTTGCATCAAGAAAGGTGCTCCTAAATGCAGCTCCCTACCTAGCAGGTGGCTTTGTACCTTTCCTAATGTCTCAGTACCAAAGCCAGCAATCTCTGATCTGAACCTGAATATCAGATTCTTCCTGAAAATCAAAATCTAAAGTGTATTGGGTCCATGTTTGCTGTGGCAGTTATCGCTGGAAAGAAAACCTCCCTCTATGTTAATTAAGCATGTCCTTCCACAGACAATAAATCAGTCGTGTCTGGAAGGCCGGTGATGGCTTTCAAGGCATTCTGGTACTCAGTCTTGTAAAATTCCTCCTGGTAATTTTCCTGTTCTACTCTGCTTGCTTGCCTGTAATGGAGTTGATGCGCTCTTTATTTTTCTTTCTTTTTTGAGTAGGTGTTGTATGTTTGCCACTTGAGAGTTCTCTAGGGTGTATTCCAAAATTGTCAAAGTTTATAGCACACATTTTCAAATTAACATTCTTAAATATGCCCACAAAATCTGCTGCTGCTCCCCAAATGCATCTTTCTACATTAAACTGCACATTAACATGAGTACCATTTGCATTCACAGAGAATGTACAAATAGATGCTCAGAAAATTCTGAAAATATGTTCTGTGAAAATTTTGACAATTATTCAAGGCAAATGTTGTCTAACCTAATAGCTTATGTGTGAGGCCAAGTCCAGCAGGATCTTGGTGTACTCTCTGGCTTCTTATGATGCAGGTGACTCTCAAAGTTACCTGCTCAGAGAGGTTGCTCTAAATTTAAGTCCTGCTCTAACTTTAAATTTGGGTGTATATTTCAGCACTCCTCTGGCCTTTTCCTTTTAATCCTTTCCCTCCAACTATTTTTAGATTCCCAAGATCTGTATATATACAGGGACTAAAACCACAGTAAGAGCAAGCGGGAAGATTTTTCAAACAACTCTTAAATTAAAAGATTAATAACCCTTAAATTTTTAATGCATGCTAATATTCAAATGGCTTTTTAGATCCCACACACTATCCCAAAATCCAATTATTATGTTTTTTTTCCATAGATTCTGGCTGTGCAGGCTCTCCTAAGTTTCTGAACACCAATCCATTTTCTTTCCAGGTTGAAAATCTTTATCAAAATATTTGTAACTCTCAATCTATATTGATAACTCCTTTGATGTGAAAAGCAGAACCAATTCCAGTTTGCTAGTCTATATTTGGGATTTTCTCATGGGACTACCTGCTGTCATCCTAAGACTTCACTGTCAGGCTGTTTGATTGAAAAACACATAGAAAGAGGCTTTACATGTGACAAATGTATCATTTTTACATTCTTACTTTTCAACTATTTTTTTAATTTCATGTTTGTTGGCATTCATTTCCTTAACTAAAAATGCTCAAGACAGCAGTGCATAACATCTCACAGTGTAATTAAAGTAGTATTTTAATACTAAGTCTAATCAGGGATATTATGAAAAGGAAAACAGTTATCAGTCAATATGTTCTTCAGACATTCTCAATATTTTCATCTTCTGATAATTTCAGAGTCATTGCTGGTAACATGGATTTTCTCCTGGAGTAAAAATACTGTATTTCAAAGTTTAGGCTGTTGATCACTTGGAGAGCAACCTTTTCAAACATTCAAAGTAAAAAGTCCTGTCCAGGAAAAGCCACCTTCCTGTATCGCTATTTCACACTATGAAAAATAATGCTATACACGGAGTCAGAAGGATTATTATACAACAGATCTGGGCTTCTTTCTGAATGCCTCTATTTTTCCCATATTGCACCTGTATTATAATAAGTTTATTTACAAAATCCCAAGGGTTGCCAGGAATATCAGTCAAAGAAACATTTAGACTTATATAGAATTTAGTAACTGTCATAAACTTTTTTTTTTCTCTCCTCTTTCTTTAGTTCTGTCAGGTTCCTTATCTTTTAGCTTCTGGCTCCCTTAGGACAAAAGAGTCAGATGAACACAGTCTATCTTTGTCACACAGACAAAATCTACACCTTTTTGAATGTCTGGAAGGTGCCACATATTTTGAAGTGTGCCATGAAGAAGCAATAAAAAGCACATGGCTCAATTTCTGACTGCAATTTTGAACCCAAAATAGGCCTGAATTCCACAGTCCAATGTGCTTCTGTAGTGCTGAGTTTAACTGTTTCATCACAGCCCCTCACGGGCAGATCGAGCTGTGGAGTTCAAATCCCAGACTCTGATCCAGGTCTCAGCATGTGGAAAATTCAAAGGGTTTGGAGGAGCCACTTCTGCTGTACTCACACACTGCATGAGCCCAAACCTTGAAGTAGGACTAAATCAAGCAGACCAGATTGACTGAACTTACCTTGTGATGGCACAACAGTTATTGTTTCCCCTTTTCCCCTGCTTTTTTTTTTTCTTTTTTGCAGGTTTTTCCCCCCTCCCCTCCCCCTTTTTTTTTTTTTAATTTTGTTTGTTTTGTTTATTTGGTTTTGATTTTTCTGGATTTTTTTTTCTTTTTTCCCTCCTCCCCTCTCTTCCCAGGTTCTCAAAATTTAGCATGAACCTTCCTAAAGGCAGAGTGCAAGTTTCTGGTTTGTCATAAAGCTTTGGAGCCAGGCAAATTTCCCAGGGTTTGTGCTTTCATTCCAAACATTTCATAGGGCTTTAAATCACATCCAGGAGCTCTCCCCAGTGTTTTGCAGAGAAGAAAAATTACATATCTGGCTACTCATTGAAATTATAACCATTTCATTCACCTATTGAGTACAGTATACTCATCATTTGCAGGCAGCAAAAGAATACCTTAACAGATGGGAATTTATATTGTTTCCATGGTTACAATAATAAATACAATGCTGATCTACCCAGAGTAGCTCTTGTTTTTCAAAAGAGTCTTTAAATTACTTGCATTTTCCAATGGATTTTAAACTTCTTTTTTTTTATTATGATAATCTAGAAGCTATTTTTATTAATCTAGAAGCTATTTTTTATTATTACAGCATTTATGTTAGACAGTGCTGTTGTTACAAGAAAATGCAATTTCTAATTTTTTTAAAGAATATAAGTAGTGGGTCGAGTAAAAATAATGCTGCACTGTTTGCTTATTCTAACCATCACTGTTCTGAAACATAGAAATAGGTTAGAAGTAGCAGTGGAGATACAGCAGCAATCTTGAAATTCACCTTTTTCCTTCTTGTTTATGGGAATTGCCAAAGAATTCAAACATCAACTGTATATATACCAAGAATAGAACTGATGAAAAAACTTGAGGCTCATTTGGGAAGAAAGAAAAATGTTATTTGTAGGCTTTTTGAGACTGTGCATGCATTTGAGCAGTACCTCAAATTATAGGACACGTAGTAGGTACTTTAATCCACAAAGAAATGTTGTCTGAAGCAGTAAAGAACTGTTTATACACAAACCCATTATTTCAAAGTTAATAGTATAAGAATGCTGAATAAATTGTACATCAACATAACCCATTTTTTCAGTCCATTTTCCATGGCATCACTTTAAACTTTGCAACCTATTTTGCCACTTAGTTGACCTAAAGGTAAACCTCTCGTGCATCTGCCTTTGTTGTGATCAAACACCTTGCAATGGGCGTTTTAATGGAAATTATTTATTTCAGCATTTCTCTTTCTAAAGAATTTAAAGACTCTTTCTTTCTGGAACGAACAGAATTTCTTTGTATGTATTTCTTCCCCTTGGAATCAAATGGAAATGCTGTTGACAAGCAATGCAACAGTCAATTTGAGCAGGAATTTTCCTTTCAGAAGTAAATAAATACTGCATCCTGCTGAAATGAGAACAGACAGATTTGGACGGGACAATCTCAGGAGCTGCAGTGAAATATGTCAGAGTAGGAAAGGCACCAATACTCCTGGGAACTGGTGTTTTTAATGACCAGAAACAGTCAGTGAGGACACTGAGCAAAGCTCATAGATCCTAGTCAGTATCTATTGTATCAAACCAGGTCTGGCTTGTAAATTCTGGTTTCTAATCCTCTGTTTGGCTGTCTGTGAAAATCTATGTGAGCCTCTTTTTATTGAAAAACTAGCTTGATTTGGAGGCTGGGGGAAGGAGGGATGGAGACTGGGAGCTGATGCTAAACATTGATTTTACTGTAACAGCCTGGCCCAACACATCGCTTAGGAAAGAATCGGTAATTATTCTATAGGGTTGCTTCCCCAGGCTCAAGGTCCAAATTATGTAGGCTGTCTATGTGGCAAAACAGGATTAAAAATTATTTAAGGCAAGATGATGTCTGGGCTGAACACAGACCCACTGCAGCTTGCCAGGAAAACAGCGAGCTAGTGCAGAGAATTCAAGGGGGAGTCTGTCTGGATTTAAGTGTTGACCAGGCTTTGGGCTCATATATCAGCTGAAGGGCTGCAAAGAAAAGCAGCACGTCTCAGGGATCCTTTTTGTTTTGTAAAGATTAGTAATTCCCTGGTGTTCTCTTCAGTGTAAAGATAACCATGCTTAAGAAATTACTTGGCTACATTTGTTTTCCTAGCCTGTCTTCCTCATTGATTTTGAGTAATCTTTTCAAACAAGACATGAAATTCAGAGGGAATATATCCTAAGCAACTGGGTGCTTGAAGGAATGAAATGCTTGCTGGTGATGTGAGGCAGTAGCAAGGCAGAGGAATGCCCCAGTACAGAGCAGTCACTCCCTGGCACGTGCTGCTCCAGACTGGTCTCAGCCCTGCCCAGGTTTGGCTGGATGTTGGAGCACTGGGATCCAGAGTTGGTGTCCCACTGCAAAAGGCTTGCACTGAGTTTTGTCACCTGTTGTGTATGAAGGATGCCCAAATATGCAACGGAAAACACTTCAGTAGCTGACTGTGAGTGTGTGAATCAGCCACAAGTTGCAATTACAAATTACAGAATCAAAAATTGCAGTAAAGTATTATTGTGTGAAGTAAGGTAAAATTCTTATTTGTTTACGCATACGAATTATATCTATCAATGATATTAACACCAGATACTAGTTTTGTTTTGAACCAGATATCAAAGAAGAATAGTATTCTTAGATGCTCAGGGCTTAAATGCTATAATGGAAAAGACAAATGTAGTTGCTCTCCCAGAAATGTTTTACTAAGCCTTTGTGACTTAATAAAGGCCAGAGCAAAGATTCTCATTCATCTTTCCAGTCTGTTGTTTCACAGTGCTATGATGGGTGCATTTCCAAATCTTATTCCTTGAAGTGCACCATTCATCCTTGAGAGGCCATAAACTTCAGGATAGCTGGCAGAGTTCAGCCTGCCTCAGAGTCTGCTCCTGTAGGGCAGGCAGAAGTAGCCAAGTCTGAGGGACTGCTTCTGTGTACTTGCTCTGTTTGCTTTGGTTTTAATGCAAAGATGTAACCTAAAGGAAGCCCCGTGGACCTTAGGAATTACTGAAGAAACCAGAAAAGGTGCTTAGTAGCTGAAAAATTAACCACGTGTAACAAGTTTTTTTAGGTAGTATATAACAATATATTCTTGATTAGCAAAATACTCCATAATCACAGGACAGTTAGTGAGACACATGGGTTTAGCCTTTCTCCTAAAGTCTCTTTTTAAGCACCTGGTACTATTCTCTGAAAGTGTGCACTCAAAAAAATATATGGTAACCATTAAAAATCTTTCACAGGAACACTGCTAACTTTTTTCAGATTTCAGAAAGGTAATTATAATTTGAGGGTGGGTAAAGGGAGGAGCAGGGAGTAGACTGGAAATTTACTAGAAAGCCAGATGTGTTATGCTGTTTAGCATGTCCAAAACATGCTGATATCTTGATCATGGGACAAATTTTAAAGGTAACCAGCACTAGTTAGCATTGATCATCTTGGTAAGGGTATTCTGAAATGCAAGTGAAAACAGACACTATGAAGATTTGGTAAATTTGAAAGTCTTTTTAGTTGGAACATAATTTTATGTCCCTGACTACTAGAATTAATAAGGTCAGGGTTTCATACTTGGTCTCTAATTACGATGAGTAGCCTATAGTTTAGAAGACATAATTGTAAGACTTCCACTTCTACATATTTATATCTTACTTTCATTATATTGAAAAAGATAATTGCTTCTTTTTTCCATTCATTTCTTATCAATAATAGTTTTACTATATATGTCCCATTTAAACTGTTTTTGACTGGTGAATTTGCAGTTTAGAAGAAAAGGAGTCAGGAGAAATAGAAAATTCTGCTAAAACAGGATTTGATGTAGCTCAATAAAAAACAATTTTCTGTAAGTCTCAAGGTTTGTGGGAGACTCAGCCCAGCCCTCACAAGGGCTCCACAGTCAACATTTTGAACTGCTACTCTGTTTAGAGGCTTTGAGGGACAAAAATCAAATCTTATGCTAGTAATCTTTATACTGCCTACATATGGAGGGAAAACCACTGAAAATGCATAAACATTAACCTGGCTTTTCCATGTGATGGGCTCACGTCCTCCATTCCACTGAACATGGTCCAAGCATAAGTTATATGGCTCTTGACTTCATTCTTTCTCTAACTTTTCTAACAGTTCTTTGGCTGACTGAAATACTCCAGAGTACTAAATCTTCTCAACCTCAGTTATATATGCTGCAGAAGGGAGATGAAGCAGACAGTAGACTTCTGTGCTAGAAAACGTGGAGAATACTGTTCCCTCTCTCAGTGATCTTTCCTGAGCTGTTCCTGTCTTCCAGCATGTAGTGTGAACATCAGTAAAATATTGCAAGCTGATAACTGATGGGTGGGACCAAGTGCTGATGAGCCAGTCCCAAGATGCAAATCAAGAGCCTGTTTCCTATAGCAAGAATCAAATATGGTAAAACAGTGCTTCATTCAGCTTTGACATTAATACTTTCATTTTCAGCACCATCCAAAGTGCATCCTTATTTGGTAAACTTTGGCTAACAAAAAGTAGTTGCCATTTTTTCATTAAAGAATAATGCATGCTTTGATGATCTTGGAGAAAAGCTAAAATTAGAATCATCCTCTAATGGATATTTTAACCCAGTGGTAGGTTTTACTCATTTGGCACTGCTTGTTTCTTTTTTATATAGAGTTTAGATTGGGCACAGATAGGATAGCTTAAATGTGTTCAAAAGATGGGACATATTTTGACTCAGATACTTCAATCTGCATTAAAGAAAAAAAAATCCAAGAAAAAAAAAATCCAACAAACCAAGAAGCAATCCCCACTGGAACTCAGGAAGTCATGCTTCATTGACAGGTTCTTCTTTCCCTTCTCCTGTGGATGCAGGAGTGTTACTCTTAGGAGGACTCAGGGTTGTGTGATTTAACCAGTTATTTGCAGTTAACACTGGGCAGTAGGCTGCAGTTTCAAAGTAGATGTTTGATGCATCAAGCCAATAGCCAACACAAGAGTGACTACTGTCCATCTGCTATTCCATCACAGCTCAGCTCAGTGGGAAAAGAAACCCTGAGAGACAGAGGCTGCTGGGCCTCTGGGTAATTCTGCTTTTATCTTTCTTCCAGTCTGCATATTTGCTTTGCAGAAATATTTTGCTTTACAGAAATATTTTGCTTTACTATTTTCTTCTCTGTATATACAAAAGACTTCTCTCAAATGAAACAATTATGAAACAATTCAATAGGGATGCAGAGATGTTATGCACTGTGCAGAGATGAGATGCTACCCACCACAAAGGTGGAGGCAATTCTTCCTGGACAGTCTTGTGCATTTTGTACTTCCAAAGGGAAAGCAATTTATTCCCTTGAAAATGGAGGAAGCTGTTTGGTTTTATTTTCTTAATAGAAGCAGAACTTTAAGTATAGTCCTCTCTATCTTTTTGCAAGCACAGTGGGAAGGCCTATGAAAAGAGCCACATCCACTTATCATTCCTTAACATGAAATTTCTTCTTGTTACCTAAATCACCATTATTTGATCTCATTGATGGAATGAAGTGACAAAAATCCAATGCCATGGCCTCTAGATGGATTTTTTTTCAGTGACAAAGTACTCTTCATCTAACAGTACTCTGCTGTAAGGTTTTATCATATCTGCTGTCACCGCTGAGGAGCTACTTCCTTGACTAATTGACCAACACAGCAAACTTTGATAAGTCATCACAAAACTGTTTCTTTAAGGTACTAAAATATATCTATTATTAGTAAAAAAGTATATAATATTTCAGTGTATCAGTGTTTTAATTTTGCTAATCAAATAAATGGCTTCTGGTGCAGCACACAGAAGTAATTCTCATTTAACTTTGATGGGCAGGGTGGGGTGTACTCCCCTAAGCAATCTGAGGTTTGTATTTCCATGTGGGAAATACATCTTTTTGTTCAAACCTCTGATGTTTAACCATATACCTGTCAAATTTCCTTTAAAACACTCCATTTGTACCATTTTGGTTGCAGTCCTGGAAGTGGGTGGTTGTGACTCTCCTTGCTCTGAGCAGAACCCAGAGCAGTCATATCATCATCAGGTAATGACACCCTAGAGTTGACAGGCTTCCAAAATCTTTTTGGTCTCACAACTGATACAAATCTTCATAATTGATTTGGATTGTGGGGCTGGTAATACAGCACTGAGTAGCAATTAATGCTAACATTTTACTTTCATTTCATTCTGTCAAATACACTTGACATTCTTTTTATGTGTGAGATTGCCAGGTATAAAGCCATGTGTCTCATTATATGCCTATTTGTCACCTCCCTTCAGATCACTGACACCAGTGATGCAGGTAAAACCTCCCTATTCTAAATTCTTTTAACTCACTGGTTTTGCAAGAAGAATTTATAATAGATGTGCCTATATTTTCCAGTAAATCAGATCAATTGCTACTACTGTCTCATTAGGTGTAAACACATGGGGAAAAAACTGTTTCCATTTAAAATATCAATAATTTTTTAAAAATTCCTAAATAAAGGTACTTCCATTGTTGTAGTGCCACTTGGAAACAGAATCATATTTCATTGTGAATTTTATGTGCTTCTGCTGTTTCAAAATTCAAGTTATGTCTGTGCAATCAGACTGGCATTGGTGCCTGGAATCCCAGCTCCCATAATCAGCAGCACCAACAGATGTGCCACAGGACAGTTTACATTTTCCTGTACTGCTTTTAAGCCAGGTTGAGATTCTTTTGGCAAGTCATTAAACATATTCACAGAGCATCAGTTTAATGAGAAATCATTACAGAAATTTCTCATCTTCCAGCTGTTCCATTATTTAGTGAATATATATTGTGTTTTGTTAAGATTTGGTCTTGGTGGCCCATGATGTACTAAAAGGCTTTTTTTTAGAACTACTGGGTAGATGCTGTAATCATTTGATCACTGTGAAACTACAGGTTGTTTACTTACTGTGAAACTGCTAATGCTCTAGAAAAGGTTTCCAATTTGTGGGAGAAAATTAGCAGCCTATTCAGGATGTTAATACATGTGTTGTCTTTTCTCTGTTTGCCAGTGCTGGGAATTTTTATGCATATGGTAAAAAATACAGCTCTTGCTATCTACTCATCTTATGCACGTTTACTTGGGGATGTATCAGTGTCAAATAGGACATGACAGTTTCAAAGAGCTCTTAAAAGGTAAACCTGTGACATGACAAGTAGTGTGAGAATGCCAGATCTAGGAGGGAACGTGAAAAGCCTCTAACAAGTGTAGGAATCTCCACCATCCAGATTTCCATCTCTGCACTATAGGGGGCTGTATACAAACTGGAAGGCCACTTACAGGCCAAATCTCACCCCCATTGAAAGGTTCAGAGGTGCTGGTCCAACTGACCCTGCCATGGTTATACTGAGGAGCTGCTCCAGCCTCAGAGGAGACTCGAGTGCTGCATGCAGAGCCTCCCTCTGCTCTGAGAGCTGTGGGCAGTCTGTGCTGAGGGCTGCAGGGGAAGGGGGCAGGAGAGCTGCCTGGTGAAAATTTGTTCATAACACCTGGGGCTGCTCCTTCCCTCACCCCACACTTCTCCTTTGGGTCAGCAGCGGGGCTGGGCCAGCAGAGCTCACCCTGCTGAGCCTGGGCTGCAGGGGCTGCTTACACCAATCATCCGAGCAGGGCTACCTGAGCAATGCCATAGCTATGAAGATTTCTCAGGAAATCTTGGGAAATGTCTATCTCAATTTCCATTCTTATTACAATTTTTGGAAGCTGAGCAAGTTTCAGTAGGTTTTGTCATTTATTCAACTGTGAAGCGCAGCCAGGATTGAGTGAGCTTTGGGATTTCTCAGTCCCATCTTCATCCATCCATTCATGCACTCCTTTGTTAAAAAAGAAGTAGTACACTGAAACCCCACCACATATTATTGGAACATTTGAAAATCCAGAATCTGAAAGTAAAGAACTAAAAGCCTTTTTTGTTGTTGTTGTTTATTTGGTTGTTGTTGTCTAAACCATCCTAACTGTTCTTTGTAATATTAGTTAGCACTATTGCCTTCTGCACTTTGAAAGCCTTCAAACTGCAAAAAACATTAGCATGCATTAAATAGTTTATTAAAAGTTAGTCTTGACCCATTGGTTAGGCAGTTTCAGTCTTCCAGTAATTCATAATTCAGTTTCCTTAGGATATGTCAATTCCCTAAAATTGTCAGCCCAGCCTCCTTTGTGCAATGTTGCTTTTCAGTGTCTTAAAGAAGGAAAATGTTTCTTTCAGTGTTACCAAATAAATGACTGTTAGTGGTGGGATCACTAAAGGGAGACAATGAATTTGAAGGGCACTGCTGTAGAGCTTTTTGTACTCTGCATTTGCCGGGGTCGTCTGTGCAATATCTTTGGCAAGGTGGTTGGTGTCACAGCTTCATTATGACCTCTTGAAGTGTATTGTGCAACATGAATGAGTCTTTTGCAGATACATACAGCCTGTGGTGGAAGAGAGGCTGAATAAATACATTATTGCATAATTTTTAAGTCTCTCTCTCTCTAAGCTCTTTCCTTTTTACACAAGTCTAGCAATTTTACAAAATCCCATTTGAGCTAAATCATGTTAGAAAGAGCCTAATAATAGCTTTATTTCTTGTTATTAAATCATATTTCATTTAAAAATCAAAAGCACCACAGAAACATTATTACATTATGATGCAACTGTTTGGGACTCACTGGGCTCCTTCTGTGTAGTGTGCAATTGGTACCTGCCAGCAGAATGAATCAAATACAAAGAAATAACAGAGGCCACAGCATCAGTGTGTGTGCGTAGCTCTGTGAGCACATATCTATAGATGCATGCACACTGATGTTCTAAGCATGTACTCATACCATGGTGTATCACTGTTACAGCATAATCCTCTTGAAAGCAGGAGTCTTTTCCCAAATGATCTCTCATGCTAGCATTTATCAGTTTTATTCATTTAATGATTGGTACTTTTTCTATGGTGTGTTGTTTGGTACATAGGACTTTATGGATTTAACAGTTTTATTAATTTGATAGGTTTCATCTGCACAATAAAATACCTCAGCATGACAAAGAAAGTATCATAAATGAATTGATTTGTCACCTATCAGAATGTAATCCAGCAGTGATTTCATTATTATATTTATTTCCCCTCAATTATCAGCAAACTTAAAATAATGACATAACATCGTTGTATCAATTGACAGGGGAATATATGCAAATGTGACTGGGTTTCACAAACAACCTCCAGATTACTGGTGCTTCATATTAATTTTTATTCCTTAAGGAACAATATTTCTTGAGATAAACCCTTGTTGGAGCATTGTGAGCTTTGTCTCCCTGGAAAACAACAGATAAGTAGTGATAAAATTTCAGTATTTGAACACATAACACTGATGCTATGGAGGGCTGCATGTATCCAACATTAAGTGGTTTCTCTTTAAGACACTTCCTCATACCTATCACTAAGTGGGTACAATATGTACCCATATATTGTACAAATACAAAATGTTCTTGTCACTGTGAGTGTCTAAAAGGATATAGGATGAGTTTTTCAGCACACACAACTGAAATTCAAGGCCTGTAGAATTGACGTAAAATCAAGAAGGTGAATTCTCTCAGGTGTCTTTGAAAGCCCCAAAGTCTAAAGTTTTATTTACATATTTATCCCAAAACAGCTGGTAAAAAAGTGATTCTGTTTTGACCCATAGGGAAGAGGTAATTTAAGCAGTCCTGTGCTGAGGTGGACCTGGAACACATGTGATTTGTTACTACAGCCCAGGGTAGTGACCTCTTGAATGGTGAATTTTCAAAAGTTGAAATCAAGTGAACATTGTGAGATGCACTGAATTTTCTGGGATTTTTATTGCCTGGTAGTCTGGTAAAAAAATTATAGTATCATAAGATCATGTCTCAGCAGAGGCCATGATTAAACAAACACAATTATATGTTTTAAAATCGAATAGACAGTAACTGAACAAGTTTCCTACTGCCGTGGTCCCAAGCCAAAGCACTCAGTGAAGGGAGGTTTTTCCTAATGATATAAAGAGTTTGAAGTGCTGCACAGGACCAGGGGGAATGGGGATTTGGGGATTTGCATTTCTTCCTCCTCCAGGAATGTAGTTTTCTGCCTTTCACCAGCTGTCTTAAACCTCAGAGCAAAGGAGCATCACAGAAGATAGCAAAAAACCAAATTGTCCATTATGGTACCAGTTTATTGATATCCCACATTTTAATATTTAAAAGTGTTGAAAATAACTAAAATTAAATTAAATATCTCAAGTAAAGTATGAGAAAGAAAGCATCAGATCTATTCTTTGAGGTTAAGAGACTGGGAGGAATTATATAGGAGCAGATGCTACTGGAACATTGCACTGCAAATATACAAATATAACATTTTATCAGGCCAGAAGAACTGTAAGAAAAACAGGAGAATTCATGTCAAGTAATTCTTTCTTCTTGAGCTTTGCTTTCATATACTGTATGTGGTTACACCAAATTATTCATGTGCACTAATTCTAGGTTTCATTTGTGTTTGCCAGACGAATGAGAGACAGGCTTAAACATGGGAAAAATGAAAAAACCTGAAATAAATTCAAGGTGAACAAGTATTCTTCCTCTCTACCCTGTTTCATTTCCACTCTGACCCATGATCACTAATAAATGTTTACAATATATTTGCCATTAAAATAGACTAATATGTGCAAAACATATCTTTCAAAGTAAATCTGTGGCAGGAGAGTTGCCATTAGGCTGTGTTTGCATAAGAGAAGGTTACAAGTGTACCTCCAGCAGGCCAACATACCTGAAATCTTACAATTAGTGGAAAAATCAGGACAATATGAAGGTGCCTGGAATTTTCCCAGTATCCTCAAAATGTGCTCATAATCACACATTCACAAATTTTCAAAAAATTGATTATTATTTTCTGATCCAGTATTTCAATCTTTGCTACAGAAAAGACGTCTCTGGTCACTCATGCTTCTATTTATGCAATACTGTAGTACAGATACCCAATGGCCCAAAAAAAATTAAGATATCCACTGTATCTAAGTGATCATAACAGATCAGGTCAGAATCACTTAGGAACATACACTTCCTTTTTATCTTTCTTCCTTTTGTATGTGGTTTGCATGTTTTTCTTTTATGGCATGTAGCAAATAGTTAAGTGGTTTATGGAAACAAGGAAAAAGGATCATTTATTTCTGTGATGTGGTGTCACTGGATTTACTTCATTTTTAAAATAAGATCAAGCAATATGAATTTCATGAAGGCAAAACTGAGAAAGAATAAATTGCATGAGTTAACTTTGTCAGCAGCTCAGCTAGAACAGTATCTTATTGCTCCCCTTTAACATAACATTAGTATCCATATCTTCACAGAGAAACTATCTGAAAATATCAAAAGGAAGTTCTGAAATGTAAAGTCCAAGTCAAGATAAGTTTTCATTATGAAGGATAATAGTAGCACACTGGTGTCTCATTGTTACAGGCCATCAAAAAACCACAAACGTGGAAAGAACAAACTTAATATTGATTTATCCTTTATTCACTCACAGCAGCATCAAGATACAGTTCTGACCTCAGTTATGTCTCAATAAAGCCAAACTCAGAAAAATTACACCAATTTTGAGCCACAGTGGGATCAAAATCCCACCTTCAGTGTTTGTAACACTGAGTTCTAAGCAAAATAATTTCAAAGTACTTCATCCTTATCCATGTACTCATCTTTTCACTTGCTTGAACAGTCATCTAACATGATGAATAGCATATAGCACCTTTTATTTGTTTGTTCATTGATTATTTTATGAATCACCATTTATTATGATTTGGTTTTTTTTTCTTTTGACATCTAACATTTTATTTTAGTTTTAAAAAGCAGTAAGAATTGGTTTATTTTTCTACATATAGGACACATTACAGATCATACAAAGAAATAAAAGCAATAGAGAAGAAAATAATGAAAAATATTATTCCCTCTGAGATTAAAAAATCAGTTGTGATGCTCTTCTGACTTCTGCATGCAAAAGAAACTAAAGAAAACACTGAGTAGCCCTTTAATATGACCTGCAAATATCAAGAGGGCTGTTTGCTTATAATCATGTCTTTTTTCATTAGCACTTTTCCAGCTCTCATAGAAATCCTGGTTCATGTAAAGGGAGGTGTCCAAGGTAAATTATCAGTTACCTACAGAAAAGTAGGACCTATAAAAGAAATCTTTTTCAGCTGACTAAAAAGAGCTTTGAGGGGTGATAGTTAACCTCCCTTGGGAAAATTGTCCCCACAAACTCAAATCTAATTGTTTGAAATGTATATGTTTATTTTGTGTAAGAGTGGGAAGATTTAGCTATCTCAAGTAATAGAGTACACTGCCATCTACCTTCCCTTCAATAAGTCATAGCTGTGGGTAATTTTCTTTCTTCTTAACTATATTGTATTTGCTGTCCCAGTTCCAGCTAGTAGTAAATAATCAGAATATTGTACAGTGCATGTGTTCACATCTTTTCTTGGTATCTTGGTAGAATGTGATTCAGGTGTTTGCTCTATTTTTTATGCACAGCTCTCAAAGTGACTTGACTCTTCATCAAGAGCTTATCTACAATATTGGACACTGTAGTGTCCCCTATCTTCCTACAGCATTGGACAGCTTGAAGAGAAATGCTAACAGCACTTAGAATATTTTATAATCCATTAGTTATAATAGTCTTTTTTTAAATGGACCTGTTAACTCAAGTCCTGTTTAGAACTTCAGCTAATCTGGGTTTTCAGAATATTTCAACACATTTTTTACTTTTACATACACTTCTTTTTACTGCAGCATGAAATTAACCTTTCCTTTTCATTTGAATTCATTACATCAGAAATGTCTTGAAGAAAATAGAGCAAATAAATTTTTTCCCCAACAAAATTCTTCTGTGTCAAATGGAAGTAAGGGAGGTTTTTGGGTTTAATGCAAATGAAAAAATTCCTTCCCATTCAGTGCCAAATGTGGCTGTTGTTTTTCCTGGTCCATCAGCTCAGAGTGCACACTGAGGTGCTGGCACAGGGGCAGTCAAGGACCAAGCTCCCCTGCAGCCGTGGGGGTCTGCAGGTAAGGCCAGAGGTCAGCTGCACTCCTTATCCCTGGCTGATAAATGTGCTCCTGAGCTGCCTGCATGTGTCTGTGGTCCTTGTCACAATCTCATGGTAAATTTACCTCTGGTAGATTATAGTTTTTGGTGTCCTCAACTGTACAAGTGAGCAAGTGTCACTATGGCTCTCCTGTGAGGCAGGGGAGATAAGTGTCCATGATTAATGATGTGGACACTATCTAGCAGCAGGAGCCCATCAACCTGTGACAACTTTCTCTTCCATGGGCATTAAACTCCTAAATGCTGTCACAGTCCTGCAATAGATTGTAACAGACAGCTGGGAATAAGGAACAGGAAGGAGTTTCATAACCCTTAAGTAAATTAATTTTACTAGTAGTTGTTTTTGCCTCCATTACTTTTCAGACCCAAAAAAAGAGTTTGGAAAATATTAATTTCAGCTGCCTCCTAATCTATTTGGAAAATAACAATTCCCTTCTGTCTGTCCCTGCAGAAGTGTGGTCATTACTGTGCTGTCTTTTTGCTGCTCTTTTTGTTCACAAACATGATCAACGGAGGCCAGTGGTTCTCTGGGGTCAGGACATTTATTTGCATAATTGCTGCAGGAATATACAGCTTTGGTCCTGTCTAGGTTTGAGAGAAATAGCAGGTACTTGGTTTTTTTCCTTAAGTCTCAGAATTGGCAAATATTTTAGAAGACAGACTTTTTTTTCTTTCTACAGATGATCTTTTTTTAATAGTGCTGGCAAAAAAAAAAAATACTGGAACCATTTTAAAAAATCTTGACACATTTATGTACTTTGACCAAAATTCTTAGAATTTGCTCTGTAGCTCTTGCCCTCACAAATACACAGCATGAGGAAACTGAAGCAGAATAACCAGGTGACAATATTAAGGGGAGACTGAGCATTTTTGAGGAGCTGGGAGGGGGCTGGGCAAAGGAAATTATACCTTTACTTTTGGTTACCTTAAAAATTTCCCATATGCCTCTGTGAAAACGCTGTGGCTAGCTGTGTTTCTCAAACACAACTATCTGTGGGCACCTGGGCTGCTGGGGCACCTGGCTGTGCCTGCCACAGACAGGGCCAGGATGATGCTGTCAGCAGAGCAAAGGTTCCCAAGTCTGAGCATTTCCTGATGAGGAGGAAATGCTGAGGAAGGTGAGAGATGGCAAGAAAGGGGAGGTTTTGGCATTTGTCAGAAGTTGCTGTTGGTTTGCTTTGCCCTAGGAAGACAGACTGTGGAGGGTGTGGGTCTTGGTTCGTTTAAGTTCATCTAGAGAGATGCAGCTGGGTCTTAAAGACATGAATGAGTTTTAGTTCAGTGCAAAATCTATGCAGCAAAATCTTTAACCCCTTCCCCCTGGTCTAAAATGGTCCGAAATCGTGGTATGTGATGCAGCTCACAGGGATGTTCCCTGCCTAGGGCATGGCTCTTTCTCCTCCTGGTGCTTCACACGTTTCATTTCCAATCACAGCTCACAGTCAGCAGTGCAGTGTTCCCTGAGAAAGAGTTAATCTCAAAAGAACAACTTCTCACAAGCAGGCTTAATAGATTCCTAGCTTTCCAAAGAGTGCAGCAATATGCAGTTAGGCAGCTGAATTTTCTTTTAAGTCACTGTTTCTTTTTTCCACACGATCTAGGTTTTTTATTTATGTGGTACAGCTGTGGATGAGCACTGATATGGAGCATTATATTCCTTCTCAGGTGTGAAAAAACAGCTGTATGAGTTATGAATGTGCCATCTTCACTTGAGCGTATTGATATATCCCATATGTTATTGACTTGTGAAATGAATACTGATTGTAAAGAAGAAACATAATGAATAAAATAATCCAGGAAGATCCTAGCAGTAAAGTCTGCAAATAAAATTGTACTGTTTTTTTCCAAAAGTCAGGGAATACATTCCTACTTGCAATTTTGATATTTTAAGTGCAGAGGCTTATTTATATTCAGGGGCTTTCTACTGATCTGCCCCAGAATGTTCATTATAATACATCATAGCAAAGAGAAAGGAGAGAAGGGAAGAGATCACATTCCTATAGCTTTTCCTGATTATTTGTACCTTCAGGAAAGAAGCTGAAAGCAGATTCAGAGATGCCAGCACTGGGAAGCATCTCTGGGCAGGATCAGGGTGAGCCAGGCTGGGAGGCAGCGCAGCAGTGCCACGTGCCATCGCTGCCACCAACACAAGTGGCACAGGGCCCCTTTGGGAGTGGCACCTGCCAGAAGCTGCCCCAGCCTCTAATCATTTTCTTGATGCATGAAAAGAAGAGTGAAAAAGAAAACTTTCTTCTGTTTTTGCAGCTTCTCTGACTAAAAAAACTATTAAAGATACATTCTATGAGGCACTGAATTGTTTTGTACCCTTAGGCACTAAAAACCCAAAGACCCTGAAATTGTTCAAATACAATAAGAAAAGTGCCTCCTTTTTGCCACCAGAGCAGTCCTGTGTTTGTGCAAGTTAAAACTGAAGCAGCAGCCTTAGATGCTGAGAATTCCAGGAGCTTTGTTCGTATATTGCCCATTATTCAAAAAGTCTTTGATAAAAACAGCTTCTCTTGGAGGTCTGAAGAAGGGATTGATCTGGAGTCATTCTCTCAGTGCCTCTGGAAGCAGATATTTTTTGATTATTGCTGTTGGGACATATTGCACAATAACAATATTATGCAAAATTTAGAGATTATGAATTTTGAGTGTGCAACACAGTGGCTCCCTAACCCTGCCTGGACTTTCTGGGGATAGAGCCAGCAATAATATTGCAGTAGTTTAGTAAGGAGGCACCCAGACTGGACTGCTATTGATAATAAGAGTCCAGAGGTCTGAGAACTATGGCCTGCCCACAACAGCTGCCTTTATCAGTAAGTGCTTTTAGGAACTTATTATGGCTGTAATGTGTTAGTTCCAGCAGCCCCAGACCTTGGGAGATGGGTTTCTTTTGTTGTAGAGAGCACAGAGAGCTGGGACATGGAGGCTGACTCTCACAGCAAAGGCAGCCAGTGTGAGAGAAGTGATAGAAATTTAGAGGAAGAAATTGTGTGAGGGTGTTAAGCCAGGAATTCCTTTGATTCTGTCAATCAATTTCCAAAACTATCTATTCACATTTCTAAAAATACAGAAGTGACTTGGGTGATTTTGGGGGAGGGGGAGTAAGTCAAGGTGAATTATATTCCTTCTGCTGCAGTGTAATTCCAGAGTCCTTTCACAGTTGTAAATCTCCCTCAGAAAGCTTTGAAAGTCTTTTTGAGTGTTAAAAGCTTGGGTGGTCAAGGTCAGGTGAGTTCCTTCCTCCCTCTTTCCCCAGACAAAGAATACTTTTAAGAGGCCTACCCTTCTAGTTAGGTTTCGTTATCTGCACTTTTTATATCCCTCTCCCTACAGGAAACAAAGCAGCACATACAGCCAGCTAGGGGCTCCACTGGAGGACTGCATAATTCCTAACATGGATTTAAAAGGGAAAAGTCCTCCTTTTCTTTCCCTGCATATCCCCAGAAGACATGATCAGTATCAGAGCAGCCACGCAGGCGCGGATGCACTCGCTCCTGTGTGCAGCGGTGTCTTCTGAGCCATACCTGCGAATATCGTGTTGCACAAAAAACAAGCACCAACAAACACCTTCCAAAAGAATAAAATGCTCTGATCTTAAAATATTGAAAATCTTCCCTGGGCCATACTCAGGCCCTGCTCCCTTCTAGTTTTTGCTGGTATGTGTCCAGTTTTGAAAACCAGCTTTGATTTGTGAAAGATGAGCACACGTACTGTTGTAGATAATAGGACACACTGGGCATTTTGGCAGACAGCAGCTTGAAAACACTGGCTTGCTCCAATGGTGATTTTAAATGTACAGGATGATGTCCTGAAAGGAAATTATATCTTTACCATTGGTTACCTTAAAAATTTCCTATATGCCTCTGTAAAATGTTGCAGATAGCTGTGTTTCTCAAAGGTTAAACTACAATCTTCAGCATATACATCACGTTAATTTCTTTAATTTTTAAAATTCTTTTCTCCCTTTTCTTGTCTTATATCGACAAAATTTCTGTACCTTTAAAAAGGGAGCTCTGTTTATTAGAACCCTTCCCAGTCAGGTCTTGAGATGCTTGTTCATGTTATGAAATAGGGCCAAGGTTTAATCACAATTACCTGCCATGCTGGATATGATTTGTTCTGATCTACACTGACAGGTCAGTTATGGTCATCATTATGTCAGGTTCCAAACACAATAACATTTCATAATGAGAGCAGGTGCACAGAGAGTGAGTTTTAAGCAACAGAGTTCACCATTTGTTCTATGAGTGGGGAGAGGTGTATCATGGAACTGTGTGTACTGGGCATGTAGGAGACTGTAAAAGCCATGAATATTCAAACCCTTCCTGTGCTTTATTACAAAAATCCCCATTTAAGGTGAGATTTTGTTATCACCAGACTGTTTTTAAGAGGTGCTGTTCTTCCAGTGGGGTATGAGAAGTAGGATCTTTTGTGACCACAGTAGGTATCTTCAAAAAGACCAACTCAGAAACTGCCCAGGTTGCTGGACCTCCCAAAAAGACATCACAGCTTTTATAAGAGCTGGAACTGTGTCAGAACTACCTGTCTGCAAGATTTATCCTCAGCTCTTCAGAGAGTCCTACCTTGTAAATCTAAACTGAATTAAGGATTGGATCCTAAATTCCTTTGGTTTCAGCAAGACTTTGGATCTTAATAACCCTATATATCAAGATTTTAGTGGTGGATAATCTAATTTATTGAAGAATCTTGTCAGTTATGGCATCATGCCAGTAACTGATCAAATCAAAACCTTCAACTTCTTACATATATCTACAGAAGAGCCTTTTTAGCTCTCTTTTTTTCTCTTCCAGGAAAGAATCCAGAATATGTACAATATAAATAGTGTTGTTTTTTTCAGTTCTTCCTTTCACTTTTTTTTTGAGACTTGATTTTTTCTTTCATTGTACCTCTGAAGTCTTCCCTCTCTTAATAAGATCTCAGTTTCTATACAGGCTGCTATAATCAAAGCAAACATCTGGTAAACTAGGTTTATAATTTTGGAAAATGTGGATTTCTGGATTTGTGGTGCTATCTTGCACGTGCGCCTCCAGACTGCAGAACTCCTCACTTACAATAGGTGCTTGAACTGGTCAGAGCAATGAAGTTATAGGAATGGAGTCCCCATTTCCATGGCTGTCATCCCCTATTGTTTGAATGGCCAGCACAGGATAACTTTGAACAGATCTCTTTCAGCACCTCCTGAAAATGAAATGCTTCTTGTGGAGATAAAAAAGCCAGGAGTACCCAAATTGACCCTTTGGGATCTAAACTAAACAATTCTCAGATTTTCTGGGGCCAGGATGCTCAGACAAAACCATGGCATATACAAATGGGCAGGCCATAAACACTCACTACAAGTTGTTTATGTTTGTGGTTGTACTTGTCTAAATTTAGATCCTATAAACTGGTTGCACAAACACATCTGGCTGGGCCCAAATCCTACTGTTCTGAGGGATCTCATTACCTGCATTTATTAAAAACTGTGAATATTTTTGCTCTAAGTTTACTCTGGCTTTAAGTAAGACTGTTCATGGTAACCATTCTGTGTCCTAAATGATGTTTTAGTGGGACTTAGTCCCAGGCTTAAATCCAAGGACAAATTTAAGTGCTAGAGTGACTCAGACAAAACCCATTATCTTTCCTAGATCCAGGTCAATAGCACAGTATGATCTGTTGGCATGATAACCATTCTGATGTGCCCAAAGCTTAGCCAGCCTCCTGGACTAGCTTGCTTTGAGGCTGGTGGTACATGAGAAATAAGTTCCATGGCTGACATCCACCTCATACCCAGCGTGGTGACATGAGCTGAGAGCTGTGTCTGCCACACCAGAACACAGACCCAAGCTCCCACCTCCGACCTGGCTGAGAACCACCTTTCTCTTGTTTTTTTCTGCCTCACCCTGCGACTGATGCTCTCTAGGTAAAGTCTGTCAGCCCACTGTGGACACAGACTTCCCAACCCAAATTCTCCAAGCAGCTCCCATCTTTGATTTCCCCGGGAAACTCACAACATTCTACTTTGTTTTCAGGTCATTTCTAATTACTACAGAGTATTTGCAAGGGAATAAATGCAGATATTTCTGCTCTGGGTATGCAAAAATTATAGAAGCTTAAATTGTACAATGGAATGGGAAATCCCAGTGTTCTATTGATGGCAGAAGGAAATTCCAAATGCCAGTCATGCTATTTGTGTGGGAGAAAATAACTGGGGGAGTTGTTTCAGTTTTCCCTTTTTTCATGTAATTATTTTCTACTTTCTCCTTTGAACCATTGAGATGTTGAAGGCAAAATCTGAGTAATTTCTTTTTCTGTCATACCCAAGAAGACAGTAGAAAATATATCACATTTTTAGGATAAATAAAAACTACAGCAACTCCTAAAGGCTGGTGTCAAGCTAATAGGTGAACTGCGTGTTAAAAGCTTTGCTCTACTGCCAAGGATAAAATGCATCCCTTTTCTGGTATGTCTTCTCCACTCATATGTATTGACAATTGAAAAACAGGCTGGCATTTGCATAGAAGGAAGCAAGTATGGAAATTCTCAGTATGACACTTAGAATCTGCTGAAACAAAATGCCCAGTTGCAATAAAAATGTAGATAGCCTAGGTGGCCCTAGCCCTAGTTTTGTTAAAACCATGTTTAAACAGGTCATGGAATACTTCTACCATTCCTTTTGCACCCTGCATTTCTGTCCTTAGCTTCAAGTGGGAAATGTCACCAGCACCTCCAAGTATATAAAAAAACCTTGCCTGTTTCTACTGCTGGCAGCTTCTTTAGTCTGCACAGATGGGGCACTTCTCTCTGAAAAATCATGCCATAAATTGCACAGACAGTCAGCTGCTGTGATTCTGTCCTTGCTGCCCATTTCCCACTCCCTCTCTGCCGGAAAAGATTCCCCTTTTCTGAAGCAGTGTGAAGAAGTTCCTCTATTTCTGCTGAAAATGAGAAACAGTGAATTCTTTAACTTTTTTTTTTTTTTTTTTTTTTTTTTTTTTAATGACTATTTAACAAACTTCTTTAGCCAAAGATGCCAGTAAATGCCAATGCTGTCTTTGCCACACCCAACCATTCAAACCTTTGGAAAGAGGTTGTTTCAGGAAGTCTGTCCTGGGGACAGACATCTGGCTACTCAGCGTCATTTGGAGGAATTACACACCCAAAAGATGCTGCTTCATCCCCAAACTTGGCTGTCAGTCAAGCCATGATTGGCATGTGCACGTGGAGACCCACGTTCTGAGACCTTTCGTGGGCTTTGGTTCTTTCACTGCAGTGAAAACCTCCTCCCTGGGGAGATTTCTCTTTGTTTTTCTGTGTGTTAGGTAGTGTCTAATTAGACAGTGGTAACAAGGGGAAAACAAGCAGGTCTTTGCACAGCTGCTCATAACTCACTGAGGTTTGCAGCAAGGGCTCCTGGGAGAGACCAAGGGGCAGAGCCACTGCCAGAGCCCAGGTGGGTGAAGGCAGGAGCTCCCTTCTCTGTGCCCAGCCGTGCCTGCCCTGTGTGCGCCCAAAGGAGCTCAGAGGCACCAGGACACGCGTCTGGCCCTTCTGAACACAAGCCTAGGAGTGATGAAATTTTCTGCTTCACTCCAGCCTGGGTCTGGAGGTATTGCTTTTTACTTTCTTCTCTCATTTGAGTCTGTAGATTTAGTACAACTGAGAATTTCTGGATTACCTTTCTCCTAACCATGAATATTATGTAATCATGCCTGCACATCTGCAACCCTTCTATGCTTGTTGCAGTTATGCATATATTTTAGTAACTCTTAGTTATGTTTAAATTATATATGCTACACTTGCTTGAATAAGTGCCTTCTGCAATTTGAAGCAAGGGCCAGAAATAAGTGAACACCACAGTTTCCTTATCCTTCAAAAGGCCATTGGAAAATGGTATGAAACTCCCTTACTGCTCACACTTAGAAGTTCATAAGGAGGTGGTTTCTTTTTCATGTTGAGGAACTTTAGGAAAATATCCTGACCAAATAAGTAACAGAGACTCTGGGTTAGTTACTCTGTCGGTTGCGAAAAGACTTCTTCCTTTCCATTTCACATGACAGAAGCTCCTACTGCACTCACAATTTTAGATAGTTAAATTATAGTCATGTTCAAAAAAAAAAAAAAAAAAAAAGCAAAATAGAAGAAAGAACAGAAGGCACAGGAGTTCCAGGTAGAAAATTCAGACAAAATAGTTGCATCTAATAAAGTGACTAAGACTGCAATTTTTTAAGTTGGTTATAATCCAAGACTCACAGCTCATACATCTTTTAATTATTTCTCTGTGTGATATTTGTGGTTTCTGCTGGATTGATGTTTTGATAAAAGGGATTTGTGAAATTGGTTCTGTTTCTTCATCCCAAAAACAGATGTACTCTTCAATTCTTTTTAAAATTGTGACAAATATGTTAATCTATAAAGGTCTATTAGTCCTGAAAATTCCTATATTAAATTTCAAAGAGTAACATTTTCAAGGATATTTCATCCATGTTTCATATATGTACTGAAACCAAAAGTCAGATGTGCTTAAAATGCTTACAGATCTCATAGTAATTGGCTCTTTTCGCAGACTTGGAGGGTTTAGAGTATGTTTTTCAGCTTGAGACAGATTTTTTTTAATCTGGTGCTAAGGTGAAGTATCATGCAATAGCATTAATGTTATGATTTACTGGAGCCTATTAAATCCAATTCATCATCTTATATATTTCCATTGCAAATTGGGTGTCTAGTTTCCTTTATAGCTCAGTTTTCAAGCATCTTGAAGTGCTGAGAAAGCTAAACTACTCGCATGTTGTACATACTGGAACTTACTGAAATTTAAATATATTTTTTAATTTCTTTTAATTATTATTTGCCTTGATTTAGGGATGAACTTTAAAAATGAGACTGGAGAATATCTGCCCTTCAGCCTACTGATAAATTCTTTATGTCCATTCTTTGCCTGGAAAGAAGAAATTTTCACTGGCTATTTGGTAGTCTATCATTTTCAGTTGTACTTCAGGTTTGTCAGTGAGAAAAATCCAGCAAAGTAAATTAAATAATCTCTCTAAAAGTACAAAGCTGGTGAGAAGTGTTTTATCCAGTTTCACTTGCCATGTTTAAATTTGAGTTCCAACAAAACACAAGATGTGAAATCAATATGTGATATTAGAGGTGTTTTTAATACACTTTTTGATGCATTTATTTATAATAAAATATGTGCATTGCAAACCCCTTAATACAAAGTCTGCAAAGGGGATGGTTAAAGTCTCATCAGCACTTGTCCTTATCTCACAATATGTAGTCAGTTCAGCATCCCCAGAAATTCATAAATGTGCATTCATAAATGAAAGAACGATACCTCTTGGCAGTCTGGGCATTAACATTCGTGGTTTAGAACAAGTCAGAGAATCTTCTCACTGGGGCAAATTCTGCAGTTGAACTTTTCCATATGTTAATAGCAGGAGTGATGGGAAGGCTTATATTGTTATGTGTGAAAAATAAAATAAAAACAAATGGAAAATAACACCGAATTTATGCTCTTTCTTCCGCAGGGTGATAATACTTCTTTGCATGGTTATAGGGTTAAAATATTTTTTTATTGAAGGGTTGTTTTCTCTTGTGAATCACAAAGAGAAGGTATGAGGGCTGTTAGGGAAAAACTGCAGGTCTATTAAATTTACATTCATACCAACGTTAACATTAAGACTTTGGGACTCATTTCTCATTTGCTAGGATGCAAATGTATTCCATATTTTACAAACACTTCAAGGCTGTTTTTTTCTGCCAGAACTGTGAAAAGTGCCCAGAGGGTAAACAAGAATCAACAATTAGCCTGTAGCCAAAGCCTCCAGTCTGGATTAGGACTGTTGAGAAAATGTCTGTAACAAGTCCTCAAGATCGCAGTCTTTCCAATGTATTATTCAAAACTTGAATTACTATCAAATCAACAGGGAGAGAATAGCTGTTTTAGGGTTAAACATGAAAGTGCCAGAGCTTGCACCTCCTTTTCCATATTTGTAGGTAACTTTCTAACTTTTTGAAAGAGTTCTAGCAGAATTTCTCATAATCTGTGTTATTATTCCACTGTACTTTGGCTGATGGCTTGTGCAAGTGACCAATAAACCACTCAAGCCAGCACAGGTGGTTTCTGACAGCAGGAGCTGACATTACCTGTAAGTGCTATGACTGAAGGTAGTGTGCTTTGCTAATAAAAACCTGGGGAATTCCAAGGTTAATTATTGAGTCTAGGCCCACCAGAAATATATTTTCCACGCAAAATATATCCTCCATTGTTCTCGGATAGTGCTTTTACCACTTAAGCTCTCCTGGAGCAGTAGAATTCTTGAGTCCTGTTTTTCCTTGTGTAACTTTTCTGCATCCATCCATGATTCTGTGAAGTCATAATGAGAATAAATAGCTAACAGCATATGCTATGCTTCCCTCCTTGAAAGAATTATAAAGAAAATAGGCAGGCACTGCCCTGCCCAACAATTTGCTCTTGGTTCTGTACCCAACCCAAACAGTCTTTCTCTGGGATTATCCAATACTTCAGGAACCACAAAGATTCAAAATCTCTTGTCCCAGAGAAGAGTTGGGTTGGAGAAGAGATCTCTATTATCTCCACATATAACCACTGAAGATGGGATTTCAGCACTTGGGTTAGTAATATTTGGTCAGAGCAAGGATTAAAGCATTTAGAAATCCTTTGCAATACAAGGAGAAAAAAATGTTTGGGGAAATTGATTATTTATTTGTTGGTTTTTGCTTCTTTGTTTTGTGTAGAATTTTTGAGAGGCTTCTTTAGATTTTTATTGAGAAAGTAAAAGAATTACAACAAGAATTGGGTTAAAACATGCAGGTCTTATTTCAGCAAGTGCCTTACAAAAATAAAATTATACCCCAGCACAAAAAGCACATGTGCATTTTGTGGTCAAATTTCCTGAATAATAAAAGCAATAGACCTTGAGCAAATAATTGCAGTGACACGATGTGTAAATTCTCTAGCTCCTGAAAAGTCCTCAATATTTTGGAAGAAAGTAGCAGAAAACTGAGGACAACTCTGAGCCCTTCATATCTCTAAACTCAGTTTCCTTGTACTTATTTAATATTTCCCACATGAGAGACAGAAGCCTTATCTAGTAAGCATCTAACCACAATTTAGAGATTGAGGTAGCAAATAAGTAAAAGGGACTACATTCCCGTCATTTTCTGTTGCTATGATCCTTCTCCTCAAGACTGCGTGAGATGTGATGCAGAATATACCAGATAGGGCCCTTGTGAGAATAAAGGAATTGAATATTGCAAAGTGGTGCAATGGGAGCCATATATAAATGCTAAGATAAATACAGATTTGATAAATTACCAGCAAAGGCACTGGAGGGAACAATACAAGACGACGCAGTCAGGCTTTTTCATCTCATTCTCACAACCCTTAGAGAAGACATGGTTTTCCAGAACTCTGCACCTGAGGCAAGATGTTTTAGTCATTTTATACATAATTACCCCTTGAGACCTCTCAGATTCTAGGATAATAAAACGTAGCTCTAGGTCTTCAAGTGTGGTGATATACGGATGTCCATTTCAGGATAGGAAAAGATGCAGTAGGTCCACATTTCTTAGCTCTGATTGCACAGCCAATGTGAGTAAATGCAGTGAGAAAGGATGGTTTCTGTAAAAAAATCAGCTTAGCTGCACCTCGCGCTCTGCATTGCGAGGGTTTGCTCCTAAGGCTTCCCACACCATGGTAGGGCAGACAGGCAAGGCACTGGGATTTGCACTGAAGGCAGCTCCTGCAGAGCTGGGGATTTCTCCCAGCTATCTGTGCTGAGCAGACATTTACTTCAGCTTTATGTGTACTAGCACCTAAAAGCTAATTTAAAATCAAAGATTTCAGGCATCTAGTGAGAGGAGAATAGTCATCTTTGCTCCTGACATCCCTGTTTCTCAGAGCTGTTAAGCGAAATGATAATTTGCTACAGAGGAAGTATATTAGATAGAATACATTTTTACAGGAATATCTGTACTAAGGAACACCTCTATAAAAGCTATTTTGTCTTGCATCATTTTGCCTGTCAGAAATAATACTTACACTAAAATCCTTAATGTGAGATACCCTATAAAAAGTTGTTTAATTTAATAACATTCATTGTATTAGTTCCCCCTAAAGTAATCACTTTGTTGAGAACACACTCTGTGTTCCTTTATTTGATTTGGGAATAAAATTATCCTGTCCTTACTTTAATATCTCCTTCTTATTCTTTCTAGAATAAATAAACATGAAGCTGTCACTGCAGAGCAAGCACTGCCTCTCCCTGTTATAAACCTTTTGATTTCTGTGATGAGAGAATTTTTCTGCACAGTGATCTGTTTAGAATATGCTTGAAGCACTACATTTTCTTATTTTCCTCTTTCCCATGTAGATACATGAGTAACCACAGAGAGTTCCTGCTGTCCCAGTAGATTATATGTCCTATCAAGTTCTCTGTCATTCTCATAGAACTGATCAAGCTATTTATCACTAAAAAAATTATTTGCTATATCAGGCACTAATTTTAGTAAAATTTTTATTATAGCAACCAAAGCCACCAGTTGGGAGATTTGAGTCCTTTTACATCAAAGAAGTATATGGCAGCCCTCTGCTTCATAAAATCTTGGTTAAAGGGCTTGATTTGTGCACTGCTCATCTACAGGGCCAACAGAGCTGCTAAACCCATGGTGTGTCTCCTGTACCGTGGTACAAACTGCCACAGTCACCAAGGGCTGCAGCACCTGCTGGGTAAAAACTGGACATCTGGCCTAGAATGTGGTGGCTTCTTAGCTATGCCAGCCAAATCACCTCAAGTCAAAAAGCAAAAATCCCCACAATTAAATCCAAAACCTGTGGAATAACTGGGTCTTTCCCAGCCAGGTGGGAGCATGGTGATAGCTCTTGGAATCCCAGGTCAATGCTGTATCCACTCACCTTTATGTCTCTTTAACTTCCCACAAAGCTGTAAACATGGATTCGCAGACGTTTGTGTGTGGTATTCCCATACCCTCTGAGCAGAGAGAGACTTGGTTTTCTCAGGATTTCTCCTGAGAGAAGCTGTGAGAGAAGCAGAGAAAAGAGAATCAAAACAATTCTTATCTCATTCGCTGCTGCTGTGTTTGTGCCCATGTGAAATGTGGTATGGAGATTGTTTACCCAAGGTGATTGCTTGATTGGATTCTGGGGATGGTTGTTTGGATTCATTGACCAATTGGATCCATGTGTGTGTCAGAACTCTCAGGAGAGAGTCACGGGTTTTCTAGTTTTGTGTATTATACACATGTACTAAACATCATCAAAATTCTTGTTGAAGAAAAAATAGAAATTCCTGGCTTTATTTATTAGAAAAGAGTGTATGAAATTGTGAGATGTAAATGTTTGTAAATGTAAAGCAAGCTTTTCATTCTTAAGAAACACTGAATTGCATGGTTTCTGAAAGTCCAAACTGGCAATCTGTTTGAGACACCACCAGCTTTCAGGGGATGTATTTAATCAAAATGTTATTATTTGCAGGTTTCTTTCTACCTCAGAAGACACAAAGTTCCTTGCTGCAATGTTTTCTGTTGGTGACTGGGGCTAATGAGGAGATGTAAAACTACAGTGAACCCAGTGACTGTTTCAAATCCCGGCCTAGTAAGTATTGTTCATTTGATGTTTAATCTTGTATCTGACCAAAGTAGGTATTGTTCATTTAGTCTTTAGTCTGGTATCTGTCTGATAAAGGCATGTGAGGAATGAATTGACAGTGTCACTGCAATTTGCCAGGCAGTTGTAAGAAATCATCTTCCAAACTGATGTATTTATTTGGTAGCACCCGTGAAGAAGCTCTGCAACACACCAGGAGCAGAAATCCTGTCAGCATTAGTCAAAGGACTGAAGCACTCAAAAAAGAGAATAAATACCCTGGGCTTATTCCTGGTTTTCTTCATCAAGAACAGCACTTCTTTGTTCAAATAACATCTGAGAGTTTTGTTAAGGAGTAGAAAGAAGGTGGATTTATGAAGAGAAGTGCACATCTAGACATCTTCAGAGCAGATGGAAATTCATGTTTCACCCATGTACAGAGCATGTGAAGCTAATTACAAGCCCTGGCAAAAGCAAAATATCAGACCTTCCTACACCTCTGTGCTCATCCCCAGCCATTGAGGAATATGGTGCAACTGCAAGGTTAAAAATAAGTGAGCCCTAAGATCAGGTTTCTCACTAGTCATAAAGACAACATTTAATTTTATTTACCCCTAGCTGATTTTCATCACTTTTGAGAGGATCACCATCACAGTCAGGCTCTCCTCTCACCCCTTACAAGACTCATGTTTATTTAAGTTTGAATCCTTTTTGCCAGAATTCTGAGACCTGATGTCCTTTCCATTCTTAAAACCAGAAAAGGAAGAATCACAGCTCAGTGGTTTTTTGGTACTTTGAGAAGCTTCCTGCTCTCTGCAGTGCCAGGAGGGGTAGACCTCTGCTCTGAGCCTGAGCCCCACACTCTGTCACCAGAGCCCAACCAAAGCAGCCCCCACTGCCCCGCAGGGCAGCTGTGCCCAGCTGCAAACTTCCCAGGGACTGAAAATGCAGCTCAGTATCGACAGCTCTCTCAGGCTTGTTAGGCCCAAAGCATCCACATTTGGTGTGGCAAGGACTTTAATTTTCTTCTTTTTTTTTTCCCTAATTCTCTTTAAGTTAGACAAACTGTAAGGGGATGAATATAAACAAGGAGCGAGTAGGATGTGTAGCTTAAGAGGAAACATTATAGATTATGAGCTGAGGGACAGGGCTCAAAAGGCAGCAATTCAGAAACCAGTCAGAATCATCAACTAAATTTTTCTTTACTTATTCTAGGGTTTTTAGTGCCCTCTGGAAGGACATCAACAAGATTTAGACAGAAGCATATCACTACTGTAATGAACACTGACAAAAAAATTGAGAAACTGGAACTGGAAATGCATTTGCAATACTTCTCTGGGAATTACCACTATAATTACACCAGTTTAGAAAGCAATACCTTTGTAAGTGCTTTTACCCCATCATGTATCACACGAGGGATTATAGCATTTTAATGACCTTGGTGGCTAAATTGTACAATATCTATAATAGTATGAAATCTAGGAGAATTTTTGGCCCCATTGAGGCCATAGAAAATCTCCTACTGACTTTGTTGGAGCCAGCAAAATCCATCCTAATTTTTCAGGTGGCCAGCTCCAGCCACAAAAGGGGCTTGTATTTTCCCCACACTCTTAAAATAAGAGTTAACTGATACTTTTCAAATACTTATGCTACAAATGCCCTGAATTATATTTCATGAAAGATGTTATGACATGGAACACACTGTTTCTTCATGAAACACACACCTTTTAATAGCAGTTATTGAGAGGGTGATACATACATCACTATTTCTCCTGTCACCAAATGAAATGAAATTCATAGATCTGCTCTTAGCTAATGGGATACACATTTTATGGCTAAATACGGCCTTGAAAATGAAAATCTTCTGTCCTTCTCAGGAGGATATAGATCCAAATTAAATGAGCAAGTTACATTAAGGCACCTGTAAACCTTGAAAAGGGCGTATTGGCTTGTTCATTGTTCTTATAGATAATAAACTCACCCATCAAACATCTAGAGAGCAAGCCAAGGAAAGCAAATGTCACCCTGCCTTAGCTTCCCTTATATGTTTTCTGTTTTCTGAAATTGAACATATCTTCTGTAGATAGGACTATAAGAGATTGATAGATACCTTAAGATTGGTTTGCACATGAAAAGGTAATAATTGATCCCTGGCTACTTCATGAACCAGCATTTAGTGTGTTGTGCAATTTCAGAAATAAATCAGAATAACTACCTGAAGAATAAAAGGAGGTAAAAAAAAGCTCACTTTCCTTCAGTTTTAGAAAATATATGTTGTGTTAGGGAAGGTGTTAACTGACAACATGTTTTAACTGACATGGCAATAAATATGACCAAGCACCAGCATTTTCTCCAGTGTGCAAACTGCCTTTGCAAGAGCCTGGAGAGATTCCCGCTGCTCTCTGCAGGATTTGGCTTGAGCTCTTCTGCAGGAATTAGTTTGTGCCAGTGGAAGTAAATAGATCCTTGGGGATGCTGCTGCTGCCATTGAGGTATTTATTTTTATAATAACTTGTTGGCTGGTACAGAGATAGAAAGTCACAACCATAGCTCTTGCATGCACAAGTCCACACCATTCATCCTTATCAGTTAGAGCCCTTTCTGAAGACAGAAATACTAAGAGCCATAAACTTGGGGGCCTGGCTAACAATAGCACCCTGATGGCTACTGTCTACTCTGGGAGCAGCTTCTTTCCCAGTGCTCTGCAGTGCCTGCTGGTGCCTCCCAGCTGGTGGCTACCAGCAGCCAAAGCCGACCCCTTGGACCACAGGGTAATGTGCAACAAGGGCAACAGATCATAGATTTGTCTTACTCATAACAGAGCCAGTAAAATGCATTTCTTAGGCAGGAGCCTCTCTTACTATTTACTGGTTCCAGTGTCTGCTCACACCGTGCTTTATTCAACAATATTTTCTCTAGCTTGGCCCCTTCCTGGCTAACAAAGCCCCACTCTGTCTGAGAAGCTCTTCTAACTTCCAAAACTGTCCCAAACAAATTACTTTGTTCTTACTTTCAAATCAGGTAGGAAACACTACCAGATTTCACTAGTATGCTCTTCCCTTGCCAGACATGAATTCATAACTCGGAGAAAATTGAAACAATAATAAGACTGAAAGGGCTGGTGAGAATGACACAGCAATTCACATCACATGTGCTCTTTTATCAGTACTTACAGACTTTTGAACACAGAGTGGAGCCCTGTAGATTTGGCTGGTTTTCACCTTTTAAGAGTTCCTTTCTCACTTATTTCCTAATTTTTTTACCAGCAGGTCCAACCACATCCAGAACCTAGATAATAGTTGAGTCAGTATCTCTGCCAGCTTTGTTTAAACTCCCTTTTCTACACTTTAAACAAGGTTGGAGCTCCACTTATTCCCTTTCTGATGCATAACTTAAGTAAAACTTGACTTGAGGCCAACAATATCTAAGAAAGGAGACAGAAAGCTCGGGCAGGATAGGAAATAGGTAATTTTGCTGCTGTTGCAAGTGCTGGAATATAGACAGAGCATTTTCTAATAACTTTCTCCAGCTGCCAGTTACTTGTTCAAAATGAAACACATATACTGCAGGGGGAAGAAGTGATGTGTTTTTAGGTTAAAAGAAATGTTGTCCAACATCTGTTTGCCACATGGTAGCCTTAACCAAAAATTTTCCCTCCTCCCAGCCATTGCTTGCCTTGCTATGCACCCATTGGTCACCTTCTCCCCTCTAACAGTGGCTTTGAACCTACTGCATGATTCCAGAATCTGTAGGCTTCAGCTTGTTCTCAGCCAACCCAAACTCCCATTGGAGTTCACCCGGTGAAGCAGTCAAAAAAAGGGACTGAGAGACTCAAAACACTGTTCAGGGCACCAGAGTCCTCCGAGTTCTGGCAGGAACCAAACACATCTTCGGTAGGTGGCCTCCATAGAAAATCGTGAGCCCTCTGAACACGCGCTCAGCCACACAGCAAAGCCTAGGTTAACCATGGGCGGCTGTAACACCTTCATGGTTTGTGAACAGAGCCATCAAAGGCCCCTGAATGCCAGAGTCCAGGCTCCCTCTCCTGGCAGAGCACTGCACGGGAGCAGGAACGGGGTGCTCCCGGCACAGCCAGCCCGAACCCCAGCTCAGCTCTGCCAGGAACTGAGCCCTTAGTGAGCAGAGGCTCCTCTCTGCAAGGAGCCCAGTGCTAATCACGCAGCTCCAGCTCTACCAGCAGATTAATACAGGATTAGCAAAGGCAAAATCTATTCTAGTGAAGAACATCTGCAACATAGCTTTAGCTGCATAAAAAATATGTACTTGAGCACAGATAAGACTTCATTGCTGCGCATTATCTGCAGTCCTTAAGGTTGGGGGTAGTGCAATTTATTCTCTAATACTCTGGTACCAGACTGACTCATGCAACCATGCCGTGTTCCTCTCCAACACCACAGCTTTCTTCTGTTTGCTGTTTCCTGTACACACTAAGCCCACAGAGTGCCTCCCCAGACTGTAATTTTCTCCTTGAGAAGCACACATCTACTGGCTAGATGAGAACCTGTCACCGTGGCAGGTCATGTACAACACCAGGGATCTCAGTAGCAGTCTCCAATCCTTCAGGAGCATGTGGCATTTCCATAGGGAAAGGACAGCTATTGCCTGTCAATCTGGAGTTGCTTCCGCGACATCCCTGCTTGGTGAAACACATCCTGGCACCACATCTTTGGTCATCGTGGCAGTGGCAGCAGCAGAGGTGGCAGTGTGACACCTGCCTTCATGGCCCAAGGCTGAAGCAAGGTCCTTCCCAGCCAGCAGCATGTGCTTCCACAGCTTCAGGGAACGAGCTGGCTCCTAATATGCAAAAGACAACAGAGCTCACCCCAAGCACACAGGCCACTGTGAGTGACCCAGGCTGCAAGCCACGTGCAAGTACATTAAATTTGGTGATCTCAGCCATTGACCATTGGCACTCTGGCTTGGGCACACCAGCAGTTTATTTCTGCAGTGTTTTGATTCACTTATTCAGCCACCATGGTGGCTGAAGTCCACTGAATGCCTCCTTAGCAAGTGGTTGGGCTGGGATGCTGGGGAGAGGGTTTGTTTGAATCAGACCTTCTCCACCCCTGCTATTTCTATGGAGAAAGGGGGAACAAGGTTTCCTGCACAAGTAGAACAACAGGTCTCTCTTAGGGCTCTTTCAGTCTTTGGCAATGATGTTACAGATCTTGTTTATGAGGAGCTGGAGGCAGCTCACAGATGTGCAAGCTGGTTTCTGCTGTGGTTATGTTTTTGTCTAGGTTTCACACTGGTGCAGTTTTCCCAAGACAATGGGTCCTTCACAGGTCAGTGTCTTACTTCAGGAGGCCCCTTCAATCTCCAGCACCAACTACAGGTCCTGCTTAAATGCTGAGGCCCTATGTTCTTAGAGGTCCATAAAGCAAAGCCAAAGCTGCACAGAAGCCATTCAGTCAAGCCAAAGCCATGGCTTATAAATTATTTCACTGTAAGTTAACCATCTCCATTGTAGGAGACTTTCCATATATTAATCAGAATTAAATTATTGTCTCTTCCTCAGGGAGAAAAAATGAGGTAATAAAGAAGAAAGAGGACAACAAAGGGAAATGGATATTTCTGGATATTGCAAAGATGTCTAAACTTCACTAGCATATTAGGTATCATAGTCAACTTTATTACTATAATGCCATTTATTACTATAATGCCAAATTTTCTTCAAGAAACAAAGGTTCCTCCGCTGCAAATGCTCACACATTACCTCAGTCAGCCCTCAATCCTGCATCAGATTCTGCTTCTATGCTTTTCTGAAAGAACTTTACTATAAGAAAATTAAGATTCTTTGTTGCCTGAAAAGCAGTGGTTTCATTTTTGTGCTTTGCCTCTCTTTAGAATTTTGTCCCTATCGGTTATTATGTTCCTGTGATAAAAACAAAGCTCACTACTAATGTACTATATTCTGGAATATGTCTCATAACCAATCATTCCTCCCAACTTAAACAGCATTACCAGTGTTAATGGATTGTACCTAGTTTTGTTTGTTTAATCCGGTATTTGAACTGAGGATATATTTTGACGTATCTGAATATACTCATGAATTTTCTCACATTTTCTTCTAATGCTATACCTACTTTTCTCAGTTTGTACATGTTTGAAATGGTGGTGTCAATCCTGACCAGCAGAGATCCCAGACTGAGTCCTTCCTCTGAACATGACAGGATGCATTTCCTGAATTAACAGGCCCAGCACAAGGCTTGCTCTCACCACCCTTACTCAGGCAAGGAGCCCTTTTCACATTGCTGATACACATGAGGTTTGTGCCAATACACGGGGCTGATAAGTGTTCTGTAGCCATAAGAACAAGCAAGCAGTCAATTACCTAAACTTTGTAATTGATCACAAATGTGGAGAAGTTCTCCATCAGAGTCTTTAAATCAAAGCTGATTATTTCTCAGAATGGGAGAGTCAATTTAGAAATGGTTGGTGGTGACACAGAAATTATGGGGCAAAATAGTTATAAGGCTGTTTTTATGCAGCAGACCAGACTAAAGACAAGTGCTGGATTCTCTACCTGGGACAGGACAGCCCCAGATGTGTGTATAGACTCAGAAATGAGAAGCTGGAGAGAAACCCAGAGGAAAGAGCCCTGGGGGTCCTGGTCATGGCCAGTTGAATGTGGGTCAGCAGTGCCCTGGCAGCCAGGAGGGCCAGCCCTGTCCTGGGGGGCACCAGGGACAGCATGGCCAGCCAGGCAAGGGAGGGGATTGTCCCACTCTGCTCTGCCTCACCTCCAGTGCTGGGGGCAGTTTTGGGCACCAAAACATAAAAAAGACACTGAGCAGTTAGAAGGAGTCCAAAGGAGGCCACGAGGATGGTGAAGGGCTTGGAGGAAGCTGAATGAGGAGCAGCTGAGGTCTCTTGGTCTGTTCAGCCTGGACAAGAGAGACCAAGGGCAGAGCTCACTGCAGGTACAGCTTCTGGTGAGGGGAAGAGGAGGGGAAGGCTCTGATCTCTGCTCTGTGGTGACACTGACAGGATCTGAGGAAATGCCCTGAAGCTGAGTCAGGTGAGGTTTAGGTTGGATATCAGGAAAAGGTTCTTCACCAGAGGGTGGCTGGGCACTGGAACAGCTTCCCAGGGCAGTGGGCACAGCACCAGCCTGGCAGAGCTCCAGCAGTGTTTGGACAACGCTCTTAGGCACATGGTGACTCTTGGGGATGTTCCTGTCCAAGGCCAGGAAATACATGATCCTCATGGATCTTTTCCAACTATGTTATGATACTATGAATTTTTATCTGGGGAGTGCATTGTGTATGCCCAGAGGAACTATTTTTTATTATTTTGCAGAGCTGTGCATCTGTGGGTGGAGTTGTCATTCTGCCTCCCAGGTGTCTGTTATGGAAGAGATCTTGAAATGGACTGTGCTATGTAGAAAACATTCACTGCCTCACCTCCAGCAGCAGCTGATGTATTGGGAGAGAGCTGCCCACCTTTAGTTTACAGACAGTTTGGCCCCACAGCTTGCTAGGTAGACAGGCCAGCACACTCATACTGGTGCCAGGAATCTTGCTACTGATTGTGCTCACCCAACCATGCTGTATCAGCATGTCCAAGACTAGTTTCAGCTAATAAGGCTCGATCTGAAGGGAAAAATGAGACTAGAGTGAGATTTATGACAATTCCAAGCACAGAATAAGCAATATGAACAGATGAGCCTCAAAGAATGGTTAGGTGCTCTTTACATACAAATATTTCAGAGGGAAAAATAAGAAAATAATAGAATGAACTATAGCAAACACTTTTTCTAAATAGAGGTTTTCTGCATTTCCCATGATAGTCAGTTGAATGAGGGAAGAAAAAAAATAAAAGGGAAGAGCAGAAACTGCTTGCAACACAGAAAAAACCTTGAGTGCCAAGAAAACGCTCCAGATTTTTTTTAGAGATGCACAGCTCTTATCTCAGTCCTGAATCATCACAGTTTAGTCCCAGAATTATTCAGAATTCAAGGACCTTGCTCCTGCGGGGTTAATGGGTTACATTCAGCAGTGAAACCCATGACACAAATAGCTGCTTAATTATTCAATCCAGACAGGATTTAGTGGTAATAGAAATAAAAATAACAATGGAAAAAATTGCATTGTTTTACATTTTATAGGTGAAATGATTTTTTTTTTTAACTGTATAATTCAGGACTGGGCACAGGCATGAGGAGGCCCATATAAAGGAGGGGCTGTGCTGCTTGTGACACAAAAGATTAGCATGCCCATGACTGAAGAGGAGGAAAAGGAAAACACTGCCATAAAAGTGACAGTAGAGGTGAAGAATTGTGGTGAATGTGTAATGCACCACTGAAAAGACGCAGAAGAAAACATAGCAAACTAAAAGTCTTATCCTATCTACCCTGCTATTCCAAAACACCACCTCATCTGAAGGGAAGAAGCTGCTGTTCTTGTTGGCTCACACCATTTGTTCATAAATACAGGCAAGAAATGCTGAAGTGATCAAATTACCATAATTATTATCTTTGTTCAGGAAATGCAGTGGTGGTTTTCCACCTGGAATTTCATTCAGCAGCCCTTGTGGCTTTACCAGTCAGGAGCTAAAGGCACCAAGCACAACTGCCCTGGAAGAAAACACAGGAAATCTGCACCTGAAATGCACCAGCCACTTGGGGTGTCAAAGGAAGTCACAGACACAGGAGCACCTGGAGTATGGGTCAGACCTGTTATGAGGATTTGTGTGCAGTAACCAAAGATGCAGTGCCAAAACAAACCTGGCAGACATATGGCACTCCAAGAGCAGGCAAAACCCATGGGAATCATTGGGTCTAAACTGGGGGTTCTGCAAAAGGTCATACTTAGCATTTATTTAATTGAGCCCTGTTTTGAAAGCATGCTGTGCAGCAGGGTGGAAATAGGAATCCATAAGATATAAACAGATCACTTTAAATCCAAATCATCACTAAATGCAATGCTGCTGTGTACAGGGAATATCAAATTAGGGGGCTGATTCCCAACCCCCACCACATTCTTGTCTTTCTGCAGCTTCCCAGGGGATGAGCTACAGGTAGGGCTTTCCTGTTAAGCCCTGGTTAAACAGATATCTGAATTTGGATAGGGCTCAGGGTAAAGCAGGCTAAATTCCTTGTTCAGTTGATGACACTGGCAGTGCTGGTCACTTGCTCTCTTATCTTCTCACTGTGATTTGCTTTGGTAACTGGTCTGATGCAAGTGGGGTGGGAGTGTGTGTGTTAAGCCAAAACATTTTTTAGCTTTAAAAAACCCCCGAATTTTTCACATGTAAAGTACCCAAGTCAGAGTAATTTAAAAGGCTGAGTTTGGGATCAAGTTCTGAGTCACATACAAATTTCTATCTTCCTCCTGTTCCCCTCCCCATGATTGTTTTTCATCATGTCATCGAAAAAGAGGGGAGCAAAAGGAAAAAAATATAATGGCAAAAATGCCAGAATATCCATATACCTCTTTTTGTCTCTCTCTTTAAACATTTGAAAAAGTTGAAGTTTTATAACAGATTAAACAAATTTGGGATATATACTTTGCATTTTTCACTACTGTATTTCATACGGTGCAGCAGTCAGATGAAAGTTGTGTTTGGATAAATTGGGAATAAAAGGACTGTGTTGTGTTCTTCATAGAATTAACATAAGGCCTGCATTGTCAACATATTGGAGGCAAGCTAGAGATGATAATTTTGTGTTTGGCACAAAGATAAAGGATTTCTGCCTGCATGCTGCTAGAAGTAAGGGATTGTTCTACAAATGACAGTGGAGGAAAGGGAGTTCTGTTGTTTTGTCACAGAAGGAAAAGGATTACTGTGCAAATTACTCTCAAGGAAAAGGATTAGACCATGTATGACATGGAAAAGAGAGGTCATTGTACATGGAAGGGGCAGGGCAATGTGTATGGTATTTCTCAACAAATAAGAATTTTGTGCCCAGAGTATACCACAGCTGAGACTGGGGGTGCCCCATGCTGGCACTGCTGGTCTGTTGGGTGTCCAGGACTTTCCTTCTGACTTAGGAATCCCACCCTCCTCGCTCTAAGATAGATGGTTGTTTTCTACATATGACTAGAGGAGCAGTGTAAGCCTAGGCAGATTGCTGGTTTTGTTGTTTCTTTAGGAAAAAAGAATTAAATATCATGCTGCATAAGAAAAATATGAATGAAACAAAAGGTTTTCATTTTCTTTATGGCATTGAGAATTGTTTCAGTCATTGTCTCTGTGGAAGTAGATATTTACATTTCCATGATGCAGCAGCCATCAAGCCCCAGCTTTTGGCTGTGCTTTTCTAAGACATGATAGGTAACGGAACATGTTTGGGGTGAGAGCTGTGGTGCATTGCACTGGTTTTGTATTATGAGAAAGGAGAAGTAACAAGAAGAAGATGGGAATTATTTCTACCTTTATAATCCAAATTTCTGGTTCAGGACTTTCCAGTTATTTGGGGATTTGTTTGTTTTCTCACAATGATCCTGACATCCTGACTCATAACACATCACTCTCAAGAGCCCTGCAACACTTTGTACCAGGAACTGCATTTCGGAAAAGGTGAAGCTGGGGTCAAACGCATTCCTGCTAATTGTACCGACTGCAGGAAAGTTATTCTGTGATTGAATTTGCCCTCTGAAGTTAAAGGAGAAAGCTGCTAATTGCTTTTAAGGAGGACCCAGAAAAATGACTGCGGGCTGGCCAAGAACTGGCTTGGCCAGGCGGTGCATGCTCCCCAGGCACACACGAGATAAGCACAGCTAATCTTTTGGGGGAGTGTGGTATGTGAGGAGGATGTGCAGCTCAAACTATGCGAGGGCTTAGAGGGAGATGCACAAAAAAACCAGTGATAGAAAATGGGTTTCTGTACATCCGTGCATTTTGTACTGCTGATAGTCACTGTGTAGAAGGAATCTACCACAGCAACCTGATCTCTTCAAAGCTGCCACCAGTGCAGTGGCATGGCCACTGGCTCTTTTCTGCAATGTTTTTACCATGTTCTGAATGTCCTCGGGCTCCACAAAGCCTACATCTACTCTTACCATTATCTGACCAGGCAGCATATATGTTTCATCTTGATCTAACCTTTTCTTGTAGTTTTCCTGCTTATCAAATCTGCAGTCTCTCTCTGAGTTGAAAAATTCAGGGCAAAGAGAGACAAATAAGGTCTAGTTTATACAGAGTATCACAGAGCAGTCCTGGCTTGTTGAAGAGCAATATCACAAGGACAACCAGACTCTGCTTCTCTGCTAAAATTTATGACTGGGTATATCAAAGTAAGTCTCTACTCATCATCCTGTTTTAATTATTTCCTTTTTTCCACTTTCCCCAGAAACTCTAACTTCCCAAACCTTTCCTACTCAGAAGTCCAAGTTCTGAAAACTTCTGCAAAGCTATATTGTTTTGTAAGTGACTCTGTTGACTGAGTCATCCTGCCCCTTGTTGCTGAGAAGTGTAGCCCTGCAAAGGAGGGGGTGACTGCCTGGTGCTTGGCAAGGTTTGCAGCTTCCTACATGAGGAAGTGTATGGGGAAGATCTAAGGTGATGTATTGGCTGAACTTCCTCAAACCTGGGCTGAAATTCCTGAATGAGGGAATTAGAAATTTGCAACATCCCGAGATTGCTTAAGTCACAGAGCTCTTAGTGGCTACTTGAGGCAATGGAGAAAGCTATAGCCAATCTTGTTTTAAAAATTACTCTATCCTTACAGAAAGAACACCAGGGGTTGTAAATAAGATTTCAGCTGACAAAAGTTTCTCTCTGAGTTCTTTGGTGGGAGGTAGCAAAACTGTCAGACTGGCTTTTTGCATTGAGCTCCAGCTGTCAATTCCTTTTGCTTGCTGGCTGTTACTGCTGCGTGCAGGCTCTCATTTGAAGTTCTTGGGTTTGAGAGGGAGCACCTCCTACAGCTCAGTCAGACTGCTGCAAGCACACACTTCCAGTATGCCTTTGGTCTTTGAGAACATGAAGGAGGGGAGCTAATTGCCCTGACAATTGAAATTTAGCAGGTCTGGTTCACTGCTCAGTGAAGTTGATGGGAGACTTTCCTTTGACCTCAAAAAGAAAGGAGCAGCAGATTAATTCTGTTTAATGCAAAGAAAAAGGGAGAGTAACACCAGCTAAGAACTAAAAGCTGAGTGATACGTGTCCAGTTTGAAACACATAACAGGTAAAAGTTACCCAAAAGTGACTTAAATAAGGCTGGGTTCTAAAACTAATTTATACAAGGGGTCTGCAAAATATGCATAAAGCCATTTGCAGCCATTCCCCTGTGCCAGTGTGTGGTCTGGGCTCAAACTTCAGTACGTATCTCCCAGGAGGAAGGCGCTGGCTGTGGAGAAAGTTTTATGGTGGAATCAGGAGAAACTCAGAGTTTTCACCTCAAGTTTCTCCAGTTTGGCAGCAGTCGATGTTGATTTGAACCTGGTACCCATAAGGAAGATGAACATAAACTTCTCAAATGAAAAATGTGATCAGCAGCATGGAAACAGCATTAATGCTGCCATGCAGGCAGAGTTACAAACTGTCTGGGGCTACTGGGGAAGCGTGGTTGGCACTGGCCCCAAGGGAGCTGTGGTTTGACGAGGGAAATCACTTAGCTTATGAGTAGGCCCACCATTTACCAACACTCCTTCCCAGAGTAGAAGCAGTACAAACAAGCAGCAGTATGGCTGCTTTTCTGTCATGTAAATGCCTAACAAAGATGTTGGCTTGCAAGGAAATGGAGCATGGCCCAAATAAAGGTGATCTGGTGGCACCGAGTTCCTCTGTGATTTTGCTCTTTCCTTAGGCTGGTATTTTGCAAGCCAAGATTTCAGTTCAGGCTTACTGTTCAGAAAGACATTTGAAAGTAAGGCAGAGGGAAATCCTTTTCTTGTTAACCCACCTGTATTGCAAAGCTTTTTATTTTCTCTGTTAAAGATGATGAAATTTCTAACCCAAACAACTCCCTGCCCTTCATTTAGAGATTAGTGACTTCATCAGCACAAGAAGAACAAACAAGAGTGCTGAACTTAAAGCAAGTTCAAAGCCTCCCAGTCTGAGATGAGCAAGCAAGAGGACACTCATAGCAGTGACAGTATTTTTGTCTCTAACAAATGAAGGGACTGACAAGCTAGTGATACAGGCTTGGGAACCAATCAGCCAAGCCCATCCCTGGTGTAAACCTGGTATTACTCCAATTCAAACATGGAAAAGGGGCAAACAAGAAACATCCTTGGTAGCAAATGTGATTAGATGAAGCAAACAGTGAAGAATCTCCTGTAACTGCAGTCCATCATGCAATTAGTTTCCTAACAGCTTCACCATTCAGACGGCCTCTTCCCTGGCACAGTGCCGCAGCAGCCAAATAAATCAGCTTTACATACACGACTGTCAGACAGAACTGCAGCTCCAGCCCTCTGAAGCAAAGCTGGAAGGCTCAACTGAAAGGAAGAGAGCCTTGAATACATAGGGGAAAACAGTTCAGTGAGGAAAGGAGGATGTAGCCAAACAGCACTGGAGAAATACCTGGAGGCACCCAAGAGCCCCTACAGAACAGTAGGGCTTGCAAAAGCAGTCTGTAGGCAAAGGCCCCCCTATCTCTGGCACTGTTGTTGAGATTAAATGCCATCATTGGGAATAATGGTGAAGTGGAATGCATATTTAATTAGAGAAATCAATGAACCCAAATGATTGGGAGGGGGCAAATCATTAAGATCCAGCTCCTGCTGCCCCTACTCAGCAATATTTCAGACTGCCAGCACTGCAAGCGGGACTGATGCTAGCACATCACCAGCAAAGCAGAGTGGACTTCTGTGGCTGTTGTTTTGCACGTGGAAGTCCTGAGAAAAGAACAGGGAGCAGCATGCTCTGTTCATCTGAAAGCTGCCATCTTCAGAAATGAAAGCAATAGGTAGGAAAGAAAGCAATCACACAGCACTGGGGCAAACCTGAAACTCTCGAGCTCGAGAGTTTGTCACAAATGGGCACAGTCACACCACACAGACACATTGGGAAGGGTTTGTTTTTTTTTTTTCACAGCAGTGTTCCTTTCAAAAGCTGGCTGAAAATATTTGACAGAATCCTTTTTGCCTGTAAACACTATTTTGTCAAAAAGATTTACCAGTGTATATGTCAATTACAAAGGAAAAAAACTCATAGCAGAGATTTTTCTATAATGTTTTAGGGCTTATTTCAGTATTGTAATCTTTATGTTTATTTTCTCTCATAGTATTTTAGAAAGGGTAGGGCAGGAGAATGAAAGTAAAACTCAGCACCTAACTTCTGACTGAGTGACAACGTTTCATTACACTGGCCATTTTCACTTCATTTTCTTTTAATTTTATTATATACTGAAATTTTTAAAAATCTTTCCTAGGCAACTGTGTTACTTAGTGCTCATGTAACTCTAGGAAAATGTTTCCTGACTTCATACAAGCAGAATTAAAAGGGAACTCAGATTTTTTTAGGGGCTTAGAGACAGGGAAGCAGAATTGGCATTTTCTGTAATATATGCAAGAGCTGACTGAAAATCTGTGAAGTTTTGCAGTAAGTAACCTTGTAAATCTATTTGGTTTGTGGTTGGGAGGGGGAAAGAAATGAAAATTAACCAATAAAATGCTTCACAAAAATATTAGGTTGATCTGAATCAAGAAAATAAATTATTTCAATTCCTTGGAAAGCTTGGCTATGTAACATGCCTTATAGCTCCCTTAGAAAACTGTGGAAAGGAAGGGATTTTCTTGCAACAACATTTTGGGATTAACTGAGCTATTTTGCCCAAGGCATGATTTAAGGTACTTTCTTATTAGGCACAATTCATGTCAGTTTTTGCATAAGAACCCCCAATCTGCAAATATTTCTAGTGTAATACCACTGAAGTCAGTGAGTTTACACTAGGGATTAATTTGCTCTCATCCTGTTTCCTTCATTTTATATATTTGCCTTGGAGAACAGAATTACCCCAACTTAGTTATTTATCAGATGCAGAAAATTGGCACCCTTTTGGAAAAGCATTAAAAGCATCTTACAAGAGATCCTGCTCAAGGTGATACCTGTCATGCTAAAGCAGTGCAGCACTTGTGATCATTTTAATTGATACTTTTAGATTAAATTATCTGGACTACTGCAAATCATCTGAATTAAAAATAAAAAGTAGCATTTGCATATTAATAACTAACCTCTCCACTTGAATCCATGCAGGGAACAACCACTGACTCATAATCCAGATCCTAAAGTACTTCCAGTAATACAAAGACTTTGTACCCAGTGTTTGGCTTCTGTGGGAATGGCCTGAGGTTTTCTGAAGACAAGACACACCCTATCCCATGGTAATTTTTATTTTTTGGCTAAAGCAAAGGATTAATTTTTAAGCAATAGAAAAAGAAAATATATTGGTCTGCAAATAAATCTAAAGACTTATAAAGATGTTTCAGATGCAGTTAAACTACTCAGTCATTAGATCTAAAGATTTTTTCGGGTATGTTTAATTCAGTGGAAGATGTGCCTAACCTTTAAAACTGAGCCAGTGTTCTGTGTAACACTGATCATTTTCAAATTATAGCTGATAAAAATATAATTGTAAATTATTTAAGTACTTGGTTATATGTTTTTACTTTTCATTATAAATTTACACGTTCTGACATGTTCTAACCACTGGTACTGAAACCAAATCCACTGGGAGTTGGATCTCTTCACAACAGTCCTGACGTAGAATCCATTAAGCCTCTTGGTTTGAATTGCACTGGGGTTTTTGCTACGTTTTTTGTCTGTATGTATAAACCTAGAAGGTAAAAATATTAATCACAAGAACCAGACTGAGATTTCAAACTTATTTGCAACGGGATAAGTTAAAGTAACTTGAATGAGGCCGAGGAAGTTATTCTGGATTTACACTCCACAGTGTAGCCAATAAAAAATGTCAATAAGTGAAGTGAATATTAAATTTTGACCAGAATACCATTTCCATGGAAAAGTGGAATTTTATACAGTTGCAAAGCATTCCATCTACCTGAAAGCTGTTTTCTTTAGGAAAACTGTCCTGATAGAAATTTTCTGACCTTTTTTATGCCAAATTCACAGTTCATACAAATAAGATGCTCCTCAGCAGATGTTTGTGAAAGACCAAGCCAGTGAGCACACACGTACACATCCCTACCTAGTTATGCTTGAGGTTCTGGGAGTGGAAAACAGGAAGGATGGGACAGTATCTGAGGTGCTATGAGAGCAGTTGGAGTTTAATACAGGAAAGCACCTAGATTTTTGTTTTCAGAAATAATAAAACCACACCAGATTTCATTTCTGACTGAATAAAACAGTACTATTTTTATTCTTAAGGAAAATTCCTGGACATCCCTTACCTCCATTGTTGTGGAGTCTGGTTTCTTTTTAAACAGAAAATGAAAATTTTGAACTGCATGCTGTAACTATGCTCACAGTTTGAACTGAATTTTATAGGTCTGAAACCACACTTTGCAGAGAATAAGCTGATTGCATGAGAAAAATCTGAATCTGGGGAAGACTCAGAAGCCTTGGCTGAGGATCAGGTTGACTGTGACTGAGGATAAGTCACCTAGGGCAGACCTTCAGAGGGATATGCCTACCAGAAAATCAGTATTTTGAACATCTCGGCCACAGTGTCTCTGTATGAATTCTATAATGACATCTTTGGATAAATAAATGAAGGACCAGCTGAATTAAGGTATCAATACAAATCTAAAGAGCAAAGGCCCACCTGATACAGTGATTGCTTTACTGGAAGCAGTGCGGGCAACACCTGAGAGTTTCCATGTAGAAACCCCCACCCTTTCCATGTAGAAACCCCCACCCTTTCTTTCCCCAGCACACAGGATTCCGTACAGGATATAAACCCGCTTATTTCCCATGCCGTGTGTCCCTGCTGTTTTCTGGCTGCGAGGAGCAGCAGCAGCGCCCGGCCCGGATCCCGTCTCCGCAGCCCGGCTGTGTGCGCTGCGGGACGCGCCGGCAGGGCTGCGGTCCGCCCGGGAGATGGGTGGGCTCGGAACCCGCTCTGCCTCCCAGCTCCCAGCTCTCTGCAAATGGCCTGAGCTGGGAATTTCAGCCGCTGATCCCCTGCCCTCCCCCTGTCCCTCCTTCTCCCTCTGCCATTCCGGCGCTGCTGAGGGCTCTGTCGGCTGGCGGGGCACGCTCCCATGGCAGCTCCGCTTGCTGGGGAGGAGGGGATGCAGTGAGGGGTGCGGGCTGCTTTGGGCTCCCAGTGCCAGCTTTCTGTGAATTAAACCCGTTTAAAAAAAAAAAAAAAAAATAATCAAGCAGCTGTAGATGCTGTCAGAGCCATTCCATAGTAGCTAAGTGCATCTGCTTTTTCTCACCTCCAAAACGAATCAATATGGCTTTAAATGATTTCCCTGATGCCTGGATTCCTTGCCTTGTGCTGCTGTTAGCCCAGACATGCAATTGCTTGGTCATTCCTGCCTTGTGTTTTCAGTCTCTCTCTCCTGGTTTCTTCTTGCTGCTTTCTCTTAAAAATATAAAATACTCAGCAGAGCAGGTTGGTTTTGCTCACATGTCATTTTCTCACACACAGTTTGCCATCCTTTGCAGCCACACACACACACTCACCACAGTGCCTTAATACCTGTCTGCCTGGCTCTCTCTCCATCCCGCTCCCCCTCCACACACACACACAGGCTGCCTGGCTGATTGCTGCCTAAGCAACATCTGCTTATCGGGAGTTTTTCTCCTGATGCAGTGGTTACTGGGGAAGTGCTAAGGTTTTCTTGCAATTCTGTCTGTCAAAGATATTCATGCTTTTAAATTTTTTTTTTTTAATAGATAATCTCTTGAGTTCTCCCATACAGCTTCACACACCCCCTCATTTTGGGTGGGCAAATTTGATTGTAAATCTATTATTACTGTTAAAAAATAAAAGACCTGCACACAGATTAAACCCAAATGCTTTGGGGCTGCCCCATTTTCCTAGATCCTGCCTAATCTTGGATTTGGATTGTTCAGAACATGAGGTATCACTGATTATATAAAAAGCCTTCAGAAATGCTTATGCCTCATCTGGGTATATTGACATACAAGAGATCTGCTCAGAGAAACCTGCAGTCCATCAGTGCAGCTGGCTGAGGCAGGAGCCCCCCCAACCCCCTTATCACTCCAGTAGTGCATATAAACACATTAGCTGCTTATTTCAGGCAGAGCCCTCAGCTTACAAATCCAAACTGCTTTTGCCAGCATCGTCCCTTTTTTGTATTTATTTATCTTTACTGTGTATTGCTGTCTCACAAATTTTGCATTTTGAGGTGCTTTTCTATGCCCAACCACCCGCGTGAAGCACGTAGGAGATCATTACTGGCTTCTGATTAGCACTGCGCATTTGAGTGGCGTGCTGGAGGCAAAAATTTGAAGTGTATCAAAATGCAAATATGTCCCCATTGACCTCTGGAAAAACGTGTTACACTACAAAGTACTTTCAAAGAAAGCCAGAAAGGAAGAGGAGAAAGAGTATGAATTTGCAAATATTTGTGATACTAAAAAAAACGTTATCAGGTATTGTTACTTAGAAGCTTGAATTCTGTGTAGCACAGCTTTCTTTTCTTTAAAAAGAGAGAGGGGAGGGACCAGATGATGACACTTCTGCCCACTTTGTGTCTCACTCCACTTCCTTTGCTAAAGAACCACCAAAGTGAATGGGGTTGATTGTGGTGCATAATTTTTCAATCTGCCATGACTCAAATATATAGTCTAATACATGGCAATGCCCCAAAAGAAGAGACACAGAAATTATTCATGATCCTTCTTTCAGTGTGAAAGACTCCTTCTATAACCTCAGATTAATAACTCTTCATTTAAGGAGTAAATTATTTTCACCAAGAAAAGTCAGAAGCAGCCAAATTTGCCTGGAGAAAGTAAGGGTGGTATTAGGGCAAGTGACATCCCTGCAGTGAGGTATGCCAGAGAGCTGTACTGGGAGAAAGATGCAATATTACCCAAGTTATTTGAGCTGGTTTCTCTTTTACCCTCACTAGTAATAGTGAATATACCCTTTCACTACGGAAGACTGCAGAAGAACATTGGGTTTTGCTAGGAAAAAATCAGTCCTGTGCCCCAAACGGAAAGCCTATGGCCTGCCCTGATCCTTAGTTTTCACAATGCTTTACTGCAAATACTTGTTTGCCTGAAGGCATCACTTCTCTCTTACTCCCTGACACAGAACTAAAAATGTGTCACCCCAAAGCAAGTAAAATGTTTTCAGGTAACCTACCCCATCCAAGCAGGAGCTTGTACGAGAATTCAGTATTTGTTCAGTGTTGAAATTAGCACTGCTGGTGTAATGAGGGCAGGGGTTAGAGCACCCTCTGGGCCCCTCACTGCCTTCTGCACCACTGCTGTTTGGTGTTTGGGGATGGAAGGAAAGCCACACAACAATGCTCAGCTGCTTCTGACTGCACTCAGTAGCATTTCTTCTTAATCATCAAGCCTTTTGAGTGTCTAATGTGACAAACACAACAGAGAAGCAAAAGGAAGGGAAACAGCCTTGGCTGTGATGACCACTTGCTTCTGAAGAGCACATGGAAGAAGCAGCAGGAACTCCCCAGAAGTCCCAAAGGTTGTTTGCCATTGCTTAGCTGGTTTTTGTCTGGCTATTGCTTCATCGCACTTGATCATAAACTACAGCCATCTAATGCTAATGACCATGCTAATGACCACCCTAATCGTGCATTTGAAATATTAATAAAAATAATTATGTCATGTGACTGCTTTTTAACCAGTTGCTTTCAGGACTTTAGACTAGTATTATAAAAGACGTGCATTTATAAATTATTAGTCTTGAGCACATAAGCACTGCATACTATGGGGAGCACTTTTGTAGCACTTTAAATTAATTTATTGTTATTCATTCCAGCTGTCTGTGATGTAAACCTTTGGCTATAAATTTGTACCATCATCCAACATACCATTAAACTAAAGTGGTGCCCGTGCTGGAACATATAATAAAACATATGAATAAGATTTCTGTGGGGACACTTTTTAAAAACTCTCTTCTCAGTTAATGACACAAGAAAACTATGAGATAACATAGTCACCCTTTAGCTATGCATTCATTAAAATATGTCTGGTGGGGGGAGAATTTTAGACCTGCACTTCTATTGAATACTGACTGAATGTTTTTCTTTACCAGATTGTTTCAATTCATGTCCTATCTCGAGCAAAAGGCTTTGTCTGAAGCTGTCATGACGTCACTAGCTGAGACTGCCAGAGGACTTTTGTTGGACCTGAACTTCTCCATAGTGGAAATAGCTCCTGACCACAGAAACACAGCAGTACAAGAGCAGAGCAGTTTTACTGTCTTATCTCCTCTGCAGACAAACATTCTTCCTCCTACAGATCACCATGAGAGTAACAAAACTTTATCAGCATGACTAACATCACAGGGCCTTGAGCCACTTAACGGTATAGATATATTTTGTACCAGCCCATTGGAACATAGAATTTCCTAAAAATTAAAGCAAGTTTTGATCATGCAGTGCTCTACCAAGCAGAGTTAGAACCACCCATGGCTTTGCTCTTGCCTTATAGGTCTCATCTTGCCCATGTGCTTGTTAATACTTTTTGTCACTTTTGTGACAGATGACTTCTATTGAGTCTGTTTGGAGGAAGTCTTGCCCATCTCAGTCTTCCATTTATACCAGTAAAAGTTTTGCTGTTATTTTCACTGATTTAGGCTCCTGGTATCAAATACATCTATATGAAAAACAGAGACAAAAATTTGAACTTCAGATTCTTGGCTGAAATAACAGAGCACAACTTCCTTAATTTGTACCATCTGCTCATATAGGCTGTGCTTGTCAGGTCAAAAGCTTTCTGAGTCATTCATCCAGTAGCAGGACTTCTGGAATATTGAGTGAGAGTGGAAAATGGTGCTCATGAAAAATAGATTTTGTATTATAACTAATCTCCTAAGCTATTAGTTTGATGGAATAAAGTTTTCTGTTGTTTTATTTCTAAATCTATCTGAAATATCAAGGTTTGGAAATCTGAGGCTTTGATTTGAAACCATCTGTAATGAACAAGCAGGATGTCTGAAGTACTTGAGAATATGTGTACACCGATAACTGCACTTTACAGGCAAAAATCAATTTGACAACAGAAAGAGTAGATAGCAAGATACTACCTTGACAGAGAATTTTGATACAATATCTAGTTCAATTGTCAAAAATTATTGAAACATGATTCATAGAAGCTTCACAAAGGTGCCTCTAATGCACCCCAGAACTTAATTCTGCTCCAGATATTTGGACCACACTGGTGCTCTCACAAGAAGATTGGTACCTCTTGGATGACATATACCAAAGGATGGACACACTTTTTGAGTCTGGTTTGCATGCCACAGCAAGGCCCTCATTTGAAGATCTGCACAAGAGGAAAAGATAGCATGGGATGGAATATCCAGAAGTAACCTGAGCTTTAGTTACATTTTTGGAAATGTAGGTGAGAGATTAGATTTATCTATCCATGTAACCCATGTCTCTCTGAACAAAACATAAAGCACTATCAATTTGCACTTTTATATCACTTCCAGTGAAAAGAAAACAGTTACAGAAATCTTCTGCCTGTTTACACAATGTCTTTCTGAAGAACTAGGAACCAGGGAGTTAATGATAATGTAAGCTTCCCTGAAACTGGAGATTAGGACAAGAGATATACACCAGGTGCCTAAGAGGCCAAAGGATGCTGATTTCTAAGCTGGAGGCTGGGCTTTAGCTCTTCTCTCAGCTAAATCTGAAGACCTTAGTAGTTACAGTAGTCAGGGTGGCTACAGACTCTCCCTTCCTGCAGAGATCCTCTGTTAGTATTGAGTTTTCTTTAAATATTCCTATAAATATTCCATGCCCTGCTACTTCCAGCTTTAGGATTAGTCTTCACCAGCAGTTTTTACACTCTGTCTGAGGGTACACGCAGAGCAGCTCCTGGGTTTTGGTGATGTTTTGATGTGGAGCCATTTTGCTAAGATAAAATGTTATTTACTTCATCAAAATTTTTTTAAACTTAGTACAAAAGAAGAAAACTTGGTTATGAGAGAAAAGCTATAGAGAGCTTTCTTTTTTTTATTAATGGATTTGTCACTGTCACTAGATGTGTTTTAACTTATTTAAGAAGAGCTTCCTGTCGTGTAGCACATAGCTTATAATTAGTCTGTAATATAGATGGTCTCAAAAGAAGGGATTGAGTTGGTTTAAGTTACAGTAGCTAACACAATAGTATTCATCTCCCAGCTGCTAATTAATCTGTTCAGCTATCTGTACCTTCCTTTCCTTACTCATTACTTAGAGAGAAGGTCCTTTTTTTTCCCCTTCTTAGTTGAACTGTAATCTTTCAGGAATTAGCTGTATTGACTTAATTCTACTGAAGTTTGTTCAAGTCCTCTAAAGGTGCCACATGGAGGAGGAGGAGGAGAGACATTTATCTTCCATTTCCTCATTTCAGCTGCCGCTGGAATAGCTGCTCTATGTGGTGTTTCATTTTCCCTTCTTTGGTGGGACCAAGCCCCTTAGTCCATTACAATGCCCAGCAGCTCCAGCCAGGCCTGAGGGTGTTTTTGTGTGCTGAACTGCCCAGAAGCTCCCTACACCTACACAGGCTATCCTGGATATGACAGAGGATAATGTGGGAAAGGTTCACAGCTGCACCTCTGCAGTTCGGTGAGCTGCCTCAAAATAGCTGCTACATGGGGACTACACTCCACCTTCCACCCACAGCTGCCCCCAGAGTGCTGTGTGAGAGCACGGGGGGGGCACTGGGAGCCTGTGCCTGCCCCAGTTGAGCTCAGGGACAAAGGACCTTGTGCAGCTGCGAGGGCTCCTGCTCCGATCCCAGTCCTCGCAGTGACTGCCATCCCTGCCGCATCACCCCCTCGCCACGGGCATATGCTCGCCTTTGTGCTATGTCAAAATATGTTTAAAGCCCATTTCAGCAGCAAGCTCCCTGAGTTTCCCTGCCAGGAGATGTTAATTACTGTGGTGCAGTCTTCGGTTTTCTGTGGCACAGTAACAATTAATTTACACCATTGGAGAAACACTTACACTTTTTTTATTAAATATCAATAAAACCAAATCAATATAGCGTAAAGTATACAATATCAAAATTAAAAGCTCTTGTTTTTATACTTGAGCATCCCTAATAAAATTCCACTGTTGATTCAAGCATCTTGTCTATTCTAATCTAATGAGTAGCTGTCAAGTTTCTTTTTAGCATTTTGGAAATGACTAAAAATGGCTGTCCCGGTACTTGGCAAAAGAATGCAATAATTAACCCCGAGTTGTAAGTCAATATGATGATGCAAATGCTGCTGCATTCATCTCTCTGCATTGCATCACCTATGCACCTGGCAGTCCATGGAATCCATTTTGAATCGGGATGGAGGTTAGCTTTTATTTATAGCTGTAATTAGAAAAACACTAGCACTAATGGAGACTGCTCTGTTGCTTGAACATGTCACACAGAGTAAATTCCACAGCAATTTTTGCATTTTAGCAGGTCAAAGAGTAAAACAAATTAATTGCTTCATCCTGGGACAACCTGTTTATTCTTCAGCATCTGATGATTTACTGGAATATTGATTTCAAAGCTTTTCAGGGAAAATTCCCTTGGATGTTTTTCTACTACTGCTCCAACTACACAAGGTACTGCAGAGCCTGGGAAGGCAGCTCATGCCACTCATCTCATGGTTCCTGGGCTCCCCTGCAGCAGGAGCCAGGCAACACCACTGCTTCCAGGTGGCAGGAGTCCCACCACAGAGGGGACAGAAGCTCTGGGATCGGCTCAGCAGTGCCCCAGCCCAGAGCAGCACCAGGTAAGTGCTCCCCCAGCCCACAGCGGGACACAGGCACAGCACTGAGGGACACTTTGCCCCTTGCAGCGCAAGCTGCTGCTGTGGTTTGCACATCTCTGAGTGCATCCACAACAGTCACAGCTGATTTGTAGGAGCTAGCCCGAACAGACAAGAACAAGGTAACTTTAATCCTTTTTGGATGGGCAGATCACCATTTCCTTTCCCCAGACAGAACCAGTATGGGTTTGAGTTTGATGTGGTTTGTTTTTTGGTTTTTTTTAACAGCAAATTGATAGATGGTCCTTTTAAATGTGTGAAATTATCCAGGAAAGACAGCAGGTTTTTCAAAGCCATTAGACAACTTGGATAGCCATGGCAGTGGAGGGAGCCATGGCTTGCATAGCCATGGCAGTGGGCTGGGAGGACAAGTGTCACTGAGATAAAAATGCATTAACTAGACTAATTTAAAAGGGATGGAGAACTCACACGAAACCACCAGAAACTCCTACTTTCTTACAGTGGTAACTAACACCAAAAATAAAGAGACTTAAAATCAAAGTTTTGCAGATTGGGATATTTGGCTTGAATTGCCTTTAGAAATTCCAAAGTGTGGCAATATGCTACTGAGATACTGAAAAATATTGTAATCTGTTGACTGTACATGACACATGTGCATGCACCAGTGTTTCCTGCTGCAGCAGGATCTGTGATGTAACCACCATTTTGTTATCATGATGAATGAGTTTAAGGTTTCTCACTACTACAAGAATATACATTAGTCCATCCTGGGTTTTGTGTGTGGTGTTAAATGTTTTTTTAAGTTCTGTTCTCTGTGTACTAAAACATGCTCCTGAATGACTTTCTGATGGCTGTTCCAAGCTAAGACAAGCTCTGCAAAGGAAGGATGATTATTTGCATTATATAAGTCTTTCAGACTCTTGAAATATGGGTCTTAAACATATTATTAACTTCAGACACATTAGTAAGTCCCACCAAAGTAAAAAGGATGTGCTTGAGGGCATTGATGACTATCAGATAAGAAAAAAACTGAGAGATCTTGTTTCCTTCACAGGGATAATTGATTACTTGTGGAATAACTTCTCTCAGAAACTATCACTTGATCTGTATTTGAAATGTATAGGGAGTATGCTGTATGTTAGTAATCTCCTCCTACTGCAGAATTGATGAGTTTCAATAACACTCTAATATTTTCACGTAGAAACAGATGTTCTGTTGGACATCCCACAACACAAAATCAATAGTAGGTGAGCCATAAGTAGTCCTTCCCTCTGAGAGGGCTCCACAGTGACAGCTGTGCAGGAATGAACCCACCATTGGGCTGGACTCAGATAGTGACATTAGGTTAGAATGTTTTTGGAGCAGGCTTATCATATTCCCTCTATTTGGAAATCAAGTAAATTAGATGCTTTGTATCCAGAGGAGCAGCACAGTGCTCTCCCCAGTGCTCACCCCAAGCTGAAGCAGGCTGCCTTTCAGCCATTAGCATGGACCTGTACTGCATTTCTGCATGGATGAACCAGGTAGAAATGCAGTAGGAGAGGCTCTGAAGGCACACATCATAAGATAGTAACTACCCCAAAGATCTGACTATTTACCTCAGCCTAACAAATAACGGCTAGGGTAAGAGGCAGGGATAAATTAGTAATTTTGCTTTTATTCAGATGTTTATGTAGAATAAGAAGTAGAAATAATGGTTTTTCAAATGTTATAAACACTTAAGCACATTCAAAGGTCTTCTTGAATAGAAGATGTTTTTGAAGCTTTAAGTATTTCACTGGTCCTCTCATTCAGGTAACATAGCATGGGACCATGTGAATCTGTAAAAGGATTTCCAGTGATACTCCTTACTTTCTTTTAATGAATGTCACGGCACAGAGAGAAATATTAGATGCAAGCAAGCCCTATGGTTTTGATTGTGGTTAGTCTGACGGTTCTGGTTTGCCTTAAGTGGAAGCTGATGAACAATGGTTTAAAGGGAGAAAGGAAAACAGCCTCAGCACTGAGGTCAGCCAGCCACTTCCTACACCCAGCTGTTTCAGTTTATTTTTTTAATTAAGTTTGGCTTAAATTAATGATGACAGTTTAAAGAGAACTCTTTCACCTATTTAGCTTACTTTACATCTGAAACCAAGTCCCTTCTGTCCAATTGCATTTTGTTACAAGATTTGCAGTTAGGTTCCTAAGAGTCCCTGGTTTCTCCCCACTTTATTTTGTCATCTCTGCTCAGCCATTGCCCTCTGCCCTTTTGTGCCCTTTCAAAGGAGGGCTAAAGCTATTGCTGCTGCAGTATGGAAACAAAGTGCCTCCTAATTGATCGTTAATACTGCTGGAGTGTGAGGATGTTGGGAATTGCTAGATCAAGCCCATTTACTCCAGCTTCTGGGTCAGCCCTTCAGATGCTATAAATCAGAATTCCTTCCTGCCTCCTTCACAGCTCACTGTAGGTTTGCACCACAGAGGAGCTGGGTCAGGGGCTCTGCTCTGCGTGAGCACCAGATCTCTGCTTCAGAATAGTGGTAGTTTATTTCCAGAAGCCTGAGAATTAGCAACTCTAATACTGCTATAATTATCAGCAATTTAGGTGATGGGGGAGAGAGACAGAAGACTTAATTTTTCAGAAAAAAATACAGCTTAAAACAAGTTTTCTAATCCTGTGAGATGCCACAGAGTTACATGAGTGGGCACAGTCCCAATGGGTTTTCTAAGCCCATAGAGGCCGTGCTTTTTTAACAAAATATCCTCTCCTATGGGGGTTTTGGCTTCATTCATGTGGGGGTTACTTAAACCCATCACAACTATCAGTTTAAACCTTCTCTCCAGGCTTGGCTACTTTTCTTTCATTATTAGAGCAATTTTTTTTTTTTTTTGACTGGGAGACCTCGCCCTAGTATTTAAGGTGAGAGCCGATGACTCATAACCAAAATAAGAAATGAAGTGCCACTCCTTATACCTCTCCCCATTTGCTAGGAAAGCAATAGGAATTGCATCATCACTTGTGGCAGAGAGAAGCATAATGGTTATGGGGGGCAGCCCTCTGCAAACAGCGAACACCTTGAGGACTTCTTCAATTAAAAATAATCCCATGGCCTGAGCGGTACCAGCTTTGCCAATTGATACAAGACTAGCCAGGGAACTGCAGTCCTGAGGAGGCTGGCAGAACCAGACAGACTTGTGGTGGTTTGGTCATTGGTTGGTTAGAACCCGATTGTGCCTCATCCACCTCGCCCTTCCCAGTGAAAGTGAGCAGAGGGAGGGCTGCACGTAGTAATGAGATAATGACAGCACAGCTCCACACCCGACCCAAATCCCTGACAGAAATCAGCCTGCGCTGGGAGGAATGACAGAGGATGCTCTTTTGGGTGAGTCTTTCACTTTTTTGCAATACAGTTCCTAAGTTACAACTCAGTAATGGTGACAAATGTTTAGTGATGTCTAATTATAAGAATGTTGTACATTTTTGCCATCCCACATATTCTTACTGAAATGACTATATGGCAGGCCTGAGATCAAATGCAGTCTGTAGATATTAGGTGAAATCTAGAGAAGTTTCTGGGCCAAATTCAGTTAAGATAAATATTGTATTGACATACAAAACTGCCAGAAATTGAGATTAATGTTAAAGAAATTTGATACTTTATATGCATATAAGTCATGGGTCTAAAAACAAAAGCAGTTGAGAAAATGTCCCTATCTCTGCTCTCCTCCAAAAGTACCTAACCATCTGGTTTACTTGGGATGTCTTTTTCTTCCTTCATTATTAAAATATTTAACTCAAGTTTTAGACAAAAATAGAAGCATTTGAAGAATGTAATCACATGCTGTTTTCTTCCAAGAAAATCTACAGAACCTACTTCACTGAACTTTGCACAAATTCACAGCTAACTTTGACTGACATTGAACAATGGCTTTTTTAATATTCCTCTGTGATGAAAGTCTCTTCTCTTGAAAAAATTACCCAGCTGTATTTCTGGTCTTTGTCGAAGGTGTTAACAGCCAGACACTAGCACCTTGTTTTCATTTTTTCCTGTCTTGGAGACACTACTTACATTTAGGCTTTTCTTTTACTGGCTGTAGCTACAATGATCTGGGCTTTAATCACCAGCAGCTGTAGAAATGAGAATAGCATTGGAAAAGCAAACGTTGTCCCCTTGAAGATCGGTTCAGTTCACATCTGCTTGTGCACGTTTTTCCTAGTATTACACTCCAATTTAGTAAGGTTTTGTATACCTTGGGAACTCATTCTTGGCTCTCTTCCCATATTTGAGTTAAAATCATGTGTAAAATACTTATTGTGCAGGGAATGGTGATGTGAACTGGGAAGAAAACCTTTTGTCTGGCTTATTTCAAAGTAAAATTATATAGAATTTAGCTTATTGTTTTGCAGAGCCATAAGCCTCCACAAAACTCCTTCTGAAATTAACCAGACTAGTTGATCTAGCAAAGCCAAAAGGATACAGGAGTCTAACAAAAATCCAGCTTGATGTGATCTTTAATATCCAGCTTTTCATGCTGTAGTTCAATGGTACAACACAGAGGGGATTTGCAGGCTCTGGACCACGGAAAAATCTATCCCTTCCTGATGTCCATCCCACCCTTCTGGCAGAAGATACTGGAGCAGGGTGGCAGAAAGGACCACCCCAGTTCACAGCACACAGTGTACTCATTCCAACATCTATTGATTTCAATTTATGTTAACATGCTGGGCTGTGAGCTGCAGCAGGAGGGATCTCTGGTTCATGACTCCTGCCGGGTTCAGAAGAGCTGAGGTTATCACCTCAGAAGTAACCTCTTTAGCCACCAAAGTTGAAGCTGATTCAATCGTGAATCAGTGCCCTTAATTCATTCTCCTTCATAAAAGCCCAAAGTAATCATACCAATGTCAATGCAAAATGTCCCAGATGAGAGTTTGATTTTTTCCTCAATATAAATAAAAAAAAGCTAAAAACCAAATGGCTCCTTGGGGGAATGTATTGGGTCATTAATATATCGCACATGTATGTCAAAATACTTGTGTTAAAAATTTAACCTCACAGTTTCTTAGGACAAAAACAATTACTAGTCTGAAAGAATGACTTACCTTCTCCGTATTCCTTTAAATCAAATTGCATTGGTTGAAATGTAAGAATGCGTTTTAAGTAAGAAAAATTGTGCCCCAAATGAGCTCAACTACACTCACATATTTTTATGCATCGAGGTTTCGCTTCTCTAAAATAACAATGACTCACCTCTCTTCCCTTCTCTAAAATAACAACAACCACAAGTTGGCCATAAATATACTCATATACTTCACTGCTACCTACCAACTTTCCCTAGTTTACATCTAAATAAATAAATCTATCTTTTCTGTAGGTCTATGTATAGAGTAATCTTTCTTACTATTTGGGTAGATCTCTCTCCTTGACATAGTCTTTTTTATTCTCAATCCTGCATATTTGAGACCTGTGAAGAGATACGCAAACTATAAAGGACTGTATAAAGTTTTGGTAGAGACTAAATTCTAAAGATTGCTCTGGTTAGGTCAATATTGTTTTACTGTTCAGTGCAGCCATATTAAAAGAGGTTGTAAAGGAAAAGTGCTATTCCAGGAAAATTTTTTTTACTTTGGTCCTTGGATGTCCTTACATCCCTCTGGCCTCGTTAGAATAGCTCTGCAAACACTATTTCAGTGTGCAAGGGCTCGATGCAGGAAAGGGCTGATGGAGGTGTAAGCTGTAAGGATTGATCACAATGAACAGGAAAAGGCTCTCACCCCAATCCATCCCAAGGGACCTGTTGCCTTTATAAAAGACAACGGCGACCTGGTTACAAGAAGACAGCACGGCAGCCCGGCTTCACCCGGGCTACTCGGACTAACGACACACGCTGGCACCAATTTGGTGGACGGTCGAAAGCGTTTATTATCTTATCTCATGGGTTTAAATAGGTTTGGGGGTCTTTGCTACGTCAGAGGGGGGCTGGGGGTTTCAGGGACAGTGGGTAGTGGAAATTTACCAGAACAGGTGTGGCTACATTCTTCTGGGACTCTTGGGGTTAACTAGATAAGCAGGGGAGAGAGAGGGGGGAAGGGGTCTGTCTTTCCGTGACATCCCGGTAATCTTCCGCTCCGCCTGTCCCTATCTTACCACATCTCCCCCCTCCTTATCACATATAAAATGAGGTAGTTGTAGATAGAGGCATTGGAGTGAGGTACAGACTTGTAACTTGTTAAGGAAAGGGTGGTTTAGTAGATCAGGGTAGATTTTCTAAGGCAGGTGCTGAAGGCTTTAAAAGGTCTAGTTTTTGCTTATTTTGTAAAACTACTTCTGAAAGCGAAGAGATTGATTTTTCTAGATAGGAGATGGATTTTTCGATCTTCTGCAGGTCTTCGTCGATGGTCATTTGCAGCTGGGAGAGTCCGTGCTGCTGGGTTGAGATGGCTGAGACGCCCGTGGCGGTGCTAGCTGCTCTCAAGCCGAGCAGCATCGCGATAGTTATATCTGTGATGATTTTTCTTTTGTGGAGTCTGTTAGGTTCTTCGAGAAGATGGTATATTTTTCCGTCTGAGTGATGTAGGACTTTAGAAACAATCAGAACTTGAACACAGAAGTTGATAGAGTTATTAAACTTGGTAAGGAATATATAAGGATTCATTTTGGGTTTCTGGCAAACTTACATTTCAAATGTGGATGGGACTATTTACTTATTGGTCTTCTGTGGGGGGTGTCTCACTTGCACTGGTGGGGGACATTGGCTGTGGAGTAACTGAAGGGGGTATTTAAAGCATTGCTTTCGTAGAAAAGGGGGTTTAATATCATAGCAAAACTAATAGGGGTTAGTTAGGTTTGATTTGGTTTTATTTAGAGTTAGTAAGGTAGTTTCTAAACAGGCTGGCTATGTGAAACACGAAGGATGGGGTATTTATTAGAGGGCAGTGGCTTGGGCTAGCTTGTTCTCTTGGCCACAAGCCTCTAAACAGTAAAAATGCATAAAGAAAGACACTGTGCATGTTTGGATCTTACCACCGTGGGATTTTCAGGTGTTGTCTGGCAGTTTGGTGGTCTGTTATCTCTTTCTGGAGCAGGGGTGTGTGTGTTACTGGGATGGTTCACAAGCGTGCCCTGCAAACAGAACTCATAGCTTCTCATTAGTTTTGTTTTGAGGGTCAAGTTCGGTTGTTAGCAGTGGTGTGCAGCAGTGGCTCTCATGGTCTCACTACATGGGGGTTCTGACTGCCACAGAGGCAGCACGTCCCTCACATCTCTGGGGGCTTTCTTCCCACTTTCATAGCCAGGGCTACCCCGGGGTCCCGTATCGGGGCGTCTCTTGCTGACTCTGCGGCGCGCGCGCCACTTGCGGTGGGAGGGGGCTGGGTTCGTCCGCGCGCTCCCCCCCCGCCCGCGCGCTCCCCCCCCCGCCCGCGCGCTCCCCCCCCCGCCAGCGCGCCCCCCCCCCCCGCCCGCGCGCTCCCCCCCCGCCCGCGCGCTCTTTGTGTGTCCAGGGGTTGGGACCTGTATTGTTTGGCGAGATGCTCTTTTCTGTCGCAGCTCTAAGGGGTATTGTGACTGCTTTTCGGTGCGGCTTAGAACTCTATTCGGTTTTGTTTTAAAGTGTGCTGGTTCCGTATCTTTTGTTTCGGAGTTTGGGCTGGCTCCCGCCGGCTCGGAGGGGTCGGTAGCGCTGTTGCCAGGCTTCGCGCCGGAAATGAAATGCCAGCGTACTTCCGGGGCCCCGCGCCGTTTTGTTCGGCCCCGGGCTCGCTCCTCCCCGCGGGGGAGGGGCCGTTCCCGCCCCCCCGGCTCGCCGCGCCCCCCGCGGGGGGTGGTTTTTGCCTTATATGGTGGCGGCTCCTGGCGCGGCCGCTGATTGGCTCTGTGCCCCGAGCCGCCCTCCGCCCCTTTCTCCCGCGCGCGCGCGTTTCTGAGATCGCGCGGTGTCCGAGTTTTCGCGCCGGGACCGCCCGGGCTCCGCCCCCCTCCGCGGCATTCGGCGCCATTTTTAAAACGGCCGCATGGCCGCGCGGCCGGGGATTCTCCCCGAGCCGCGGCCCCTGCGACTCCGGTCTCTCCCGCCGGCTCTCGCCAAGAGCGCCCCGCGCGCGGCTGCGCCTTTGACCGCGGATCTCTGACCGGCGGCGGGACGGATTGGGAAGCGGCGGCTTCTCGGGGTTTTTCTGCGGCGGGGTTTTCGCGGGGGTTTTTCGCGGTGGGGGTGTCCCGGGGGTTTTCTGCGGCGGGGGCGTCCCGGGGGGCTTGTGCGGCGGGGTTCGGCGCTGCTCCGCTCGGCGCGCCGGCGGGGAAGCGGCGCGGAGCCGCGGGCGGGCTTGGGTTCCGGCGGGAGCGGAGTCGCGCTGCTCGGAGCGCGCTCCGGCGGGGTCGGGGCCGCGCCGCTTGAAACGCGCCGCTCCGGCGGCAGCGCTGCTTCTGCCGGGCTGGGCTGGGCTCAGCTCTGCGGCGGGGCCGGGCTGCGCTCTGATCCGGGGAAGGGGTTGTTGCGCTGAGCTCTCTCGGGTCTCCGGTCCCGGGTGGACCCTCCTCAGGGACGGTCTGCGCTTTCGCCCCCCCCCCCGAGCTCGGGTTTGACTAATAAACACATATGTGCTGCACTCCGCGTCTCCTGCTTTTCTATTGCTTTGCGCGGGGTCCTTTTTACTTTTCTCCGTGCCGTAAAGCTCTTGTTACTGTTTGAGGATTTTTCCTCCCCGGCTAGCGTGGCTGTATACTGTTCCCATATCCCCGGATGCATGGCATCCACTGAGCATTCGGCTGCTCCAAGCTCAGGCAGCCTTGCTATAGCAAGATAAAAGTCCCTGAGCTTAAACGCGATATTCCATTGTCTCATACTTACGACCCATGCGACGCTGCCTATGACGCTCGCGGGTCCAGGGACGTCTCCCCTACGCCTGGGTACGGTTCCACCGTCCTGGCCGCTGCTTCTGTCCAGGTGAAACCCGTCCACCGGGCGAATTTTGTCCCGGGTTTCGGCACCAGATGTTGCCTTTATAAAAGACAACGGCGACCTGGTTACAAGAAGACAGCACGGCAGCCCGGCTTCACCCGGGCTACTCGGACTAACGACACACGCTGGCACCAATTTGGTGGACGGTCGAAAGCGTTTATTATCTTATCTCATGGGTTTAAATAGGTTTGGGGGTCTTTGCTACGTCAGAGGGGGGCTGGGGGTTTCAGGGACAGTGGGTAGTGGAAATTTACCAGAACAGGTGTGGCTACATTCTTCTGGGACTCTTGGGGTTAACTAGATAAGCAGGGGAGAGAGAGGGGGGAAGGGGTCTGTCTTTCCGTGACATCCCGGTAATCTTCCGCTCCGCCTGTCCCTATCTTACCACAGGGACCACACCAGGGAGGGAAACCAGGAGCACAGGTCAGTGGGATTGCACCGAATCATGTCTCAGTGCTCTGGACTTCAGTCCTTTGCAGGGGATTGGCAGTGTCAAAACACGTACCTGTGAGCCTCCCCAGTCTGCCCAGTGCCACAGGTGCCCTCACCACATGTACATAAAAGAGACACTTCTGTTCAAAGTGCCCACAGGGATAAGTGCAGAGACAGCACCAGCAGGGCACAAAAGCAGCCTGCTTCCTCAGGGAATGTTGTGGGGCACGAGGAGCTGCAGAGACACTGGAGGGCACAAACCCCAGTGAGGTACTGTTTGCCCAGCCTCAGGTTAGGGAACAAACTTTGATGTAATCCAAGCTCTTTTGTCTCTGGTGTGGTGCCTGGAAGTGGAGCTGTCTGCTCTGGGTGGGCTTCATCTCCATGAAAAGTGCAGTAGCAAACGTGTCTAGCAAACCGTGCTTCACTATGACACCTGGGAATATTTGTCTTGGTAATGATTAGGGCATAAAACCTCTGGCAGCAGGATTCTGTAGAAGGAGGTAGGGGCAACCCAGTTCTCATGCAGCAGCCTCACAAGCCTGGCTTTCATATAACATAGCTAGATGTTTGGATGAAAGCAAAATAATTCTTCAAGTTCAAACTAGGGCATATTTAATTGTCTTTGGAAGTAACAGCACAAAATAAGCCAGTGTGCTTTTAAAGAGAAATCTAATAGAAGTAGATGAGCACACTCCAGCCAGCCCTGCTGAACCTGGCCACTGCTGTGCTCCACAAACAGATTTTGTCCTGGGAGAGTGGCAGGGAGCAGGGCTGTGCCTGTTAGCTGTGAGCAGAGCCCCTGCTGAGACACAGCCAACAGGTTGTGGCAAACAGAGCTAACAGGGAAAAGGTTTAACAGTGCTCAAACTGGGAGGGAAGAATCTCCTGTGAAACAGCCTCAGCCTGGTCCATAAATGAGAGGGTTCATCAGTGGGCCTCTCCCACAGAGACAGACCACTAGGTGCTGTCAGGGCCACTCTCCTTCTGTGCTGGATTTTTACCATTTATAGAGCCCAAACTGAAACATTTTTGGCTGTCAGCCTGGCAAAAGGCTGAGGCCTGCCAGGGGCAGGGTAACCCAGAGCCTGGGGCAGACCCTGCCCAGTGTACAGCTGTGGGGCAGTGATGGTCTGGGGACACCTACCAGAATGCACAGGGAGAGGCAGCAGGGGTGGCATTAGCAATTGGAAAAGCAATGCTTGGGGTTTTTTCCACTATTTAAATACAAGCTGTTAGAGTCTGGCAGGGTTTTTACAGAATGTAGTTCCATGCGCTCAGGTGACAACTGCATTTTAAGCCTCTGCTTTCCTTGCAGTAAAGCCACCACTGAAAACCTAAACCCAGAGCCAGTACAGAGGGAGCCACCAGTGCTGAGCAGTTTCTCCCTGAGGAGGGGAGATGGGGCTGCCAGGGAGCAGCCATGAAAATCCCTCTAGAGAACCACCACTGTGTCCCCATGTCTCCCATGGGGAGCAGCCACAGCTTTGGCACAACTCACCTGAGCTGCTGAGGCTGGAGTCACCATCAGCCAGGTCTAGAGAATGACGTGAGAAGCTTGAGAGCAGGACAGGGTACAGCCATCCAAGGGACATCCATGGAGTCTGCCAGGGTTCCACCACTTTGGAGATGGGAGCCCAGGCTATGGGCTGCTTTCCAGGAGATAGCCCAGGCACCAGCTGCTTCCCAGGGGTGTGTGTGTAGGTCCTGGTGGGTGGGTTTGGGCACCTTGGCCTCCAAGGGCCACTGGTCACATAAGCACAGTCAACAGCAGAGAGCTTTTATAAACTATTTACATAAAGGGCAGGTGCAGGCTGTGTAGGGCACGGGTGAAATGCTTGCCCATATAAACTTCTTTCTCAAGGGAAGAGTAGGGGCAGCCATTTGCAAAGTGAGGTCTGCTAAGCTCCATCTAAGAGAAATACAATAATTCGAGCTGGGCAATGCAGACAGGATGCCAATTTTCTTTTTTTTTCATGGGTTAAAATGGAGCCAGTTGCAGCAAACAACGCTGTAGATTTATTCAGCTGCAGAACTGGCACACAGCAGGTGCCTTGGAGGGACAGAGAGAAGGAGCAGAGGAAAAATGAAAAAGGCTGATGAGCGTGAGCAGCCTGGGAGAAACCTCTGGAAGGTTTGGGCACGCAGGAGGCTGCACTCATGCTTTATGTCACTGCAGAACATTAAATGAGCACTTAAAAAGATAATTAGCACCTTTTCATTGGGCCAGAAATCAAAGGTGTAATTTACCAGAAGTCAGTGAACAATGTAAGAGATCTAATTTAATCACATTGTGTAGCATAGCCAGGGTGAGAAATCAGAAGCCCATCCTGGCTGAACAGCTGCACATACAGCAAATGTGCCCCCAACAGGACAGTGCCACCAGCAGCTGCAGGTGGTGAGGCCACGCAGGGTATTTGTGCTATTTGAATTCTACTGCATCATTTTAATTATTTCACAGTGAAAGCAGAGGCTATGCTATATATAGAAGAAAATGCTCTTGTCTGGAAGAGGCAGCAATTCGTAGCCAAGGTTGGTGTGACAGTTCAGGTGTTCTCTTCCACAGCCTCTACACAGGCTGACAAGATCAGCCACTCCAAAGCTCAGGAAGATGAGGAGGAAATGGAGGTTTTGTTTTAGCAGCATAAATGAAAGGTGATCTTTCAATATTCAGATTTCAGTTTAGATCTGGACTGCCCAGTCTTGCCTTAAGGCTTCCTTCTACTTTTGGTATCAAATGAAGTGTTCAAAAGATCAATAAAAGAAAAAAACCACTATTAAATTTTAAGTACCATATAAAGAAACTCAGCTTTAACTCAGTTATTTTTCTAGCCATAGCTACAGCACAAGGCATATCACCTTTATTGGGATTTCTTAAATAAAAATGTTAACTGTATGTGCTCACAGTTGTAAAATCAAGCTGTTAGCTGACTAACAAAGCTGCAGTACAGCAAATCATATTCAACATTACACCACTTAATGAGGATTAAACTTTGTCCCCTGAACACTACTGCCTTTCCCAGATTTCTGTCTTTTTTTTTCCCTTGCTTTTTTTTTCCCCTTGGTAAATCTTTATGTGTTTCCATGGCAGCATAGAAAACCTGGAAGTCCTAAGCATGGTGGCCAGGACTCTAGATTAAAATGGCTAATCACACTGGCCACCTTTTGATAAACACAGGCAGATCCCTGCCCTCATCCTTCCCAGGGGTTCACAGATGCGTCTGAAAAGGAGCTGAAAGGCAAGGCAGGGCTGTTTGTATCCATGTGCAGCTCCTCTGCCAGTGATCACAGTGAGGCCAGCAGAAGGTAACAAACCGAAAAGGGATGTGGCCTGCACTGAACATGTCAAGAGAAGAGTTTCTGCTGATTTAAATGATAGCCCTGACAGGAAGACCTGACCTCACTTTCTTAGAGATGCAACCTCAAAAGAACCCATGTGTGTAATAGCCATAACATAATGGGACTACACAAAACAAAATTGCAAATTCTCAGCTTCTATTTTATCTGTGATTTAGCTCCTGTGGAAGTGTAGGTGACTGAGAATAGCCCAGAAAAACAGTAATCATTGTGATTCAAGAAAACTGACAAAGCAGTAATCAAAGTAGTAAGCCAGCAATCCCTAGGAAATGGGGATTTCTTAAGGAAAATTCAAGCAAGAAAAGTGTTTGTCTTTACTGCAAAACATTCACTCAACTCAAATAATATATTACCCGGCTCCTAATTATTATGTCTAATTATAGATTGGCCTAAGCACATTGGCAAGGGAAATATGTTGTAAAATGTATGTTGAAATATTACTGTGCTATTGTTGAGTCAGCTCCTGGGACATGAGGCATTAAATATCAGAATCTCTGGCTGATTTCAGTGGTTTTATGTTGCCTAACCACACTGTCAAGATGTATTGTTGCAAACTTCTCCTTGCTGGTTCAATTTAGCTTCTCTGTTCTCCAGGTGCCATCCGATAACTCCTAGAGAACTCTTCCCCATTCTTGTACTTCTCCTCTACCAGGCATTTGTTTCCCCAGCTGGTCTTATTTATTTTATATATATTTTTTTAATCTATACTATAGATTATAGTATGTAAATGTATATATATAAACACTGATAGTTTCAAGTTTCACTATAAAACTGCCTGTATTACTTCTTGCTCTGTACTGCAGCCTGGTATCACTGTCTTGCAACTCCTACTAGTCCTGTGTATGTTTTGTACTCTTTGTCAGTGCATGTGATGCACTGTCCTCTATATTGTAGATTATCACTGAACAATATCCTACAAACCACTTGAGAGACTTGGACCTTGAAGCTGAGTCGATGTTAAGTGAATTAGGATATTATGCCACAGGGAAAAGATATTTGGACATAAAGTGCAGAAAAGAAAGCCTGGAATGAAAGAACTATTTTTCACTACATCAGTCTCTGTGCTGGTAACAGGAGAAATTCTGACTTAGGCACCCACATAAAACATATAATGGCCTTCTTAAAAAAAAAAAATAAAAATCAGTAATTAAATGTTAAAATTAATTTTTCTATTATTTTATTAATAAAATGGGGGGAAAGGCCCCTAAATCATTGCATTTATTAATTTGTGACCTTCATTTTTTAAAGCAATGCCCTTAAAACTCCTCTGAAATTAGTAATCTCCGAGAGAGTTTAAAGCAATTACACAAAAAAAAAATTACTTAAAATAACCATTTTACAGTCATATGGTGACTTGCAATGCAATTCCTGTTTCTTTTTCTCTGAATTATGATCACATACTGCACTTGATGACTATACCAGAATGTACAATGGGCTGTACTCTCAGAAAACCCTTATACAGTGAAGGGTTGGGTAGGGATGAACCAGTAGGCCACAGATGTGATTGACATGACAAGTTCTTTAATATAAATCTTTTTGAGTAATTAACAGGCTGAATTTTTATCAAAAACCACAAACACACTTCTATATGGAAAAAAATACAAATGTAACAAACAAGCAGATTACAGTACTATTGATGTCCCCAGTCTTGGGACATACACAGAACAGAGGTTAAAACTATTATTAGAAATATAAGAAAACACCTTGATTTTGCTGTTTACGCAAACCACATAGATTTGTACAGTATGGCTACTGGTTTATGTGGAAGGAGAAAGGAAAATCTCAGTTAAATTCAGGTTGTTTAGTCTGAATCCAGTGCAAAAGTCTGAGGGAGTGTGTTCTGTCCTTGGAAAGTCTGCTTTTATCTCTTTATGAAAACACTGGATCTCTCCATTATAAAGGACCCTGATGGTGTTCTCTCCTGCCTCAGCTTCATACTAAAATGTCTTGAAGTTCAAGTACTCGGTGATGGACTTTAATTGATTTCCAGTCAAGACTTCTTAAATCATGTTTCTGAAACATCCACTTATTATTGGCAGGCTCTTTCCCCCGTTTTAACTAGTCTGTGGTTCTTCAGTTTTACAGAACAGGAAGCAAAATATATTTACATGCAAGAGTTACCTGAGGCAAAAGAAAGCAGAGGACAAAGCCAGTTGCAGTGGAGCCAGCACACTATGGCTGAGATCTCTGAAGTGCTGCAGCCAAAGAGGCCGGCAGGTGCCTCTAAATATAGACACGGATATTAAAATGTTAACAGTACAATACACAGAAAGCAAAGACAGGAAAATTACAAGTTTCAAAGAGTGCCATTCTCTTTTTCCCTTGTACATGCTGCAGCCACAGCAGTCTGGCCACAGGTCTGTTTGATATTTATAAAGTTCAATTCGGTCACACACCACAGAAACACTGAAGACAAAAGCCCCCACACAAAACCTGTTCAAACGGTCTGCTGGGTGGTACTTAATGCTGATGAGGATTGCATGTAATGATGGCTTTGGGTCTTCTCCTGGGGACCTGGGTCAGACCTCTCCTTACATTAAAGAAGAATATTGTCCCCAAGTCCATGGTCTGTGAATTGGGCCCTTAGATGTTAGCGCAGTTAAAATTTTCAAAGGGAAAGGACTCTGGGGGGAAAAGCATTTATTAAACCTCTTTGGTTCTTCATTCTGATAAAGAACAAGTCTTCAATGTAATAAAAAAATAGTTCAATACTTACTTAGAAGTTCAGCATATTAGCTGCTAAAATGAATTCCAGCAGCCCTCCGTACATTTGTCCAAAATTTCTAAAACTTACCTGCCCAAGCACCAAGTTGCACTGCATGCTGAGGAAATGTTATTATACTGTTATATTTTCTAATCTGCCAGCAAAAGTTTGTAAACCTAGTTTCCAGAGCAAACCCCTGGACAGAGAATACTGTGTCCTGTTCAGAGAAAACCCCATATTGCCTTCTCTTTAACAGAGAAAATTTGGAAATGGGCATGGCTTACAGAAAACTTCTAAATCTGTGTAACTCTGTTTTTCAGGATAAGTCCAAGGTCACAACACACGTCCAGCCGTGCCTGAGGGTCGGGCTGGAGCCGTGAGGGAAGGCCCGGCCCGGCCCGGCCCTCCCGGGCAGCGCTGAGCCGCGAGGGAAGGCTCGGCCCGGCCCGGCCCGACCGGGCAGCGCTGAGCCGTGAGGGAAGGCTCGGCCCGGCCCGGCCCGGCCCGACCGGGCAGTGCTGAGCCGTGAGGGAAGGCCCGGCCCGGCCCGGCCCGACCGGGCAGCGCTGAGCCGTGAGGGAAGGCCCGGCCCGGCCCGGCCCGACCGGGCAGCGCTGAGCCGTGAGGGAAGGCTCGGCCCGGCCCGGCCCTCCCGGGCAGCGCTGCGCGGCCCCTCCGCGTCCCGCAGCCAGTGCCGCGATGCGGGCTGTGAACGTGCCGCTCTGCACGGCTCCTGGAGAGCTGCAGGCTTAGCAGGGATGGGGGGAAAAAAGGAACTTCCATGCTGCAGCTGTGCAGGCAGGAGGAGGAAAGGAACTGCTAGGAATGATCATAAAGCGGGTAAGAATGAGGCTGTGGAGGTGGATGCTGCTATCAGAGAGCACATAGCCCTAAGCAACTTTGGTTTGTGTGGGGCAGTTCATTTCTGTGAGGTTTTCCCTTGCAAACAGGTGAAGTTTTGTGCATTTAGGTATTTCAGAAGTGCTCCACATTAGCTTAAATCTAGCACTGACTCTGCAAGGAGTATAAAACTGACCTTGGTTTCTGATTGATGTCATTAATATTTTATCAGAACGTGGCCAAGCATCTCCTCACAGCCTCGCTAGCTCATTGCACCCCTACTCGTAGGGAGATGGATTTTTGAAAAGCAGGACCCTGCAGAGCAGAGACCACAGCTGCTGTAAGGACAGAGAGGGCAGCACACATGTAGGGAGTGTTCCAGAACACGTTCACTAAATCTCAGGGAAGCTCTGCTTCATGGCAAAGACACTCAGGATCCCTGATTCCTGACTGGAGAATACATGGAAGAACATGAACTATCACAATATAAACAAGATTTATTCTCCAATAGTGTCTTAGAGGGAATTATGAAGTCATACTGCCCTCCCCTTGCCTAGAGAAAACCTTTTGATGCCAGGATAGATACTGATAAAACTGAGGGGCACTGCCTGCAGCGGGTAATGCACGTACTGTAGTCTCATGATTGTAACACACTTTGGAAGTCCTAGAAATGCTGGTCCAAAATAAACAGAAAATAAAGAAAATGAGAACAGGACCATCTCTGTTAAAGAGAAAGTAGAGCCTTTTCCCAAGCAGGAAATTATGTCCTTACATGAGCCCCATCCAGAATGAAACTGCAGAATGAAGGTCTTATTTTGCAGAATTTACTTTTTTTTTTCTTTTCTTTTTCTTACACCATTCCAAATACACCAGATCTTTAAAAAGGCAACCTAAAACTTTCAAAATGTTCTTCCTCACTATCATTTCTCAACATTTCAACTAACCTAAAAAATAACAGTACTTCAGTGAAAGCTGTATCATGTGATTTTTTTTTTTCTGATTGAATATTTTTCAGTGAAATAGGGTGGAACCTAATGAAATGCAATAGTAAAATGCACATAATAGAATATTAAATATATTTAATTTAGGAATCCTAATTTCATTTAAAATCAGTATTGGTAGTTTAATTATATTTTAAAAATCACTTAAACTGTTTCCTAAACTATATTTGTTTCCTAAAAGTACAAATGCTGTGCAAGAACTCCTTAACTCTGAAATGAAAGCTGTCAGAGAAGACAAATTATCTTGAAATCACAAAATAACTTTTCTTATCTTATCAGACACCACCACACAGAGACTGTTTGAATTTTATACCACTGCACTGCTGACAGTTTCCACAACTGTAGATCTTATGAGTGACAAGTGCAGAGTCAGGCCAAAATTACAAAGGTAGCTGAGACAGACCTTGATGCCTGGTAGCATTTAAAGAAATAAATGGGTTTGGTGTTTGACTCGCAGTGAGTTGATTTGTCATTTAAAGCAGGGGAGGAGGAAGGGACATGTTAGAAGTTAGCAATCCGCTAATCCTTCTGTGGTGACAGAATGGAGTTGAACAAACCATCATGAAAATGTTTCAGGTGAAATACAGGATTTTGTGTGGCAGAATGTCCTGGACAACAAGAAGAGAAAGGATGGGATTTCTTTGTTGAATTGGGAAAGTATCAGGTCCCAGTGAAAATGAAGTTTTTGCCAGTTTTTCTGCTTTTATTTCAGAAACATTTCCTATGCAGCCTCCATCTCACATAGGTGCTAACCTTGGTGCGAAGACAATGTAAAGATGTACCTTAAAAGAATTAATTAGGTTCATCCCTGCACCACAGCTATTTATGATTTGATCAACTTCTGCATGCACAAATGGTCACATATAGTGACATGCTAAAAGAAGGTGACCCTACCCAAAGTAATTTAAAATAAATCATGGGTAGTATGGACTTAGAGGGCACAGCAGATTAATTCCCTGGTTTCATAGTTGATATATATGCAGCTCATTCATGTATTATTTGAGGTTAAATTGAAGTCATTAAGTCAGATCCATACCTATTTGTTTCTGTTCTGAATTTGGCCCAAATATTTAAATTCTAAAAAATTAAATATTGTGATAGCAAATATTTCAGGAAGCTTAACCTTTTAAGTGCAGATAAAAAACTACAAGAAGAAGAAATCACTCTGAACAGTGCCAGACCCTTGATTCACTCAACAGCTGAAATGAAAAGTAATGGCAATGAAAACATCTGGGACAATAACCAGAAAAGGAAAAAATAATTCCTATTTCCTTTTCTTAATTTGGTCAAGATTGGAGTAAATTTGGAAAATGAAAGTGTTGTAGTGCCTGAGGACAGTGTATAGCAGGATGGCTTTGCACATAGCAAGCACATAGCATAATATGCAGAGAACTAACCAGAAGGGCTATTTATTTAAACTGAAATAGAGAAAATTAACCTATCCATTAATCATTGCAAGCACCGTGACTGTACAGGCTAAGTACCATGCTAAATGACTGTTTCCCTGCCTAAAAGTGCAACCACCATAATTTTAGCCCTGGTGGGATGCTGGAAGAGTGCATACTTCTTGCTTTCTTCTTGGAAAAGAGCTCTTCTAATCTGCATTGGTTGCACTTTCCTACTTGGTAAATAACAGTGGCTCCAAAGGCTTTACAGCAGATGTACTTGAAAGGTATTCAGAGAGAGCTTGAAATTGCAGTTTACTTTAGAACAGAAAAAACTGCCTTCCTTCCTGCCCTTAAACAAGCAGGAGCTTTTTCTACATTTCTGTTCCTCCATCCTCAAAGGTGGGAGACTGACCCTTGTCCCTCCAGACCCTGCTCAGTCACTGTCATGGGGAGCTGGTGACTGCTGCTCCCCAAAAGACTCAGGATCACAAGAGTGCAAAGGAAAAAAACACTGAGCTATTGATGTTATTGTCCTGCTTATGTGTTCTAATGGCTTAGAAAGCAGAACTGGAAGCACATGTTTATTTTTGTCTATCTGTTGTGAAAGGCAGAAGCAGCCATAAGGAGTGATAGGAACTGTGATACACTGGATGAAAAGGTGTATCAGAAATGGGGACTCTAACTTCATTTTTTGATAAGTGAACTATGTAACTCTCCAAGTAAAGGCATTTTTGGGGGTGTGGGAGGATTGAGAAGTGAAGACTGAGAACTTATACCTTTCTCAAAATACTCTATAAATCTCATTCTTTCTCATTTATAAAGAGAGAACTAGAACTGAATAAAGCAGGATAACTTTGGGGAGTGAAAAATCCCTACAAATTTTGGATTAACTTTCTATGGTAACTTTATTCTTCTACTCCTAAAATCACTACGAGTTTCACAGGGCATTGAAATCCCTCTATATTTTTAATACCCATATTATAATTAAATATTTTAACTTAGTATTTTCTCGTAAAAGAAAGACAGGATCAGCTAAAAATTACCCTCAAGGTTTTAACTGCCTCCGTTCCTCCCTTCAGCTGTTCAAGTCTGCTCTGCATCTTCCTTGGCAAAAGGCTTATTGCTGTTTCCTCACAGCCTGCCTGTGACACAGCAAATGTTCCGCCAAGAACAAATAACCGTGCACAGTGGTGGCTGCACAGGGCCAGTGTGGTACAGAAACATTTCTGTTACAGCCTAAGATTTGTCATGCCAGTGTAAACCTTTGTGTGGAGAACTTTATCTATGCTTAGTGTGAGCGTGTAAAGCAGACATAAGTAAATTAACCGGCACAAGACAAATGTCAGTGAAGTTAGTTTAAGAAATTTAAGCTGATCCAAAATGAAACATGCTCCCTTTGGACTTGCCTGCTGTAGGATATTTGTGTAGCAGATTTGCATCTTAATTTTAAAACCAAACTTAAATGTTACTTCCTATTTGGTTTTTCCTTTCGCCACTGACTTTGGCAGGCGGCAGAGAAACCCCCAGCAGCCGTGACAGTGCCTTGCCCAGGCAGCTGAAGAGTTTGCCTGCACCAGGGGGTTTTGCCAGTGCCCTGCCACTGAACTGCCTCTCACTCTCTCTTATACTCCGGGTGTTTTATCTGCCAGGAAACAGGGAACCTGGTCACTCTCAGTGTGGTCCACAATGACAATAACAAAAGATACAAATCAGATGAGCTTCATTTGAGTTGCAGGGAAAGAGTTATATTTTGCTATAAAAGTTTATTCATATTGGAGCATTCTTGAAGGTTACTCTGCTATAAGGGGGTTTACTTTATTTATGGATTTATACCAGGAGGCTAGAAATAAATACTGGAACTGTGGCTTTGCTCCAAGGCCTCGCTATGGGTACTTGACTGCAATAGAGTAGAAGGGAAACAGAACACCTTTGAAAACTCATAAGAGAAGTATGTAGAAGAAGACATTTTCTATAAGCTTATACCTGTTAAATAACTCAGATGACTCCTTCTCTCTGGTCAATCATCTCAGCTGCTCTGAGCAGCAAATTTGGGAACTACAATGACATTAAAAACGCCTCCCTCTTGCCAATCCACCTGCCCAAGCCTTACATCCTCATCTGCTTCTCACAAACTCCTATTCTGACAGGTACTCAGGATCATGCCTGCATGTCAGCTGCCCGTGCACAGCATCTGACACCACAACACATCAGAGATGGTCCATGGAGCAGTTAACTTACTGCTGTGGATACACAGGAGGTTCTTTTCTGCACAAGGCAGCAAGTTCCAGCACCCATGTTTGCTCACTATATCCTGTACGTTTCTGCTAGAATAAAGTTTCTCTTCATTCCAGGCAGTGGTAGGAAAGGCCTCATGGTCAATAAAATCCTTCACAACCTGTGGCATGGCCACCACCGTTACAAGGTGCCTAAGGGACTGACCTGTCATAGTTTCAGTTAAAAAAGGAAAAAAACATACTCTTCATGTAATGATGTGATAAAAGATCCCCCTTTGATGTACAGGGTTTGATGAATTAAGGGTTTTCTTCTCAGAGTTATGCAGTTTAATGAATGTTTTCCTATGTAGCAATAGCAGCAGTGTTAGTTTAAGTGCTGTTAGCTGCCTTTGCAGGCTCAGAAGTAGGAGAATGGCATAAAACTTGATGCACTACACCACAGATTTTCTCCTCTCCCAGCATGCTAACTACTGAATTATTAAAGACATGATGGGATTTATTGTTCACATTCCATTATGAAATGCAATGTGCTGAAATAGGGCTGACCTTGAGGTCCCTTTGCCAGTTCCAGATCCGGTTTCTTCTGGTTGTCCTCTGCCAGATAAGTTAATAAGTTGTCAGTGGTGCCTCAGAAGGCAGGTCTGGTCCTTTCTTTCAGAAAAGGTGTGTGTTTATGACAGGAGTCTTCTGACTCAGTAGAAAAGCAGTAGATGAGAGGGGCTCAAAGCCTCCAGAAGCCTTGGCTGGGCACAGGAGACTCTGGGCAATGGGAACAGGAGCACTCTCTGTGCTGGCTGGAATTTCCTTTTACAGGAGTTGCAGCTGGCACTCTGGGCCTCCCAAAGATGACTGCAATGTACTCCTTTTTCCAGACTAAATAATCATGCTAATGTAAGCAGCTCTCTCAGAGGCTTGAATATTTTTAACAAGATTCTCTTGATTTAAATCAAATAGATCTCTTACCTCTGGCTCTTCCAGAAGCACAAAAAGGCTTGTGGGACTTTCAGGAAAGCAGTAAGAGAAGAGACTTCTATCTCTCTCTCCCTCCCCTGTCATTCACAAATGTCTTTACCATTTTCTCTGGGTTTGGATGAACACAGCAAGGTCATGAGTTTACAAAAAATTCTCACCTGCTATGTGAAGGAGACTATCCCATAGAATTGGGATAGTCTCCTTTCAAGTTTTGAATCGAGTCTCAAGCATTTTTTAGAGGCTGGTTCTTTACCAACAAGCTTCACAAGCTGTATTTAACATTTTTCAGAGTCTATCAAGATTTCCTTGCAAAAAAATTGGCAAACACAGGAGCCTTTTGAGCAAATTTGGATATACTAATACACTATGCAATAAGCTATGTTAGTGGACATTAGGATTTAGTTTTGTACCTGAATTACATAATTTCAGGATCTTTCTCAAGCTGATAAAGGCTCAGAGGTGCTTCTTCAAAGCTTTTTCTTGTAGGAGCCTCTGTGGATACAGCTCGCCTGTTTCAGCAGAGGGACCTTTCTGACTGAACCTGTGCATTGCGTGAAGAGAGACACAGAGCAGTTACATATTCCAGATTCTTCAGGTGAGCTGTGAAACCCTGGCCACTGTGGGCACTAATTAAGCAAACCGCCTCTCACTAGCAAAGTATTTTAAAAGTTTTCAAAGTCTGGCAACTGCTGGAGTGCTCGGCATCCTAAGGGATATTGATATGAACTGCTAGGTTGGGTAAAGATGTATGTAACCACCTTGGTAGCTGATGACCAAAGTATTGCACAGAAATAATCATAAGACTGAAGCTTTTATTCTCAAATGTTAAAAGCATAAAATGGGTTCTTACCATCTCAAATTCCTCAAGCATTGTCAAGCACTGATTTTTTTTTTTTTTCACACTTCTACTGATTATGTGGTTATGTATCTGCTGCACTGCAGTAAAAGGTAAAGCAATTATCATATAGTGTTTATCCTTCTGTTTTGGAGTACTATGAAACCAAATTGAAGGGTAATCTAAATGCATGAAAGACTACTGACATACAAAATCTTGTTATTACTTTCAGGACAGAAGAAGGACAAAAGGCAGAGTAGCACATAATTTGCTAAACACTCTGGCTTCTATGAAATCTCAAAATCTTATTTTTATATCTAGTATTTCTGACAAGCCATTCCTTAAATCCATTTTATTTAGCAGTTTTGCTTTCATCCCTGTATCTTTGCCTCTGTAGTTTCTGAAAGAGGCCAGTCTGCACTAACTATGGAAATTTCGTCTTATCCCTTATCCTCAGAACCAAAAAAAATGATAGAGCCCTTTGGATTCCCTATCCCGAACAGATGTTAAACAGCATTTCCATGTATTTTGAGTGATGTTAGTGCTGATACTTGGTTTCAGAAGATGAATGCTCACCCAAACACAAGATTCAATTAACATTATTTTATGACTGCATCCATATTATTCTTAACGAGCAGACTCCTTGGTGAGACTGAATATTTACCTCATGGCATTAAATCCACAGTTTTCTACCACAGTCATTAATGGTCATATAGCAAATGATCATCCCAACACCCTGGCTACATTCCAGTTCAAGTAATTATATTCTGCCTCTCTTAATTTCCTTTAGAGAGTAATTGGACCCGATAACAGTCTTCACTTGTTATCCTTAACTGCTCTGCAGCCTGACCACATCTCAAAGCTTCAAGGACTTAATCATAGCTCCCAATAGGTGAAATACTGATAGATGATCACTCTGCTCACCCCATCTTTTTATCACTTACAAATCCATTAATTATTGTAACACCTTCTAACAAATTCAGCTCTACAGGTACTGTAGACTATACGATTTGTATATTGCTGACTGCCTGAAGACATAAGTCAGGAGCTTAAATGATCTCAGAAACTTATGAACTCATTGATTTTAGGAAGCTGATGATATAAAACTGCTGTACCTTTTATGTGCCTCTGACTTTGCCTACATTAGTGAGCCATTAGGCACAGTAAGAGCAGAGCAGTAGGACAGTGCAGCTGGCTGTGAGGGCTCACAGTCACATTTAGAGTGCATGTGATTTGGCATTTTACTTCAGACTGCATTTAGTTTGATTTACTGGACTAGACATCCCAAATCCATGTGGTTTAAGTGTAGGCTGTGGATCTCTTTTCTCTCTAAAGGGATTGAAGCACCATTGCCGTGTACATCAAGTAGAACTTCTGGTTTAGTTTCCTTCACAAGAAATATGACTCGTATGCACCAAAGCAGCAAATGAAACCAGAACAGGATAAATGGGGATGATGGAGAGATTTGCTGCAGAGCTGCTCTGCTCTCCTAAATGCCAACATGGCTGGGGATCCACTGGAATGGATTGTCATCTATTCAAGCACTGTTAAAGGACAACAAAGAGACTTTGACATGGGACAGTCCTCTGACCAACCATGGGACCAGACAATAATAAGGAAGTGTGTAACTGACTCATAATGTGCAAAAGGAAGTTTTTGGAGAGGAGAGAGGAAGAGACAAGCATACTTCAGTAGCCTGGTGGGGGGTGGTCTTCAGGAAAAAACGCTGGAGCCCTAAGGAAACTGTTCCAGATGGTGAAGAATCAGAGAGACACAACATGTAGGGTTCATCAGATACATGCTGGTTTATTTTTGAGTGATTCCAAAGAGACCAAGCAAAGAAGCAGCGCCTTTGCCCATTTATACTGCAAAGCAGTTAGAACATGGAAGAGATCTCAATATGGTATGAACTGCCACAGCTGTGACGGCGGATGGGGGCTTCAGAGTCACTCTGGGGGGTGACTCAGCATCCCAAAATACTGGATCATGGTAATATGAAGAATCTTTAACATCAGGAGAAAGCAATGAGAAAAGGTTTTGCATTTCTGATTTAGCTGAATTTCAGATCCAGATATATTTTTAAGTTATTTTAGCTTTAAATATTTCTGAAAATGTTAAATTTTAGAAAACTTCTATGAGAAAGAAAATTAAAAGCAAGAGAGGATGTTAACACTATTTTTTTTCCCCTCTTTGTGGGGAAAAATCCCAGAAAAATCATCTACAGCTTCTTTTCCTACTCACAAAATGAAATATGTCTATGCAGAGAGATTGATCCAGTCTGGTTTTTTTTAGTTGAAATGTACCCAGTGGTTCTCTGTATGCCCCATATATCCCAGCAATTTATTACATGATGTGAAGGTCAGACTCTCAGAAAATAAATACCTCAGAGCCAGCAGTAACCAGAAGCTGAGGTGTCCTAAAATGAGTATTAATCTGGAAGGAAAAGGGTGACTAGCTGGAGACTTAAGAGCTGTGTTTCAGAGACGTGTGTGGTTCCTGGAGAAGCTCACACTCAAATACTTGTGAAACACACCATTTAGCACTCACTGCTGTCCAGTCACATTCTTTCAGTTCACTGTTAATATTTACTCACCTTTTTCTGCCTTCTGATTTTTGCCATAGCTTTATAATTTTCAGTTTGCTTCACTAAAATTAAGAGCAAACAGTGTGCAACCAAGTTAGACATGGTCAGGGAAATGACAAGGAACATGGTGTCCGAGGCCAGGCCTTATCCTGAGGAGCCAGGCAAGATTTTAATTATTTCAATTGCCTTCTCTATATCCCTGTGGTGCCCCCCACTGAAGATCACAAGAACGAGGCAAGGCCTTTCTCTGTGACCATGTTACCAGATAGGAAACATCTCCCCTGCCTGGGGATATGGGACTGGAAGGGGACAGCCAAGTCATCCAAAGTGACTCCCTCAATGGTGTGGGGGATATTTAATGACAGGAGGCTCCTCAGCATGATGACTCCACATCCTCTGCTATGGAAATGCTTCCTCATACTCCCCAGATTAATAATAACTATAGTTTAAAAAACCAAAACAAAACAAAACAAGGCCAGGGATTTATGATTTATCACAGACAGACAAGAAGGGCATCAGAGTACTGTGAATACCCTGTGTCACTGCAGCAACAAAGGACTTACTGAATTAAACTTCCCAGCCATTACAGACAGCAACTGTTTTCTGTTCCATGTTACAGAAAAACCAAAGGAAAATCCAGCAATAAATGGAACATAAATTTCTTAGTAATACTGAGAATGTGAGTAGGACACATGACTAGATAACTTAAGGAGTGTAATGTCAGCCACACCTTGGACCAAGCAACTTCTCCTCTGATCCAAATACATCTGCTACCAGAGAAGAGCAAGGGCAAGCTGTCCTGTGTGGTGAGAAATAACCTGGCCCTTGCCTCAAGAAAGGGAAGGGGAAATAGGGCAGCTATACAATTCAATGGTGCTCTGCCTGTCTTCTGTCCTGCAGTGCAAAGTCTGTTGCCATTACTCCATCAAAATTAGAAAACAATAGTCTGTGTGCCAGTAGCATTAAAAATATGCTTCTCTCACAAATTATAGGTTGCAGATTACCATGTGAAGTGGCTGCAGTAGTTAATAAGAGTCTTTAGCTCTGTCAAAGACACCTATGCTGAAGCAACTGTAGCTGCCCTCTAAGAGCTGTTATTATTATTATCCTCCAAGAGCTGTTGAAGTCCTGTCTGTATTTACAGGCTTTCAGTAACAAAACTGTGCCCTGTGGATGGGGGCCAGCTCCTCGTTCAGGGCACATAACCCTCTACAATGTGTTGGGGGTTGTGACTGGTCCTCTCTTGTCACCCTTCTGGGCCCGGGCCAAGCTGTTGCCAAATTGCCACATTTCTCCCAAAACATACTAGTTTGTAAGTCCCATGCTGATTATTTTAATGACCATGGGCCCTTCTGGAAACCCTGTGGGGGGTAGAGAACATCACAGACGTGACAGGAGCCCAGCAGACTAAAAGCAGTCCTGGGGGACCCACTTACTCATGGACAGATGCATATGCTAACAACAGACATCCCATCATCCTTACTGCCATTACCAGTTGTAACTATGAGCATCCAAGGTAAACCCCAGCAGTATTCAGCTGCAATTCCCAGTCAATGGGAATTGTCCTGATCAAACTAAGAGTGCAGCTCATTGAGTATTTGAAACTCCACTTAAAAGTAAATATTGACACGGTTTAAAGGGATTACCTAAGATGACTGGATTCTTGTTAAAAAGTTTTTGTGAGTAAAAAGAGCCTTTTACTAAGTCTTCACAGTATTTTGAGATGTCATTTCCTGTGATAAAATGGAAAAAAAGGGGAAAACTTGCTTTAAAAGTATATGAAAATCTCATGTTCCTAAACACTTACCTTTAAATGACCAACTCTTAAAATAATAGCTCTCATAAAACTACACATCAAGTAGCTCTGTGTGTGACTTATTAAAGGACGGTGGATGATGCCACACTGGCAGCAAAGAGGTAAATAGATTAAATTTCCCAGACCCGTATTCTTTACTGTATGTAAGCAATATGAAGTGGTCAGTCCTGAATTTTGTCTATTTTTATTTCTCCTAAGTGCAGGACATTTTGCTTCTCTTCATCAGTCACCCTGTGTATACGATGAGAATAATACCTGTAAACATCAGCTACAGAAGAGATTTACAGATGGATGGAGAGAGGGAGGAAGGAAGTGAGGACTAGGACTTTGCCACACGTGCCTGCTGTCCAGCAGGAAGGCTGGGTGGTCACCGCGGAGCCCATGACCAAGCCAAAGCCAGGGAGGGAGGCTTTCCTCCTGCTCTGTGCTGAACAGCCCCCATGGCGGCTCTGCGCCTGACTCCGTGCTTATCTCCGATGGAACTCGAGCCTGCAGTTCCCCCAGAGCCGCTATCAGCGTCTCCCAGGCGATGTGAGCCACAGCAGGAGAGAAAGAGTGTCCCCTGCACTGCCTCTCCTCAGCAGCAGCTGGGGCCATGCCCGCCCAGCCAGCTCCAGATGCACACGCAATAAACCACAGCAATAAACCACAGCATGGGCTGCTGGCTGGGGCTGGGCAAGGAGCCTGGCCTGTTAAAGAGAGGAAGTAGAGATAGTAGATAGATACCAATATTACAAAAGTGTTTGAAATCAAAACAAACCTCAAAAAGATCTCCCACTTTCAGCAAAAATCATAGAATTAAATATTTGACTTAGTAAATTCTCTCTTCTAGAAAAGCAAATTTAAAAATGCCACAGTGATGAACAATGTGTAAAAAAAGCCATCATATTATTCTTGAATGAGGTTTAATAAAAATCAAATAAAAGCAATTATCTGAATTTTCAAGAGGATCACTTCTTCCTTCCCTGAGGTACAAAAGAGAATGAATTCAGGAAATCATTAGAATCAGAAACTGGCGCTGCACAACAGAGCCACTGTTTGCTGTACAAAGACAAACAGAAATCTCCTCCCAGGCTGACAGGCTCCTTGCTAAAGCTGTTGGAGTGGAAATTCCACCTATAGGTGAAGAAGGGTAATTAGAGGCACAAGAATTTCTTTGTAGTAGGGCTGGCTTTTCTACTCCAGCGCAGGCTTCAGCTTTTCAAGTATTCATATTCTCTACTCATACAGAAAGAAGTGGGACATATCACAATGTTCAGAGCTGCCCACAGATCCCTCTAAGCAGGTACATGTGAATTAACACCCACTAGCACACCCCACATAGCACTTGCCTGCTCTCTCTTTCTCCTGGGTAAATCTCGACTGCCCAGTTTATCCTTTCCTTCTGCCCCTCAGTCATCTCACCTGATGGAGAGAGTACCACATACACTTCTCATTTGGAAAGGGAAATCCAAATATTTTGTGAGAATGTGGTGATTTCAATGACATTTTCAAAGGCAGAGAGCGGAAATGCATTATTTCAATACTCTAATTTATTCTGGTAAGAGGAAAACATTTCATGCTGACTCATTCCAATTTCTTTGGATTCCAATGTTATGGTATACTAAGTGTTGCAATATTGATATTACTGTTGAATATTTTGATGACAAGCATGGTTTTTTAAATATGCATGAGAAATCTTCAATGTGCCAACTGTTTTCTATTCACACTTTGAATGAAAACAAATCCTGAAGTAGAAATCTTACCATCAAACTAAGATGTACAGAACTAGATTAGACATACACCACTTGGCAGCCAGACTCAAAGGAGCTCCACTGACTTCAGAGGAGCAGCTTTATCTTCAAGCATTGTTCCAGGAGGGCAGAAGTCTGTCACAAGCAGAATGGTTAAAGACCATTTAAAAGGGGCAGCTCTTCCCCTGCTTGACTGATATTCATAAATGCTCTGATTTCTGCCGAAGGAGGACAGCTGAAGTTACATTTTCACTGTGAATGTCTCATGGCTTTGCTGTACTCTTAGATAATTTAGGATTTGACTCTGTCTTGCAGGAATGGGTCCTTACATATCTCATAAACTATTACCATTTTTCCTATGAGCCTGCATCTTGCCCTGAGTCAAAGTCTTCATCACTGATTTTTGGCAGCCAAACAATTAAAGTGGACACCAATTTAAAATGTACCAAGAAAAAAAAAAAAAACAACAACAACAACAAAAAACCACAAAAAAAAAAAAAAACCAGAAACATAAAATTGAGGGAGAGAGACAGGGAGCAAAGACCCCCTGATTCTAATCTTGAAACAAATTGTATGTAAATGGCCCTCAGAGAAGGCATTGGGCTGCATGAGTTTCCCTGTTGAGCATTTTGTACAACTTGGGTCTTAACTTCATGTCACAAAAGCAGAATAAAACCACTGAAATGGAGAGAAGTTTGATTCTACTCCCATCAATGCCCAGTGGGATTCATTGTTCATCTTCCTTGAAAAGAAAGCAACAGCTTTCTTGCTACATATGTTTTAAAATACTTGAAATTTAAGGACTGTTGGGCCAGATTGCCAGGTTTTTCCACATACATTTTCCCCAGAGAAATTGCTACCTTCTTCAGTAGTCTCAACACCAAAAAGGACTGAGAAGCACAGGGTTTTCAAATTAAAACATGAAAAATAATCTCACTACAGATGTCTAAATATTTCATGAATTACATGAATTCAGCTCTGGCAAGATGTGTCTTCCACATTGCTATAAAACAGCAAAAAGATTGTTCATATATTTTAAGAGATCAGTCACTTCTCTCTACCCTTTCCTCTAGTTCAATTTAAAACAAGAGAGGATGGATGTTTCATATTCAGTCTAAGGGATTGTCTTTATCACTTTTTTACTTTTTCCCATCTCCATCATTTGTGACAGAGATGGATAGTTGCTCTGCTTTGTCTCTTCCCTGCTCTGTAGGGCCAGACAAAGTCTCCCTTTAGTCCCCAAGGACTGATTTTAAAATACCACACAAAGAAGCAACACTGAAAGAGGATGGGCTGCATTAGCAAGGGTTGCCCATAACTGGGATTTCTCAGCTGTGGAAATAATTAAGCAGTACAGGTGGCATGAGAATTCATGCTGCTTTCTTCTCTCTAAGATTTCCTTTAGTAAAGGTGCCTTGTGATATCAAGACTTTGATGGGGGTACCTTGTATCCCACTGATCTCGTCTTCAAGTCCTATTAAGTAGAATGTAAGGTTGGAGGAGTCACTGGTAACCTCCACTCTTCCCATCACATGAAATAATGGAGTGTGAATCAAAATAACTTTGCTTCCTTGTTTCCATCCACAAGTTTGATTCAGTATTTAAACAAAACCCATAGTAGCAGCCATACAATGTATGCTATAGGGGCTTCCAAGTTTTGGGAATATTTCAGATTTTTAAAATTGTAGTAAGAAGTCATCTTGAATCCACTCTACAGCTTGGGACTATTTTGATAGGGTATAACTGCTGCATGCCAGTTGCCAAAAGAAAATAAAAAATACAGAAAAGAAGCATTCACAAAAAGAATTTCATCAAAAGTCAGGAAACCATTAATTTAGGTCAAACTTGCTGCATGAGCCACTGTTTAAAACAAAACACTCACAGAAAATGTAGAATCATTAACAGGAAATCAAATGGCTGCTGTTTCAGAGTGTATACTGGAAAAATGTGCATGTATAGAGATTAAATGAAATAAAACCCCACAGCTAAAGAAATTATTACTTAAATGATTACTTTTCTGTTTTCAAATTTTCAAGGGGAAGGGAAATGGAACAAGTGTAATTTTGCTTGGAACAATAGTGCTATTATTCTTCCTTAAAAGAACAAGCACAGCAAACAAACTACTCCTAGGACGCTTCTCTTTTTTGCCATATATTGTGATACAGCAACTAGAAAATAAGTGCCCAGTTTTGGCTCACACCAGGGATGAATTTCTGGGGCTGTGCCTGCCCTGCAAGGGGAAAGCTCCACAGCTGTTTGTACGAGGTTAGTAAGAACAACATACTTAGGTGGTTTAAGTTCCACTGCAATGACAATGACTCAACACAGCCATTTAAAATATGCAGCCACTGTTGCTGACTTGTTGGAACAAGGCGCTTGACAATGCAGTTTCCCTTTCAGGAACAGGTTCAGGTGCAGGTTCTGGTCAAGCATCTGCCACTGTTTTTTGAGTAAATCCTGATGCCTGGATTCGTGAGAGTATCTTCTGTTGCTGGGTGCTTGGGTTGCAAAAAGGGCAGCTTCGCTGCGGACAGGTTTGAAACAGACATATTTTTATATATACAAAATGTTTCTATATGCCAACAGTCCCTGCTAATAACCTGCTGGGTCAGCATTTCTCAGGTGAGGATCTCAGAGCAACCAGTTCATTTCACAACCACCACCTGTGAGGCTCATTGATATGCATATCTTTGTATTTAGTACATCTACTTGTATTTAATAATATTTTTTCATATTTTTCAGACAGGCCAAAAGAATCGCACAGATGTTTAATTTCCAGATAAACTGCTTGCTAACTACAGACATTTTCATGTCCAAGCTATCAATTTGAGATATTGTGAACATGATTTTCAGACAAGAAGAGTGCAAGTTTTCTCACTAAGAAATGTGAATGTCAGTTGTACCATCAAACTGCTTTTGGTAATCTGATTAACCAAAACTGTTTTCACAAATTAGGCACTGACCAGAGAGATGCTTCAGAAAAAAAAAAGTGCTTACACTGGAGCAGTAAAGAGTGAATAGGACTAGCACTAAAACATGTACATTGCCTCCTTCCATTGGTTTTCTAAGTGACTGTGGTCATGTCACTTTTTGAATTGTTTTCACCTTTTGATGATACAGTTTTCCCACCTATAAAATGGAGATGCTGGTACTGACCTTGCTGGTAAAAAGATCTTTGAAATATAATGGAAAAGCAACACTGACATTTAGGCAATACGAAGAGAAAAGCTCTGCGTATGCACCAGGCCTGGCATCACCAGTGCTGCAGCTCACAGCTGGAGTATGAGATATCAAAAGGATATATGTAGAAAATATTAGCAGATATCATAAATGCCTTCAATTCACTAGGTCTTAAAAAAATCCCTCGAGCCCAGGCAAATTAATTTTTCTCCTTGTGAAATGTAAATCTTCCCCACACAGAGGCATGAGGTTTTTCCTGTCTATGCAAATATATTTGGGCAGCACTGGGTCCAGGGGACCTTACTGGATGGCAGGCTTACTCAGCTGGAGTAGTTCTTTTGCTGGAAGCAAGTGTTTACCATACAAGTTACCACTAGACATAAACATCCGAAAGACCTTTGGTCCTGCGTTAGCACAAGTTAAAGCTTTAACCTAACCTGGCAATGCTGCTGTACAACAAAGACAAGCTGAAATAAATTCCCTACAGACACACAGAAAATGTGCTCCAGCTGTATCCTACCTCGTCTGCTTTCCATTCATGCCCTCAAACCCCATATTCCATGGTTTTAGACATCCATCATCCATTATCTGAAGAGCAGATGAATTTACTGAAAAATTAAAGCAAATTAATACAGCAGATCAGCATTTTAGCAATGCTTCTCTTTTTTCACAAATACTGCAATTGTATGAAATCTTCTGCTCATGAAAGAGTCTCACTTAATTACAAAATATTACTGAAAATTGAAAATTTTAAAATGACACCTTACCATCTTTAATCCCCATCAAGCACAACTATAGGAATTTTTATTAACATGTGGGAAAAAAGCCTTGAAGATATGACTGTTGTTAAAAACAAAGCTGAAATTACTCTGTCCTCAACAGCTTTTCTTGTTGGATTGAACCCCACCAATTAAAAGCTGTGTTTAAAATATTTTTATTATATTTGATACATTGTTATCACATAACCTACATTTTTTTCTTTAATTTTAGCTTTAAAAGTGAAAGAGTATCAGGATCAAATGTAGTTTTGGTAATTTTTTCTGTTATGTTAAGTAAGTGCAGAAACATGTATTAATCCACTTCTCAAAAACAGGACTGGGGCATTTGCAGGGAGAAGGGGTTTTTTGAATTAGGTTGCTTTTTGTTTGCTGGTTTTTGGTTTTTTTGTGTTTGTTTGTTTTTTTAAAGCAGAAAACAATTGGCAGATTGGACATTCAAAAATAAGCTTTTAAAAAAATAACAGCATTCCTGACAACTCCTCCAGCTCAGGAAGTATTAAAGAGAGAGCTCATTATTGCCCCAGCTGTGGCTGAGGAGCCAATTTGAAACAGCTGTCCTAAAAGCCCTCCTGAAATTAACAGCTGGGTACACCCCAGGGAACCTTGAAGGAAGGTTTGGAGTACAGCTTTACAAGTGTCTCAAGGCTGTGGTTTGGGATCTTCTGTTACCCCAGGGGCCTGTCCTCAGTCCTCCAGATAAGAAGTGCAGCTTGCATTATGCTGGGCACAGTAATGGGAGGAGATGTGGACAGAGAGCTTTTTGACCCATCTGTATGGGGTAAGATTTAAATAAGTAGCAACGTGTGGGTTTGAGTCTGGTAAATCTTCTCATGGTTTTGCTGTAAATCGTGAGGAAGCTCTCTTTTGTGCCTTGGCTTAAGCTCTCAAGTTTTAGTGGCTTAAAACTCCTGTGCTGATTCTCTGTTGAGGTGTGCACAAGTGAGGGTGGGCAGCTGTGAGGCTGCTGCTGTGCTGTGGAACCAACAGTCACACTCACAATCAAATGGGGGTGATGGCATACAGGTGATTTCTGCATTAAGTGCAATCAGGTTGATGCTTTATAAGTGGTCTAAGTCTTATGAATGTAGACAATTTTCAATGGCTAAAAAACTCAGTACTTGACTTAAGTGATTAAGATCTCAGCCACTGTGATTTGAAAGGGAAGGCTTTGTAGTGTGAAGTGCTTAGTGGTGCTCTGACTTCACAGTACCTTATGTTACCTTGCTGTGCTTCCTGAACAGCCCCTTGTGGTCCTGGCATAAGGATAATGGGATTGTTTTAGGGAGCTGCTCAGGTCTGCTGCAGAAGTGCTTGAAACCAGCTAAACAGCTGGAACATGCACGTCCCGCTTTGCTGGTTTCGTAGGAGATGTACCCTGTGTGTTTCCACAGCTGCATTTCCTTCATATGCTTGAAATCATTAATGTGTACTTGGCTCTCCCACAGCCTAAAGGTCCACGGGGTATGGCAGCAAAGGCTCAGCTGGGGGCACAGCATGGGCTGGTGGGGACAGACAGGCAGCTCCTGCCTGTTGTGCCAGCAAAGTGCTTGCTGGAGGGCCTGGGTGCTCCCCAGAGAGAACCTGCAAGTTTGTATCTGAAGGTTTGAGGGTGAGGAGAATGCCTGAAGTCTTAAGGGAGGGCATAAAAGGGAGAAAACCCCAAACCAAAAGCAATTTGAATTTCCAGTGTATGATGCTAGTGTTCATACTGCACACCGTGCTGGGAGATCGATCCAAAATCAAGCAGTGCCAAGATATTTCCACTGACATGCTCACTGGAGGGTGATAAGGCCTGTGGGAGAGGGAGAAAACTGGTAATATTAGGAAGTGATCACAATAACAGCAAAAAGAGCACAAATTCACTTCTGTCTTTCACTGGTTAAATGAAAAGGATGAGATGTTAGGTGGATAAAGTGGGGGTGTACTTGATCTTTAGTTTTAACCTCTATGTATTTTGGGGTTTTTTCTAGGTTTTATTTTTCAAGACTGATAAAAGACTCTGGAAAAAAGTATGCCTGGGCACGACAGCTGCGTTTGATGGTATAATGTCCTCTATCCACTTATTTATATATAAATATCTGCATTTTATTTAAGAACTATGTTCTCCTGAACTTCCTCCTCCTCCCTTTTCTCACTAGGTTACATGACTGGCACTTTTGCCATGACAAATCCATGAGTGTCTTAAAAATTTACCATGAAAACCCTGGAGCTTTAATTATTGTGCATTTACATAATTAGTGCAAATACATGCAATTACCATGTGTACCTACACAATTACCAGCTACAATGATGTACTAACAATCCTTATTAAACTTCAGTGGGGGAGGGATGCATTGATTGTATGCACAAGCAACATCTGCACTACAGTCTTTCTTTCTCTTGCACTTATTCGAAATAGCCGCGAGTGTCTGAGGAGGGGGGGTTACTACCCTGAAAGCAGTGGCATACAGAAAGTAGGTCAATAAGCTGTCCAAATTAGAGTTCTAGTGAAATGAAAACACAAGACATACTTTCAGCAATGTTTTCAGGATGCTATAGCTTCTGTAATTAGTAAAACACTGACAATTCTTGATTACCTATTGGTTAATTGCAGCTGTATCCTCTATCACATCTGTAGTTCACCTGAACCGAATTTCCAAATTTCTTTAGTATTTGCATTCTTTCTCCAGTTACAAGTGTCAGCATGACTGGAGTCCTCATGACATGCCCCTTGGCTGTTATGTCAAGCTGAATGTCTAGTACTGGGGAAGAAAAGTGTTTCCAAATTACTTAATTATATTATTTATCTTAATTAATCTTTGAATTATGATGAGGGGAATTTCAGCTCATGAATGCTTTTTCTTGCAAAATACATGCTTCCTTTATTATAGAAAGTATTTAACATAAATATCCCAAGCATTAGAAAGCCTGCTAATTCCATGGTTCTCTGGACTCTTCTGTTCTCTAGGAAATTCAGTGGCTCTCTTCTTTTCTTGGCTCACATACAATAAAATACAGCAAATGATGCATTAGGGACCACACCTTTTCCTGTTGTGTTCAGTTTTGTACTTATTCTCCTATTCAGCTGTAAGGAATTTGTTGCCTGTGGTACTTCAGCGAGAGAGCCTTATTACGAAATTCTTCACTGCTCCTTCTGCCCTAAGTAGTCCCCCAGAATAGGAAAGAAAATAATCTGCTGCTTTTTTTGTTTTGTTTCCTTCGTTTCATGGACAACAGATCAAGCCTTCATGGCCTTTTGTGCCACTTGCATATACATATGCCTCTGGAGAGTACAGCCTCACGGAAGAGAGTGGGGTTTGTTTTGGTTTGGTTTTTCATCTCTTCTTAGACAGTAGAAAACCATACTCTTTGTTAGGGCAGTGAAAAATGGAAAGGCTAATTGTTGCTGCTAAATGCAAACAAGTAACACTTTGGGCTCTCAAGCATGTTTTATAACCAAATATGCCAGTTAGTGAATAAAATCCCATGCTCCAGAACATTTATGTATGTAAATAACTTTTGGTTATTTATTAATATTTTATGTATTTTTTTTTTCTTTTTTGGAAATTGTATTAACGATCCCTTGTGGTACTAAATGCAGTTGGTTAGGGAAAAAATAGATTATGCTGCTTACTAAGTTAGAGGACCCATTGAGAATCCAGTCCTAAGTGTGTTTAAGGCTACATTTTATTTAGCATGACTAGCTGTGTTACAAAGCATTATAGTGCCTTGGCAAGCTGTGTCTGATAGGAAGCAGCTCTCACTGTCTTGAGAGAAACATCTTATTTTACTCTTGTTTGCTCTCCTTTCACATTGGTCAGCCTAGCCAGTTTAGACTAAAATCTCTCACAGATGCTCAGACCAGAGCTGAACCCAAGTTTTCTGCTTGGTGCTGCTTTTGTCATCTGTCTCCCCTGATTGTAACACACAAAAACTGAAAGCAAGGGGAAAAACAGAAGTCCAACTTTGACTGCGACTTTCATGTTTTACACATGGTTTAATTTGTTGTTCTTTAAATCTCATTAACTTTCTTCATTAAAATTTATTGAGGCTGAAAGAAGACCAGCTTCCTGACAAAATCTGGCAGTAGGTAGTCAGATGATAGAAAGATGGAGTAGTATTTCCTCTGTCATCTATGAAATGGAAATCCATACCACGGACATCTCAGTTTACCTTGAGAGCACTTCACTTGGTGTGTTGCTATAGGCATGTCTGGGGTTACATAAGGTTATCTGATTGCTTTGGATGGAGCAGATTAAAAATAAAGTCCTGATGGTTGTGGTCATTGAAAATCCTTAGGTATTTTTGGGTTTTTGTTATGATGTTGCACATTTCATGCTGGCCATCCTCCAGTTTGCTAATTATATTCTTTTTGAATACATTCCCCTAAGTTTCAACTTGGATAAGGTTTTGTTTTCTTTTTCACTTTTCCTCATGAAACTGTAATAGTGTAGTTTGAAAAGCATTTAATAACAACAGAAGTGACTACAGTCCCTACTTACCAATCTCAGTTGGGATGCCTAGAAATTATTTGCTTTAACGACAATGTTGGACGAGTCAAGTGACTTCAGCCCATAACAAATTTTGATTTGAGATTTCTCAAAGCAGATACATGCTTGGTTCTTGAATTTGGACTTGGATTTGGTTTTAACAGGGCAGAGTCTTTATCTTCTTAAGAAGGTTACCTTGTATCCTCAGGGGTACCTAATGTTTATATCCCCATAAAAGCATCCTTTTGGCACTATATAAACAGCGTGTTTACAATGCTCCATTTCCTCAGCTCACATACGTCAAGTTCATTTTCAGTATGTTATACATGGCATACCTTCTCTTCCTATCCTTTCCTTCCCTTGTGTTTTGTTTTTAAGATGTAATTTTGCCTTTTGGAGGCATACATCCTGGTGTTCAGTGTTATCTTCCTATGTAATTTTTAATGGCTTTATTCTCTTTGTCAAACTGATCAAACCTCCCTGTATAATCCAGCATGGTGTGTGTGAGAGCTGAGGACAACACTATAAACTGTAGCACCAATCCTTCTTAGAGTATACTCCATGAGTATGAGGCATGGGTGCAAAGTCACTCAGCAGAGTTACTTGGGGCTTGTCTTTGCAAGATGAGAGGCTTGTTGAGCGTCTGTGGCACCCCATAGAGCTCCTAGTGAGTTTTGGGCTTAGAGTAGAGAGAACAGTTTGCAGAAGACTGGTGTGAGTAGCAATCTGGTTTAGAAAGAATGACTGTAAAAAGGATGTGTCAGTGTAAAATCCCATAAAAGGCAAGATGTGTATCCTTAAAAAATGTCTCATTGATGCTCCTTGTCTTACCCGTCATGTCAAAGCTTCTTTGGAGGAATCCAGTCCCTCATGAGAGTCATAAATGACTATGTGACTTAGGCAGCATAGGTTGAGAAGGACCTAGGCATGAAATTTAAGACAATATACACATTTTCAGGCCTCAAAAGGAAAAGTGAAGAGAAAAAAGTCCAACCTCCAGCTACTTCCCTCTTCATGTCTTGTAATTGTTTCCAACTTGTTTTTCTCAGTAAAGTTGTTTGCTTTTTCCACTAGGACTCCCGTTGCATAATTGCAAATTTCCTTAATGTCTTTGCATAGTAATTTCATCTCTAATTTATGAATCCAAATAAACCCTGTTTTCTTTCCCATACCATTAACGAAAAGAGAAAAATGGACATAGTATCAGTTTCTTATGTGTGTGGAGTAATGTGTACAGCCTGACTGCAGCCTCACTGAAAGTTAATCTCACTTTCACATAGGTGTAATTTTACTGCATCCAGTAGTATTCCTGGCATCCTTTGCTGTTGCTAAAAGACTTGCTAAACTTCAACACAACTATTGATCAGAGTAAGCATTTGCTTAAGCTAAACCCATGGTTATGACAGAGAAGCAGATCAGAGACTTGTGCTGATGGATGAATAGGTCCATGAGGACTCAGAATTCTTATAAAGGTGTGGGGAGCATCAGCTGGTGTGGTGCCAGGGGTGCGAGTGTAGCCAACACCCACCAGAAAAGCAATGCTGATGTCAGCCCATTTTGAAATCAGCACTGATCCCAGGCAGTTTTTGGTGTATATTGTACACCTGCAGTCCCTGTTGGGCTGGCTTGAGTGAGCTCTTAACCTGGGGAGCCCAGTTACTAGTGGCTGTAGCACCCAATAGCTCTGTGTGGACTTGGGATCTAAGCATGCACTCCCCACTTCTGGCCTCTGTGGTCTGTGCTAAATCCTGTGCTGCAAAAAGAGCGGCATCAATAGCAGTTACCTGATAAAATTTGTATACACAAGTAACCTGGGTATGTCTAGACACAATGTCTACATGCCATCTCAATCAATTCCATTTTCATTATGGTACAGGATGAATTATGACAGCAGCAAAACCTAATTTGAACTGCAGCTGAAGAGGGCTAGGGGGAGGTGATATTCTGGTTTACCATACAATCCTCTGGAGAAAAGAGTTCAGATCTGTCTTAGGTTATATAACAGAAATGAGGTTAGCAGATTTGGTCTAATCCCTCATGGACAGGCCCACCACAGAGCATGGAATAATGTGGATAACTGTCTGTCTGCATGCTTGCTGACGGCTTTGCTACTGCCGCAGCAGAACGCTGTTAAGCCAGGATCCCAGATCAGGCACTGAGGTTTGTGCAGCCTCTGTATCAAAAGCTCTCCCAAGATCTCTTGGTGTCAGAATTGTCGAGAACACGAAGAGCAGCCTGGTCTTTTAGAACAAACAAAAAGGACCCAATCCTTTGTCATTTTGTGAATACTGTTTTTGCTTTGCTCTGACATTGCAACTGAGTTGGATAATTAGGCTGATTGGCCTAATTGAGGACTCTGTTTAGAGGGGTGTTCTTGGGGCAACATTGAATACCCTAAGCTGACCCTACCATACATGTAACCTCCGAACTCTTTTTTTCAGTCCAACTGACCAGTCCATCCTTTATGCCACAGCAGGCAATTGGCAGTGAGTTGGAGCAGCTATAAAAGTTCTTTGTAGTGGATTAGCCTGGTCCCTGCCTGAAAAAAAGCACACCAACATGCATTCGTGGCACCTTTCTCAATTTACAAATTGTATCGGCACAGGTCAGAGAAAACGAAGGTTGTCCTAAACCTCACAGAATTAATTTAATTTACAAACAAACTGATAAATACAGTAGATAAACTGACTGCTGCAACCACTTTTAGGGGAAAAATTCACTGGTGACTAACACATCCTATGGAGGAAACAGGAAATGTCTCCTGCCACTGTAGAAGTGAAGAGCTCTGTGTGGGCAGGCGTAGCAGTCGGGATCTGGCTGTGACACCACTTAACACGTGCTGTCACTGCAATGCTGGCTGAGCTCCAATGACTGCAAGTGGCAAAGGCTGCTAGGTTTGCACATCCCCTGTGGACAGGTAGCACTTCCAACCCCTTTGGTGCCTCTGAACAGTGTGTGGCAAAGCCCAATTTAGTAGAGGCAGGTTCAGAGGGCATAGTGGCACCTGCTAAATCACTACAATGATTTCCTGCAAGACCTTTCTTTTCCTAGCCATGCACTGTATTGATCAGGCGACTTGGTTACCGAAAGAAGGCAGGGTGATGCAGCTGGTAAATCCTGCAGGATATGCTCATGTGGAACATACTCTGCAGGAAAACTACAAAACACTTGAAAATGTAAATGTGCGTTTACCAAATTGTTTTCAGCCTGGATGGTACCAGTAGAAGTTGTACTTAAGTGGACAGGCCTTGTTACCTTGTCATGGTGCTGCTTCACAAAGATTTTCTAATCTTCTATTTCCGTAAAATGGTTTCAAGCAATAAAACATCAAAACCTACTGCTTTGACTTTGCCCATGCCCAAGACAGAAGTTTTGACACCTTAAATTTGATACCTTAAAAAGGTATTAATTACAAATGAATTCTTAAGTTATGATGCCCTGATGTGTGTGATTATCAGATTACTGTATTGCTAAACTTCAACACAACTATTGATCAGAGTAAGCATTTGCTTAAGCTAAACCCATGGTTATGACAGAGAAGCAGATCAGAGACTTGTGCTGATGGATGAATAGTGCCCTTTTTGGTTCCCTAAAAGGCTGGGCTTTTTCTGCGCCTGTTTCAATGAGACATCTAATGCTGTGCAGGAGTGAAATGGGCTGCACTGACTGGACAGTATCCACTGTTGAAGCAGTGAAGTAGAGGTTACAATCACGGGGCTGGCGTGGCTGGGAGAGGAGGGCAGCGCACCGTGCAAGGGAGAAGCGCGGGGTCACTGCGGGAGCAGAGGCCGAACCGGCTGGAAGCGCTCAGGTCCCGGTCCCCGCGGAGCCGGACCTTGGGCGGAAGCACTGCCCCGGCGGCTCACGGGCTCGTACGTGCGGCAGGGCAGCGGGCCCTCAGGCCTCGCAGGGCCGGCGGGGCCCGAGCGCTCCCGCCCCGGCGGCCGCCGCGCCTCGGGGCAGCTGCAGGCAGCGACTGGGGCGGCGGAGGCCGCGCGGGGCACGGCGCGGGAGGGAGCCGTGAGACGGAGAACCTCCTCCGCTCCCGGTCCGGCCAGAGGGACCCGCCGGGGGCTGCGGGGCGGGGGGCCGACTACAGACACCCCCTTCCTTCTACCCCGCGGCCGGCGGCGGGGCCCCGGCGGAGCCCCGTGCGCCTTTAAGGGGCGGCGGACGGGCGGGCTGGCAGCGGCATTGTTCCCTGACGTCACCGCAGCCTGTGCGGCGGCGGCGGCGGCGGCTGCTCTCAAACTTGCCTTTGTTATTCGGCGCTCCCCGGCTGACACCGCGGCCGCTCGCAAAACGCGGAGCCGGAGCGCGCCGGAGCGGCGGGACGCGCCGCCCGCCGCCAGCTGGCCATCCCCGCCGGCACTGCCCGCCCGGGGCTCCCCCCGCGGCGCGGCCGGGCCTGCCCGCCGCTGGCTGCGCACTGAGAGCGGCCGCGGGCGCGGAGTCCGCAGGGCCCCCCCGCGCCCCGGGGCGGTCGGGGAGCGGCCGGAGGCACAGGGAGAGGGGCAGGCAGAGCAGTCTCTTTTCTGGGGAAGCCACGAAGGCGTAAACGAGCGGGGCGGGGGCCGCGCCGGGGGCGCTGCCCTCGGGGGCGGGCGGCGTAGCCCCGCGCAAATCAGCGCGTCCAGCGGTGGCGGACGGGGGCAGCCCCGCGGGGGGACCGGCGCGGACAGCCGTGGTAGCGCTCCGTTCCGCCTGCACGCAGCTGAGAAAAATAAGAAAAAATTAGACAATCTTCCCCCTTCCCCGAGCGATCCGACATCCCTTTACAGTCCCGATCGTTCTCCTCCTCCAACAACAAGACGAATGTGGCCAGTGAGAAGCTACACAGTGCTGTTTAAATTGCTTATCTTAATTGCATAATCTAACAAGCCCCGTTGGAGCAGGGATGAATATATTAGGCTTATTAACAACTCATCATAAAATATTGATTGTCCTGGAAGTGTTTTATCAAGGGGAAGAGAAGTCGAGGGAGATGTTTTTTAGCAGATTGGGGCTCGTCAGACAAGGACGATTTCTTCTTATTTTCTCCCTGGAAATCGGGCTGGATTTCCTAAGGAGCACAGGGGAAGAAAAACAGCACAAAAACACGCCCTATTGTTAGCGCCGGGGGCCGCGCTCCGGGCGGCGGGGGGGCCCCGGCCCCTGACCGCCCCCCCCGCGGCGGGGCCGCCTCCCGGGCCCGCCCCGCCGCCCGCCCGGCTTCCCCGGCTGAGCGGGGACCCCCGGGAGAACCCCGCTCCTACCTGGGTGGCGGGAGCTCCGGGCTCTGAAAATAACAGCGGCCCCGAGGGTGGGGGTGGTGGCAACAAATGGAGGGGGGTGGGGGGCTAGAGTGCAATAACGGAGCAGCAGGATGTCTCGGCGTTCCCGTGTAATCCCCCTGCCCGCCCGGTAGTTCCTTCCATGCCCGTAAAAATTCTCTCGTGAAGACGACAGAGACGGAGACACCTCATGCTTGGCAGTGTGTTGGGTCCAGGGTGGTTTTCCCCTATTTAATAATACAAAAACACCGAAGGGAGTATACATATTCTCCAGCTTTCAGTTTCCAGAGTGGAAGGGTTTCCGAGTGCTTGGTTTTCAGGAGGACTCCCCGCCTTAAAAGACACTGTAAGACAATATTTGTATTTTAACTCGCATCTAAGATTTTTAACTTGGTGTGATTTGGGGGGGCTGTGTGTGTGTGTGTGTGTGTTGCGGGGGGAGAGGGGAAGGGAGAGGGCGAAGGGAAGAACATCCCTGTAGGAGGCAGCTCCCTTTCAGATAGGAATCTGGGACAGATTTTGCCAGCAGCCACAAAGCATGGCCCTTTGGTAATAGAATAGCCAATGTAATTTGACACTTCAACTTGCTGTGCTCTCTGCTAGTTGATTCACTTACTCACCCACTAACATTGAGCTCCTTTTCACTGTCTGTGGGCAAGGGGAAAAAAAAGGGGGGGGGGGAAGGAAGAAAAAAGAAAGCAGGGGGAGAAGGAAGAAAGGAGGGGAATAAACAAAATTATATATTTAAAAATACCCGAGTAGAGCTGCAAATCAGTTGGGAAAGAGGATTTTGCCTGCCTTCTTCCTTATTATTTTGCTGCTGCAAGGCTGCTTTGCAATCCGTAGGTAAGTTTCGCGTCTATTTGCGCTCCCTGCTCGCACCTCCCCGTTCGCGGCCGGGCAGGGGTTGCGTCTCGGCGGAGCAGAAACAATGGAGCGGCCACGCTGGGGAAATAGGTGTACAGGGAGAAAAAAAAAAAAAAGAAAAAAAAGGAAAACAACAACATATTTATTCTACAAGGGGAGAAAATGTGTGGAGACTTCTTAAAGGGGCAGACTGTCCCCGCCGAGGGCGCGGGGCGAGGGCGAGCGAGCAGCCGCGGAGCCGGGCCCGGCGGCAGGGAAGCGGCTCTGCCCGGGCAGTGCCCTTCCCGGGCCGGCCGCGGGGTCGCGGAGGGACCCGGCCCGGGGCGAACTTGGAGCAGCCGCGGCGGGAGGCGGGCGGGCGTCGGAGCCGCCGCAAGCACAAAGGGGACTGCGGGGACCGGGGCGGCGGCTGTCCCCGGCCGGGGCGAGCGCCGTCGGGGCGGGCAGGAGCCCCGCAGCGGGGCCGGGGCTGCGGCTCGGGCTGTGCGTGCCCGGCCGCCCGTGCGGGGCTCGGGAGACGCGTGGGGAAGCTTGCGCCTGTTCTTGGGGCTGCGGGAAGCTTGCCTGGGTCTAAATTCCTTGCGTCTGGGTTTTGAGAGCCAGTTGGGACCTGGGCCTCTCTCGCCAGGCAGGAGGAAGGAGCAGCCCCCTTCCCTCCCTCTTCCCCTCCCTCCCCCCGTGCATCTGTCCAGGAAGCCGCCGGGCGGAGGGGAGGGGGCGCGGGGGCAGAGGGCCGGGGGTGCCCGACCCGGCCGGAGCTCGCCCGCCTTTGTGCGAGGGGAGCGGGGGAAGCGCTTGCAGGGGCGGCCGGCGGAGCTGCTCGCGGGGAGAGGGAGAATGGCAGCCAGTTAAAAGACACTTCAGGAATGTAAACATAAAAATAGGAGCCATCCAGCCACGCTCTTGTTCCCCCCCCCACCCCCCCGCCGGGCTCGGGATAGCATTCTGGGCTGGCGCGGTAGCGGCGAAGGAGTACGGCAGTCTGAGACAGGGGGAGGAAGTTGTTACTATAATCGGGGTTTTAGACTGTAAACTTTGTTTTGCACGTGCAAAGTTTAATTTCGGTGCCGCCTCGGAGGCTGCGATGAGAGACGCGGGGCGGCGCCTCGGGGGTGCCCCTTCGAGTGCAGCCCCCGGCACCGTCTGTGCCAAAGGTGGAACCTGCCCCGGTGGCAGCGGGACCCCCGCACCGCCGCTTTTGTCTGGGGTTGCCGGGGTCCCGCTCACCAGCCCGGCAGCTGCTTAAGTTGGTGCAAATTGTGGCTGTATCGTCAGTTTATCGAGACCGAAGCAAACTCAAGGCATAGCTCTGCTCTGTCGTCCGATTGTGCGCCGTGTGTATTTTTGTGCTTCAGTTAATAATCTGCAAACGGCTTAATGGCTCTGTAGTGCCAGAGGAATTGGTTTTCTCCATTTACTTCAGCAGGCCTGAGTGAAGCTGGTGTTCTGACTGCTTTTTTCAATGCATTGACACGAGAGAAGAGGATTTAACTTGGCAGCCTGAACAAATGCTCTATCAAAGGTTTCCTAAGAGACAGTAGGAGAGCTGGGGTGATGAATGACCTGGGGTAGTTTTAGGGTGCTACCTATGCAAGCTTTCTTTTAAATATGAAATGGCCATTTAGGGCTCTGAATAAAACTGTGCGCATCAGAAAGGCGACAGGCTTATAAAATTTAAAAGGGCAAAAGCCCATTAATGCTGTGGCAAAGCTTTGGCTCCCAGCTCTGGTTGAGTAGTTCCAACTGCCGTGAAGTGCCAAAGCTTTTAAGGAATATTTAGCAACAGCTTCTCTCTAGCTGTGGAACGGACCTTGGCCATGCACACTGGAAGTTTAATGGTGCAAGCTTTTCTCCTCCCCACGCAAGGGAGGAAAGGCGAGGGCAGCAGGTGGGAGGGTACTGGGGATAACGTAGGGGTGAAGCAAAATCTGGAGGGGAATTAAAGAAAAAGGCTGTATGCTGGCATGTATGGCTAAAATGACTTACCGGTGGGAGCCTGCTCAGGTTGTGATACTGGGGCAGTAACATGGCACAGTGGGTAACTCAAAAATGTTACTAGCACCAGCAGAAAAGTTTCACAAAGGAATGTAACAAAGCTAAACACCTTTGGGAAACAAATTCCTCTGACGAACATAGTTGGTTGTGGATTCAGAGCTCCACTTCCTTCTCTTGACTGGGTAAAATGTACTATGGCATCAATCTTCTCTTGGCGGGGCCTGGTGCAGGTTTGTGAATGCCAGAAGACTTGCTCTGACCTTTCTCTGTTCCAAGCTGAGGATGTTGAAACACCAGCCATCAAACAAAAGAGACATTGAAAGCAAGAGCTGCAATGGAGCACGTGTGACTTTGAGGCTAGCTGAGTGCATTTGGTGGCCGTTTTCCTCAGAGTTCGGGGTGGGGAAGAGGAGAAGGAAAAGGTCGCTAATTTTTACAGTGAGGCTATGGAAAACCTGACTTTAAATCCCCTAAATATTGCATAGTCAAGTATTTTTTAAATCTTTTTAAGTGTGGTTTCCAAGTGCCTTGATTTCTGCTGTTTTTACATATGTATCTATAATTGCTACATTACAAGAGAAGGATTATTTTTCCCTATGGGTGCGAGGAGGACCAGGAATTTTGCATAATCCACTGCATTAAATAAAGAAAGAGGCTTTAAAAATCAATGTCTTTAGGATTATATTTTAAAACAATGAAGAATTTCCTGGGATTGAATTGACAGATTGTGTGTTTTATCTACACATGATAACACTACCTTGAAAAGTGGCTGATTTCAAGATTATTCTGTAAATTGTAATTTAAATTTACTTTGGGCTTTCTGAATTTAAGAAGAACACCTTTGGGACCCATTGATATAGGTATCTAACCTGCCAATTACATTCATGTCAGCATGGACAGATGCTTTTATTGTTTGCATTGTTTACAGTTTACAATACTTTAAATAAACGTTGATCATGATTAGAAACAATAATTGAGTCTGTGGCAAAGGATCAATGAAAACTTTGTTTCAGGAAAGAAGTGAGTTGCTGTGTATATGTACAGAGAATGTTTTGTGCTCTCTAGGATGAAATATATCTGCGATCTTAGTATGGCGTACAATTCTGTTTTTAGATTATTTTAAGAAACCTACAAAAGATAATGGATCAGTTTTTACAACATCTGAATGATTTCTCCTGTACAAGGAGTGGAAAGGCAAGGCTCTCTGTAGCACAGTTCCATTCATAACTTTTCTTGGGAGTTGTTTGCCCTTTGCCCCAAATCTCTTCCACTTTTATGGGCTCCAAAGGTTTTCTGTTGGCGGGGGGGGGGAGAAGCCACAGCAGAACCAAACCAGCGCCCCAAACCCGCATGGGTGGCAGTTACATCACTGATACTATAGTTGGAGACAATGTTGGCAGGTTTTTAGCAACTTGATGTTTGTACTAGCAGCCTGGAAAGCCTAGTTTCTCTCCTGAAAAGGAAGAAAAATAGATCTGGGAAAGGAAGAAGATTTGGAATTCCTTTTGCCTTCCCCAATGTTGTTGATAGGTTTCAGAGCAACAGGGATCCAGGCTTTTGCCAGTCACACAGGAGATAATGTGACTATGAGAAATGGAGGTAGTGGCTGGCCAGGAACTCGTGGTGCCTGCTGTGCTGCTCTAACAACGTGGGTGATCAAATGCTGCAGGAGGCGTGAGCTTGGGTTGTTACAGCTTTACCTGGGAAGCCTGTTTCTCATAAATAAGTAGGACTGCAGTTAATGCCTGTGGTAGCAAATTTGACCACTATGCAATTGGCTAATTTGTTCGCTCCTAGTTAGACCAATTTTTTTGAAATTCTATCCTGTATTACAGCAAAGCAGCGAGAATATTGCCGAAGAGTTTATGTTGGTTTATGCTTGTTCCTGTCAACTGCCTGTTGTAGGACAAGCAGCACAAGCCCTCTTTATCCATTTAGGTGTGTTTTATGGGAAAACACAGTAAGGAAAACATCAATATAGATCCACCACAGATAGACCTCCTGCTCCGATATTGTGTGCTTTCTTTACACTCAATTCACATCTTCACTCCAAGTGCATGTAAGCCTTCCTGCTGATGACAAGTTGAGGCTGTCAGTGGTATTAGAAATAATTTCAGTTTTAAAATGGTGTCTTTGGCTTAAAAGGTTGTTTTGCTGTATTGATTTCTTCCTCTCCCCCTTCTTACTACAGAGCAGAAAATTCTTATGTAGCAACTTGCAATTCTTCACTTGCATTGGGTTTCACGTGATCATTAACATTCAACTTGGCTAATGTTAGAATATTTTAAAGAGAATATAGGCTGCTAGGGAAATGTCCAGGCAATGAGTAGTAATGGATCTCCACAGCTAGACTGTTGGAGGCAGTAGTGTATTATGAGAGTAGGAGATGGCCTTACACTTGTTACATGTTATTTTTGGTTCTAATAATTTAAGATACACTGAAGTCTGCATTGCCTGCAAAGATGAAGTTTCCTGGTTTCAGTACAGTGCCTCTGCCCTTCCCTTTATGGAGCAGGGCAGATTTCTATGGGCATTAGGTATCCAGTAAAAAAAGCAAAGTTGTTCTTAGACAGACAAAATCACTTTCAACCTAATTTCTCCTGTAAGTGTCAATAGAAATTAAGTTACTCCACAGGGAATGACTCATTCGTTAAAAGAACTTGCCCTTCTGAAGGCTCACATAGGTGATCACTCATTCTGGAATACCTGTAGCTTCTTTCAGTTGCTTACACATTTTAGTTCTGTAGCAAAGGACAGAGGAAGTAATTTGTCCTCCTGTAGTGGATGGTGTAACATCCAAGAAATCCTTTCCAGTCAGTGATGGTTGATGCATTTTTAAATAAGGTCTAGGATCTAGTGAAATATCTAAGCTTGAAAAGGGACTTCTGTCCTTTACATGGATAATTGTATAGATCAAGCTGGTTTGTGTTTTGTCTAGTGTACTAGTATTGGGGTAGTCACATACAACCTATCCCAGTAGCATTCCATGAACATAAATGTGGGAAGCATATCCCCTGGTTGGTAATCCAGGGTTTGTTTTGACTCTGCAGACCAGCTTTGACTTGATTCCCAAAGTGAAGCTGGAAGGCTCCTGGCTCAATACCAGGCAGGGGGAGGCAGGAAAAGAAATTGCTCAAAACCCTATTTATATGCACAGTGCTACAAACCTGTGCAAATTTCATAAAAGTGTGAGTTTGTATTACCTCTACTGCTCATTGTTAGTCTATATAAGACTTTTCTTGTTAATTTTATGTTTGCTTATTTGTCCTGGCTTATGTCAGTGGTTGGTGAAGACTTGATTTATAACTCATGTCCTCATGCTAAGACATCCTCCTTCAGACCTGTGAAACCTACCCAGGCGATGGTCCAGCTGCCTGATCTGCAGCCAGTTGTGTTATCCTCTCCCTGTGGGGCTATATGCCAGTTCTTTGGTAGTCAGTATTGGCTGCGGGCACAGAGGGACTGTGGTTGCTCTAAACCTTTTTTATTTCCAGGGCTAAGCAGCAGTGCTGTGGGTCTGACTTAGAAAAGGGAACAACTCTAATGTATAGATAATACATATGTGTTGGCAGAGCTAACACAAGAATGAAAGCCTCAAAAGTGAAGCATCTGATAATGTCATGCAAAACCAGTATGGAGATTGTTGTCTTTATTTGGTTTTTTTTTTTTTTAAATCTTACTTGTTCTCATGTTCTTAACTCTTTGCCTGGTAGCTGGTAAATTCTTCTGGTGATTTAGTTTGGTAGTCAGCTTGGTCCAGATAGCATTAACTAGAGAATACTGACTACTTGATCTAATGCACAAATGTGGGGAAACTGCCTCATTCATATGGCAGCCCTCTGTGCTGTGAAATACCGTTTGTCATCTTTGCTGATTATGTTAAAACATGTTTGAAGAGTAAGAGAAAAAGCAATACCTTGACAACAAGTTTGTGTTGTCTTTTGGATTCGCGTAGTTTTTAATTCCTTTGAGACTTCAGGGCTCCGATGACTGACTGGCTGGCACAGTGAACAGTATCTGTCTTAGAGATTTCTAGATAGTCTCATAACTAATCAGAAGGCATTATTTATTGGGACTGCAGTGACATAGATATATGACAGAATAGTAGGGGCTTCAATTGGCCATTTAGTAGCAAAAACAGTTCCCTTGATGTGTATCTGCTTGTTTCTTGGCTCCATTCCTGATTCCCTCTGAGAACAGTGGAGTCTTTTAGGCTGCTCAGAAATACACACCTCTGTATCTCCATCAGTAAATTCTGCAGTGCAGGTTTCTCTTCTTATGTTTTTGAACACCCATTCTGAAAACAGATGAACTGATCTAATACTGGATTATTGTGTAAATAAGGGCACCGTGGGATGAGGAAGAAGTGCAGGACAGTGCACAGGCTGACACTGCAGGGCAGTTGGTGCTTGAAAAGGTTTGAAATGGGATTTCCCTAGAAATTGTCTGGTTCATACTGACAAAGGGGATTCAGAGTCTACCTCACCAAAAGCAGAAATCATTGTAAGCTTGCAAGGTGTTTTTATGACTTTGATTTTGTGTGAAACTCAGACCCTTCCCCCGTGCTCTTCTCCTGGACATGACTGTTGTCCAGCAGCCTGCTAGATGGGCATTCTCCAGCTCAAAGGTTACCATCTGCTCTTGGTTATTTTAGAGGTGTGAGAGTGTGATGTCTGAGGGGAAAAAATCTACCACAAGAGAATTGAGTGACAGGGAGGAGAAGCTTGAGCCCTGAGTTGCAAGACCTCCGCCCCCTCCAACTACAGCCACTTTCTTGAGGAAATGAGAGAAACTCATCAACTGCTGTCCTGCTGTGTCTGCCCCCAGTTTGAGCAGTGCTTCTGTTTGTACAGCCTGAAGGTGGGATGCCTCCATAGATAGTGTGAAAATAAGAAATACCTTACATATTATTACTTTCACATAAGCCGTAGTTTTCCTTAGTATTGCACATCTCCAAGATCTTGGCTATTGTAAATGATAAAAAGCCTTATAAACATGAAAATTTTCTTAGAGAATGCATTTGCTTAAAATACATTGCAAAATACAAGTTCCTGCAGCTGAACTATTTTGACAATAAGCACTGTTACCCTTCAGTTTTAAAGCTTATATATTTTTAGGTGAATGGAAGAACCATTTGATTATCTCCCCTGTCCTGCCAAACTGCACCAATCCTACCTCCTGCTAAAAAAAAGGGGCAAGAAAATGCTTTAAAAAACAGTTTTAGAGACTTAGTTGACACTGAATTCTCAGAAAAGCAGTTTGTTTATGCATCTACCCATAGATGAAAGAGAGTAGTTTATTATCTCACAGGTTTGTAGGGGAAAAGAAGAATGATATGGTTGTCAGGCAATCTACCAGTCTCTTAGTGTCCTTCTTGTAAATTCTATGTTTGTTTAATGCTTATAACTCTTTTCCCAGCAGTGGGATCACAGAAGTTAACTTCTTTACAGCTGTTATACAGCTTATGCTTGGGTCTCCCTTACAGCAACCCAAGGCTTTCCCCAAGCCTTTTCAAGTAAAGCTTCTCTTCTCCATTTAGCACAGGTTGATTCACTTTACTTTTAATTAAACTTCTTTTTTTAACTGGAATTCTTGTTCTAAAGGATGTCAGGCCAGTGAACTGTCATCCTGTACATGCTTTTGTGATTCCATCTGCATGCTTAGTTCACTGTCCTTTAGGTGCTCTACAAAACCACAAAACCTTACCTTTCTTTTTCACAGAAAACCAAGATGCTGAGTTGCAGTTAGGCACTTATGTGCAGATGTGGATGGTAGTTCTGTGACTGAAAAGGCGAATTTGACGTGTGTTGTGCTGTTGTGGCTGTTTCTCTACAAACTAGTGTTCAAATTGATCCCATTCACAAGTCCTTTTTTTATTCTGAGATACCCACTCAGATAGGTCTCACTTGGTGAGCCTTAAAGCAGCTATCAGTCCTGCTTTTAGATGTTTGTCACAGGAGCTGTACTTTAGTCTTTGCTTGCTCTCTCAAGTGTAAGATTTCTCCAAAAATCTACATCACTGTTTTAAAAAGCGTTGGGTTGCAATCCAGCTGGAGTTAGATACCATTAGAGATGGGTGCCTACTAGCTTTCCAAATGAATGCGTAGCTTTGGCTTTTGGCACTGTAATACTCTGACATCTCTCACATTAAAATCATAACACTATTATGTAAGGAGAAGTTATTTTGGGTCACTAGCAGAGCCCTCTCAGACTTTGTTAGATCAGCCTTGCACGTTAAAACACTTGGGCTCTCATCTTCCTGCAGTTTTTGGCATTATAAGTGTGTGGGTGCTGTGTCCTTTCTCAGTCATTTGCCCTCCGCTTTTCTCTGGCTGCATGGCTGGCTCTGAACCTGCTACACCACAGAATTCGTGTGCCTGTGGGGAGCCCTCGCAGAGGAAGGGCTTGCTCAGCACTGCTCAGCACTGCCTCTCACTCCCAGTCCCAGCTGCCCTGGGCTGCGACTAGAAGGAAGGAGAGACAGGGGGGCTCTGTGATACCCAGGGGGGCTCTGTGATACCCAGGGGGGCTCTGTGATCCTGCTGCTCCGGGCTCTGTGCACAGGCAGACAGGAGTTGTGTGGGAAGCTGGATACCCAGGAGGGCTTCGAACTGCACTAAACAAAGTCCCACCTCTGCAGCAGGCACTTGCTTGTTTATGTGTAACTCAGGAGTGGGTTTCATTTGGCCTTGTGTTATTTTTTAGCAAAGGACAAGTAAAACACCAGCTGTTGGTGACCAGCAAGAGACAGAGTACAGAATGAATCCAGGGGAACCTTTACAATGTTTGTTGTTAACAAATACTTAAACCTAGTGTTTAGCAAAAGTACAATTAAAATACGAAAGATGGACTTGCGTGAACATTATAAATGCTTCCTTTGGAGACTGCTCTTCGCATTCTGAGTGACCCTTGCGTATGAATTGCACATAAAGGGTTGGCCATTTGGAGATGGCTTATACTTCAGAAGGAATCAGCAACAGGACAGAAGATAAATATTTTAAAACATCCACATCAAATTGCTGTGTCCGTGAAGTCTGTGTGGCAGGGAGAGCAGAGCTGCTGGATTCCACAGCCGGTGGCACTGGCTGGAGCTGTGCAGGTTGGGAGAGGGGAAAGGCCCCCTGGGGCACAGACCAGATGGTGCTTGGTGCTGCTCAGGCTGGGCTGAGGCTGCGGATGGTTAGCGCTTCAGAGCTTTTTGGATTAAAACGGGTTCTGAAAATGTTTGCAATCATTTTTATTCTACCTGTATTCGTGGCAGATTGCCCTTTTGTAAAGGAACCAATTGAAAAGCATCTGAGGGGTGTAGGGTCTGCAGGGAAGAGAAGGACAAGTTTGAGACTGCAGTGGTGGCTGCTGCTGGAGGGTTCAGAGTGGAGCTCTGAGGAACTGGCTGGGGGAAACAAATGAGTGCCTTAAATACAGGATTGTGCTGCTTCTCTTATCCTTAAGTAAGGTTGTTTTATCTCCAAATAAATACAAAAAATGCTGAAAATTTAGGATTCATCTGTTGATGTTGCTTTTGTGAACTAATTGGTACTTGGAACATCTATTTTTAAGACCTTGGCGTGTTTCCTCTTAGCTACCCTAGAGCATAGCTGCTTCCACAAGAGTGGTGGCTGGTATGCTGTATTTAAGGCAGTGTTTTGTAACCTTTGGATATCTGCCTTTAGCTCTGTGATAGGCTGTGATGGGTCCTTGTAAGCCCCATGGCACTGGAGTGGTTCACCCAGGACAGCTCCAGCTCGGTGTCTGTGTGCCCAGAGCTGGGAGCACCAGGCATATGCAGGTAAACACATTAATGAGCTGCAAGGAGGATCAAGTCGGTGACAGGCAGGCTGCTATTGTGCGGTGCCCAGGCTGTGCCATGGTGACTAAGACGCTGTGATAGTTTCCTTATTGGCCACCATCTGTCTGCTCCTGGCTGGAGCTTCTTGGCTGGCACTCTGCCTTCGGAGAGGGACCAGCGCTGTGCCTCGGCGCAGCACCCAGTGCAGGGAGTCTGGGGTGGGCAAACAGGGGACAGTGCATGCCCAGCAGGTTTCTGGTCATACGTGTAAGATATACTTGTTTAATCACTTTGGAAAAAAAACCCCAAACTTCTGAGACAGCGTTTTCAGCGTATTCTTAAAGGTTTTGCATCCTAAATGCTTGCATAAGTCACTCAATGCATAAACTCCTTTGTAACACTTTTTGTGAAAGAAAATCTGGTACTATTGCCTAATTTTAGAATATTAGTGCTTTGAAAATTTAAAGAAAACTTCACATGTTTCTGGTGACATACAGTGGTGACATACAATTTGAAATTCACGTTTAAAAATTTGAATTTGGTCACCCAAAAAGAAACAGCAAGTCATTATGGAGTCTTACTCCTTTTTCTGAAATTGCAGCTATGGCCCTCAGTATCTCCTTCTCAATAAAGAGAAATGTAAATCAGAAATACTTGTAATGTTGCCAACATGTGGTCCTAGCAATATTCCTGCATATTAAGTTATAAAATAAAGAAATAGTATGTATCTCCTGCTGTATGAAAAATAAAAATATATTTTAAAGTATATATTTGCTCTAGTCATGCTCATCTTCAATGTTCATGTATTTATACCTTATTTTGCTGAAGCAACTGGCAGCCAATACTACCTGAAAAACTGCTTATACAGGAAACGAAATATTGGGAAGTCGAGCTCCCATTTTACCTGTTGCATCCAATTTAAGAATATTTGGTAGTAAATAAAAGGTGAATACATATAGACCAACCTCTCAACAACATCTCTTTGCTTTCTTTCATTGTTTGATAAGGCTAAACCCCCCCAAAAGGAAAATTGAAGAGGCAGGGCTTCTTTGTCAGTTATCTATTTGTGTTTTTAACATAGAATATTTTTAGCCTGAGAGGCAAAAATACATACTTTTGTATTGAAAGAGACTGTTGTTTCCTTTTATTTTAAACTCAGGATGAGAAACAAGATGTCAGACCTATTATAATGCAGCCCAGTAATTAACATATGTTGGTCTGCCTCTGCCAAGGATTTCTTATGAGTAATGCAAGTTGCACAAGTAGAGGAGTCAGGTGGTTTGTCAGTGAAGAATCATACACATGCTTGAGTGATCAGATCCTAGAAACACCATCTGAAGATAGAATGTGTATCTGTGTTTGAATCTAAGAACAATTATAATCATCTCGCAGCTGCCTTAAGTTTAAAAATGTAGGTAAAGTCAGCTTTTTCATTATGGATATTTTTTTTCCGTAATGAGGTGTATATGACCAATTCTGATCTATTTTCTTAATAAATAAATGTTATGGGAAACAATAGCTAAAAGATTCCTGAACTCTGAAATGTGCTACAGTTAGTGTTCTTTCTGCAAGGAGATTTTGTTCCTTAACCTAAAAGGAGACTGGTGCACACCCACTCATGGTTTAATGTGGGCTCACAATTAATGAGTGCATCTTCTGCACAGCTCTCTCAATGTGACCCCATCATCTTGGCTGAAGGGACTGGAGCATGGGAATGTAATAGGATCAGTCAATATCTGCATATATTGCAAGTATTGGCAACTTACAAGCACCAGAGCTTCTTAGGTAGTTTATCACCACAGTGTAAAACCACAATTTTTTTTTACTTTAGAGTTGTGTTTAATTTGTAGTCTGTATTTTGACTATAAATACAAGCTATAAATCAAACTTGACTGTCACAGTGACGGCCTTCAGGCTACCTTTTGGTTGTAAATTCACAATTGTTTTTGCCTTGAGTGCCATTTTCAAGCTAAGCAGTGTAGATGGTCTTGAATAAAAGAAATTTCAGTACAGGAAATGGATTTTGGTGCTTAGACTAATAATTAGACTAATTTAAGATTGCCAGCCTTAAAATATTCAGCCATTAGAACCCAGGCATATCAAATAATTTTAAGTAAAAAATAAACTTGAATTCCTTAGCAAAATCTGCCTTTGGTAGCCTGTTTAGGGTCTGTATTTTCAGGTTCATCTTGGCTCACAAGCACTAGAAGCTCATTAAATGGACAGAGATGCTGTTATAATTGGTTCACTTAAGGAGTTGGAGCTTTAGAGTACACATGAAAGTAATATTAGGCTTAGCTCCAGGACTTGTTTCTCACTTTCTGCTGCATTTCCATGCCCTGTTAGGTCGTGGTAGGTCCAATTCACCCACCAAGGGTGTTTGCCACCCTTTTTCAAAACATGGCAGTGCAATTGATAGTCACACCCAGTAACACTGCTTGCCTGTTTTTCAAATCATTGAGCAACTTGTGGCTTCCAAAAAGGTTAAGTAAGGACTGCAGTGGATCAGAACTCCTGATGTGCAAAATTTTAATGTCTAGAAAATGCTGAGATCTCTAAATGTGAAATTTTTGGATGTAAAATTTTTTTCCCTTTCCACTGTTGTTATTCTTAACTGGGCAGATTCAGCAGCTTTTGAGGAGATGCTGGAAAACCCGACTGGTTTAAGGGGGAAATAGCTGGCTGGGAAAAATACATGGTGAGAAAGATGTAGCTGCATTTACTGCCATAGCGACATTCTGGCCATGGAAAGTGAAATTGCTGAACTTGTGTTAATATTTATTGTGCATTCAAATACCTGTCGGAAGGCTTTGTGATCTATGGGTACTATTTTTATCTTAATTTACAAATCAGCAGGTGTTCACAGGCCTGTTGGACATCCATCCTTTTGAGGCATTTATGAGTAAACATTTCTGGCTGTCATAATTTTGGTTGGTCAAGTTCACATTAATTGCTGCACTCTGTGCAGTTGTTCTAACATTTAAATACTGCCTGTGAGTAGGTTTGATTAAAATTATGTCTCTAGGTGCACACTAAATACCTTTGATACCTCACCTACAAACAACTGTAGAATTGTTGGTGAGAATGACAGCTGCAGGCAATAAACGAGGACAGTAATAGAAGTCTCAGTGCTGGAGAGAGCATCATAAATCATGAGGTGAGAGCAGCGTGTGTGCTGACAAATCGGTGAGCAGCTGCAAACAGCATTTTCCAGGTAAGAATTATTGCACTCGCTGCTGATAACTGCTCAGAAACCACCTCTTCCTTGTATGTGGGCAACTTTGCCCCTGCACAGGTACTCACAGCAGTAAGCTGTTGAGCTCTAGTATTTTGCCTGGGAAAGGTGTTTTGTGTGCTGTAAGCTACATATTGTACATTGGACCTTAGTTTTCATCCAGGGGGTATTCAAGTGTGAGTTTTCCCCTTCAGGGAGGAAAATCCCCATGCTTATTGCAGCAGATGAGTTATTTGATTTAGTTTCCTCAGAGACTTTGGAGAAGTGTGCTTGACAGGTGGAGAGAAGGAGATGGATTTGGCTGGTTTTAACAAGCTTGCTTTGTTAGCCCTCACTGGGTGGAGTTTGGAGGAGGTACATATGCCTCTTCAAAAATAAATGAAAAAAAAAAAAATACTGGAATGATGCTGTTTAAGTAAGGGAAGTGATAATCCAGTCACATAGAAAGCAGTCTTGCTTTTCTACTATAAGGGAGATGAAAACTATTTTAATGAAATAATGATGAGAAACAGATGGCAAAGAGCTAGCAACTGAAATATTTTTTGAACACTAGAAAATAAGTGTCAAACACGTGTCCTATAATGTAATTATTGCTGAAAGCATAACATGTCAGAATATGTTTTAAAACGTTCAAATCTTTTTTTATATGTAATTCAACCTTAATCTCTTGGGTTTTTGTTAATAGACTTTAATCTTGATAAATTAATGGCTTAGAAATTTTGATGACCAGAAGTTACTGCCACTTTTCTTAGACAAGTGAACGTGACACCAGTGCTCTGCTCCAGAAAGGTGCTGCAGCTGGCAGACATTGATAGCTTTAATATGTAGTCTTTCAAGGCTACCCTTTTGAGTTCCTGTGCTCTCAGTTTGTTGTCCGTGATGTGAGAAGTTGCTAACACACATGTTGGGACTGCAGTTGAACAGGGCAGCCCAGCTGTGGGTGCTGGGTGTGACAGGGGTACTTGAGTATCTGCAAGGATTTAACAGTCTTTCTGTGCTGTGCTTATGGTTAGAATGTAGTTGTTTTTCTGTTGTGCTTGAAACTGTTTACATAAATCATACAAATAAAGCGTTCATTAGAAATGGTTCTTTGAATAGAATCATATATATTTGAGATAATTGTGTCCTGGTTTACACTCCACCCCTTCCCCACCCCACTGGGCATCAGGATTTGATCACTGGATTGAGAGAAGACTCTTGTGGTTTTGGAATGTTTTCATTGTGTTTTCACTGTTTTGTTGTTTCTTTGTTTGTTTTCTTGTTAAGGTTCATTTTCAACTAACTTAGCTACAATTGACACCACTGTCCATGACTGCCTGGTTTCTGCATCAATGAAAGGAACATTAGGAACACCCCAGTTTAGCAGATGGAGGGCCAGGACCTCCTTTTTAGTTCAGCTCAACAGGCTTCAGGCTGTGACACTTTTCTCAGTGACCAGGCACCTTGCAGTTCCTCCAAAAAATGAAGACTATTTTCATACACCTCAGAACAGTGCAACAACCTGGTTTTCTAGAAATGCTTTTTTTCCATTATAGACTATTCTTCTGACATTGACAAGTGCACAAGAGAAGCTGTTTCTGAGTTCTTATATTTATGTAACATGGCCAATGTGTTCAGACACCTTCATGTGCATTTTCTTTCCTCTAAGTCCCATTGAACTGAATATCAGCCTCACCTGATTTAATACATTCATTGGCTGGTGGCATGGTGACTTTTGGAAGGTAAGCTGGAGAATGTGCAAGCTTTGGTGCTTAGCAATACAGGGCTTTGACTGTGGTCTCCCTGGCATGGCCACATTCCTCCCCTTTCCCCATCCTCTGTGCCAGCAGGAATAACAAAGGGGAAGATGTGCAGGTGTGCCTCTCAAAGGAACAGATAAATTGTGTCCTGGAGGTGGTGCTGACTGTGTGCCACTAAAACAGAGTGATGGGAATCAGGAAAGGTAGGATGGCATGCAAGCAAGGGGCCATCCCTGCACCATAGTGGGTGGCTTGTACATGGGTATCTTTCATGGCTTTCTGCATTCACTTCTCCTGGACAGGAATAAATGATGCCATTAGTACTGAGGGGAGCTGTACCATGATGCCCAGTGTGAACATGCTGCTCTGTGAGAGAGGTGGACAATCCCTCTTTCCATCCTGTGGTTTTGTGCTGTCAGGACTGCTTAAGCCTCTAGGTTCCCTGCTGCATGTTATTCCCATCCTTATGCTGTGTTAGCATAAATATTTGTGCAGGTGCACGATGAACCAGACTGCTGAACTGATGAGGATGGAAACAAAAAAAGCCTTTTGTGTTTCTTACACGTTCTTTCCCTAGTCTGTTTCCCTCTGTGCCTGCACCAATCACTCGTGAGCAGCACATGGACAGTAGCAGAGGATTTGGAAGCACAGCTGTGTAGCAGGCATGGAGGCAGGAAAGATTGCTTTAACTGGCCCTCCTTCCTAGGAAAATAAGACAGATCCACAGCCTCACAATTAGCAGAAAATAATAAACCCAGCTTGTAAATAGATTGGATCAAGTGATTAAACCACAATATTTTGATTTGCGTAAACTTGTTTTCTTATTAGTACAAGAGCATCTGTCACTGGGGGCAGGTAGATTCTCACTAATTTAGAAAACCTAAATTGCACGTAACCTTCCCTACACTAGACACTGCTTGTCGTCTGTTGGAGCAGCCTCTGGAACTCGTCAGGAGTCCTGAAAGCAAGACCCCAACAAAAGGAGCTTAGTTCTGCAGGACCATGCCCATGCCACTTCCTGCCTAAAGCCCTTCATCCATTGCATGAACTGGGAGGCTGGAGGCCTGTGCCTTCTCCAGCTACGTGACCTGGAGAAGTGAAAAGGTGCTGGAAGAGCTCAGTCTCCACTTGGTCTGTGGTTAAGGGCACTGGGGAAGCATGACAGGGCCACGGCTACCCATCACACAGAATAGTCCCCCTCAAGCCTTGTTCCCTCCCCGTGCTGCCTGGTGCTGTCCCAGGAGTGGGATGGGTAATTTGGAGAACCTGAGCCTTTTAAAACGCCCTTGTATGTCCTGTGACGTAGGAGGTAGTGTGTGAACTGCCACTGAAACCAGCTGTGCTACATCCTGCTGGTTATTTCTTCCAGTTTGGACCAAGTATCCCCAGCTCTGAGGCTTCTGTTTTGCAGAAGGTGACTGGCTTCCACAGACTAAAAGCCCTAATGCAGATCTAGGAGACCCTTTTTTATTTCCTTTGAACAACCTGTGTTTCAACTGAAATGGATTATTTCCTTTTCTGTCAAACCACATCGTGGGAACTTAACACTGCACAGTCAGGGAGGAGGTATCACGGAGCTCGAAGCCCATCCTCCCCTGTGGTTGGTGTGGCTACAGGATACTTCTATCACACTTACCCCTGGTTGTGCATTGTCACAAATTGTGCAGTAAGATCGAAAGCTAAAACCTGGAAGGGGGAGCCAAGCTCCAGTGTGCAGCCCTAAAGTATTCCTGCTCTCATCTGCGCTTGCCCCCCTTGGTGGAGGGAGCCAGTAGCTGGTGGGCGAGCTCCTGTGGGTGCCCGGGCGGGGCAGGCGGTCCGGGGCAGGCGGCTCCTGCCCGGGAGCCGTGGCCTCTGCCCGGCCAGCTGGCAGCACCCCCTGGCTCTGTGCCTCTCCTGCTCCCTGCTCAAGTTCTCCAGCTTTAAAGCCTCCTTTGGGGGCTGAAGTACCGCAGAAGAAGCTGTGCTAAAAGGGTGCCTTTTGCATGGCGTGCAGTCCTGCTGGGGTGGGAGCCCTGATTGGTGGCTGGAGCTCCTGGGCACCATGATAACAAAAATAACCCTTATTATTAAACCAAGCATGTTGTCTAAATGCTAGTTTTGATTTTAAATTATTTTTTGTTATGTTTCCTAAAGCCCATGGCGTGCTGCGTTTCTTTGATCTGTATTTTTAGAGGTGTTCTGTTAGTGCGAGCGCGGGGGCTGGGGCTCACGGATCAGACCACAAGTGGTCGTATCCCCTTGGGAGTGTGGAATAAGTCACTCTGGCTGGCTTGTGGGTGTAGATGCGTTACATCTGTGGGGTGCCCCATGCTCCTGTGGAATTAAATGTTCTCTCTGTTTATTGTGCATGGGTTAGTTATTAAGGGATGTTGTCACTCTTCATGCCTTAAACAAACGAAGTGCCAGAGCCCCTGTTGAACAGAAATGCATAAACCAGTCATCTTCAGGTATTGGAGAAAATTTCCCTGAATAAAAAAGCAAGCCAGAACCTTAAATTGGCCAGTATTTGTGTGCATTTTACTGTGAGCACTCTAAGCCATCTCAGTGAAGTAGACCAGTGACCTTGGTCCAGACTTTGTCCTGATGTTGTGAACAGATTTTGAGTAGATTGCTCTTTGGGGTGCCACACAGCATACAGATTTTGATAAAGTAATTTATGTTTAAATTGGAATAGAGCTGATAGCATCATAGACAGATGTTTTGTGCGTCAACCTTTATTGAAAAATAGCTTTTAATAGCTCTAGATAATTTTTTTTTTTTAAACCAAACTTATTCTCAGACCTCAGGAAAAAAGGTAAGATGACTTAGGGTTGAAAACAGAAATTGTCAACACCTTCATGTCTCATGTTAATTTATCTTTCCAAATTTTGTTTTTATTAAAAATAGAAATTTTCTTTAATAAATGCTGATTTTTCTTAAGGCAACTGATAAAGTAAAATGCTGGAACCAGGACCCTATTCCAGTGCATGCTGTTTCTGAAAATTTGATACTTTCAAATAACATGAAGTGAGACTTCCAAACATCTCCAAATTCTTTGAAGTTTTTCAAGTTTACAGACTATTTCTAGAAATCAAGGCACAGATTCATTTTTGCAGGAGTTTTGGTTTTTATTTTTGTGATTGGTTCTTTTAATTATATTCCAAACAAATTACCATAGTGATATCTTTGTGTGTCAGGATATCAAGAATAACGTAGTGTAAGCCTTTTCCATTAATATTCATTGTGGTATTTCATAACTCTATCTCTTGAGCAGCTCTGATTGAATTTTGAGACATTGTATTATTTAAAATCCTTTTCATTAATATATTAAACTCTCATAGCATATTATTGAAATCAGTTTGTACACAGACATTTGATTTTGCATCTCTAGCCTTATCCAAGTTAAGAGACTGCTTGCATCCATTATTGTCGTGTTTGGGAAATTTGCACTCCAATTTGATGGGATGCTGTGTTCTGGTAGCTGTAAGAACTGTACAGGTTTCAGAAATTATTGGTGAGACTTAAGTGCATTACAAATTAATAAAAAGTTATAGAAGATATTATTTATACTGAAGTGCAAAATAAATACTGGACTTTCTTCTAAAGAGAAAATTGTTTGGGGGTTTTTGACTGTTAATGAATCATTCTGCCAGGCTTAGTGGTTTTAAAGAAAAAAATGCATGCACTTAAAGCATTTAATTTTTTTTCTGTCCTACTTCACTATCAAAGACTACACAAACAGAGGAAGCAGGCAGATGAACTGGTGTTTGGGAGGAAATAGTTAAAAGTAGTGAAGCCTAAGTGCTATCAAACACATAAACAAACTTCTCAAAGTAGCACTGATATTAACAACTTACTGGTTTTAAATGTTTCTTGTGACTGATGCCGAAGAAAGAAGAGGTGAGCATGCTGTTTAAACTGATTGAGCCTTGTTGCAATAGTGGAAACTAAGCTGCATACAGTGATTTTTTTTTTTTTTTTTTTTTTTTCCCTGTCTGTATGTTATGAGTTTATGGGGAAAGCCCTGCTTCCCGGTGACCAAGAAGGGAGTGCTGCTGCTCATACTCATAGAACTTCTTTTGTAGCTTTCCGAATTTTAATCATTGTAAATAAAACCTGAATTAAACTAGTAAAAGTTTTGAGGTTTTATTTTGATTTTAATCCTGGAGCTTTTTAAATGCCTCTGCCTTTAGAGGTCACAGGCTTATCTGTGTGCCAATGAGGCCACATGAGGTGCCTCATTACTAACTCCCATGTGAGTAACTCCAATGTAAGTTTTTTCAAGAAGAGAGCAAAATGGGGTTACAGCATCCCTTTAATATCTGCTCAAATTAATCTGCATGAGGTTTCAGAATATGTACAGTTGAATATTCAAGTTTCAGTCTAGCTCTCTGACAGTGCTTTTGCAGAACGCTAACCACTTAAAAGCAGCTTGGGGTTTTAGGTTTTGGATTTCCCTGTTGTTCCACCTCTGTTAGCAAGCCAGGCGATGCAGGATAGGGATAATGCATGACATTGAGAAAGCAGCTGGAACTGAGAAGGACTGAATTTTCATAGTCTCACAATCTTCGCATGTATTACTTTGTCTTGAGAGCTGTGTTTTTTGACTTATTTTATTAGCTCCTGGTGTGAAGGAAGTGATGTTATCCTAGCAACCTCCTTGTCTTCGTTTGGCCTTCAGTGTTTGTGTGTGTGTATATGTATTTTCTTGGTAGTGAGTGACTGAAAACATGTGCAAGCCAGCCATGTGCTGATGTTGCGCTGACTCCAGCTCTCACCCACCCGCCCACTTTCCTTCCTTCCTTCCTTGGGGAGCTGGCAAACAAATTACAGCCCCAACGTGTGTGCTGCTCAGGCAACGGCCCGCTGGGGAAATGCATGGGGGAGAACATTTGGATGCCAGATCAGTGTCTCATTAGGCATTTCTTAGTGTATTTTACAAGTCTGCAGACAAACAGTAGTTAAGGCTCAGATGGAGAAAAATTTATATGCTCCCTGCAGGAAAGGGAGTCTACTGGGGATTGCAGGGCAGTTGCTGCTGCACCCAGGCAATTCCCACATGGCCATGCAAAGATTGGATAATGTGCCTTAAAAGCTGATGGGTAGGAGGGGATTGGTGGCCCTCCTGATCACTTACAAACATCAGATGAATTCATTGCATTCTGCTTTGAGATAAGGTTTGACAGATCTTGCAGAAAATGTTGGGGTACATGTGTGGAACAAGTGTGAAACTGGGCTGAATCTAGCCAAAACCTGCTCAATGAATGGTAATTTGGAAAGTCATGTGGCCAAATCAGATGACTCCAAATGTGTTTTTAAGTGAGGGTTAAAGGAAACATTAAGCTTATGTTTCCTTGTTGCCGTCATTGCTGTTTTACCATATTAGAATCTTAATGGTAATGTTTTCCTTTCTTTTTCACAAACAAGATGACCTTGGCAGTTAATGACCTGCTTACCATCTTTGGCATGGCTCTGCCGGGGAGGGAGCATTCGTCATATTTATTCAGTAATTTCACATTACAGAAGATGCTTGACACTGGCTGTGAGGAGGCAGCGAGCAAAGCAGTATAAAGGGACGTAGCATTTAGGAGAAGGAGGAGGGTGGCCCCGTTTCAGGGGAGGGATTCCCACCTCAGGATGGATGCAGAAGGAGCAAGACTGCAGGAAAGAGACTGCAGAAGCTGGGGGTGTGGGCTGATGTGGGGTGGGTCTGCATGTGCACAGCACAGCCCAGCTGCCTGGCGCTGTGGAGGCAGGGAAGAGCAGCTGGTCCCTCCCCAGCACACTTGGGCGCGCTTGCCGGGCAGCTGGGAACTCAATGGCTTCGCTTCAGCCCAGCAAAACTTGTCCCTCAGCGCCTGCACAATGGGGCTCTGCAGGCCTGGTGGTGGGGAGGGCACATGAGCCGTCAGCCCTGCTGCTGCCTCATCTGCCCTTCAGCAGAGAAATGTTCAAGTGGGGCTGTATGCCATCCATTTTCTAAAAAGCCATAAATAAATGGTACCAGGCCTTCCTGACCCACTTTGCACTTACTGGCTGGAGAAATGCTGAGTGTGTTTGTTCTCCACGTACTTGGTGCCGTGCTCTGGCCCCGTGTATTGCAGCCACACTGCTGTAGTTGGAAACTTAATGAATAAAACTAAAGCTGAAAACTCTTGGGTCTAAATTTTGTGGAGTTTGTTTTTTGTTTGTTTTTGGTTTTTTTGTTTGTTTTAAATCTAGATTGAGCATACAAAGAAATGTTACCTGTGAACTGCTGTGCTGGCAAGAGTAAGCTGGTGCTTTGGCAAGAATTTCTGACTTTGGAGCAAATAATTTGCTTTTTCAGTTGCTCTGTTGTTTTTTCCTTGGCTTTGCCTGTGAGGGAGACCTGGGTGGTGAAGGGCTCCAGTTATGGGGGCAGCAGCACTGAGGGGACAGTGGGGAGGCTGCCATCATGTGAGCGGTAATTTTATTTATGTTGGTCTCCTTTCAAACTGTCACAGTAAATCTCTATTCCTTGTCATTTTGTAAATCATTATATAGGATTAGGCCTTTTACCAGCATTTAAGAATTAAGAATGCAGTCATTTTAAGGACTCTCTCCCTTCCTGGCTCAGCCAAGTGATTCCTATTCTTGCTGGTATTCCTCGCTATTTAAATAATGCTGGGCCTGATTAGGAGGAAATGGTCTCTGGAAGGCAACCGACATTTTCAAAAGCGCTGTTCCACAAAGGAGACTTTGAACTGTGCTAAGGCTTTAAAAGTTAAATAATATTTTGAATGTTAGAGTTCTAATGTTTTCCTATTGTCATGGGAGACTTGGATCGAGTCCCAGGATTGTGGTTAACTTTGCCTCCAAGCTTAGGCCTTATTTATTACCACTGAGGAGATGAACTTAAGCTACTTCACCTTTTTTTTTTTCTTCCTTTTTCTTTTTGTCTTAGCTCTTAAAATTGAGACATCGTTTTAATTTTTTTTTTTATTATGTTTATTTCAAAAAGAGCCATAAGTTTGTTTGTTTTTTTAATGGAGGCCTGAGGAGGATGAGCGGTATCTTGGGGGTGCTGAGGACCGTGGCAGAACTGCTGGTGCCCTGAGCACCCTGTGTCCCTCTGAGCTCTGTGGAGGGGGCAGAGGCTCCCTGTGCACTGCTGGAGCGGAGGCAATTAAAAGAGGAAGGATCCTGAGGGGAGAGAGCCACGCGAGGCGCGGCAGTGGGGCCCGGGCTGAGGGTGGGCACCGCGCCCGTGGGCAGTGGCACCATGGCTGTGCTGAGGGGCAGGGGCTGTAAGCGGCCCTGCGCTCCCCTCCTGCAGGGAGAGGCGGAATGGCCGCTTCCCACCCAAACCATTCCGCTCTCAGCCGCCGAGGGGCCTCCGATGGGACAGCTCAGGTTTGTGGCTCTCACAAACGAGTTCATTTGCGCACAGCAGCCCGCTGGAGCCACAGTTCAAGGAGTGGTTGCGATGGAACAAGGTTGTTTTAGGAAATAAAGTTAATACTTTAAGGACGTTTATGCATTTACTAAGCCCTCAGAAAGCTGCGTGAACTATGATAATAAAATTTGCCGTGTGGGTCAAATCACGGCCTTCATTGTTAGGCCTGTTTTTTTCCTGTCGTCATTCTCCCCTGGGGATTTATTTGGCATGAGGTATAACTTATTTGGCATCACATATTGTGTGCACAGTAGTCATGAACCCTTGCTTTGAGGATGCGGGGTTCAGGGCTGCCGTTGGTCAGTGCAGTCTCCCAGGGCCCATCTTCCATTCCTGTGTACTTCCTGCCCATTCCCAGGAGCCTAATTATTAATATAATAAGATGTAATAATGGCTTATCAGAACAGATTACGTTAGTGTGACTTGCTTTTACCATAAGTCAGTGTACATTAAAAGCATTTGTTAGTTTAAGTTGAAAGCTGGGTATGTTTTTCTGCTGAGTAAATGTTCCTTTTCAGCTTCCAAAAGGAAAGAAATCCCTTTCTATTTAGCAACATTCAATGTCTACTAAAACCAAAAGAATGGTGGTTTTGTAGTTGCATATTTTGGTCCAGGTGAGAAACATAATAAATTAAGCACAAGGCGAAGGAAATGGAAGAACCTAACCAGATACTAAAGAGACTTAATGAATATTAAGCATTTTCCACTTAAGCAGTCTTTTCAATAATCTGAAGCATTAATAGTAGCATGACTGCTGCCATCTACACCAGCTGTATAAGAGAGATAAAAGTCCCAGTTTAACGTGATTTTTATCAGTTTACTAATCCTAGAGTTCAACCTACAGAACTAGTCATTTTACATGGTGAAAAACAGCTTTCTAACAACAGGAGTGGCTGTATGCACAAATAAACAGTGTAAATTTGGTTCTTGATTTAGGAAATAATGAGGTAACTGATAGTAGTTTAAATATTTCAGGGATTTTATTTCCTTCCCCCACCCAACATATTCAACCTTAGTGCCTAGAGTTGTACTTCATGATTCAAGAATAAACCTGTAAATGCATGCTGAATAATTTCTGGTAACTAATTATAAGAACTGTTTGTTCCCAAGTTAATGAACTCCCTATTAGTTTCCTGCATTCAGTTTGTTACATGTGTTACAAAATAATTGCAATGTTTTGGGGTTTTCTTAACGTGTATGTTTAAGCTATTTCAATCAAGTAAAAATGCTTGGTTGTGACTGTTCTGTAACTGTCTGTGGTTATTTAAACCTCTGCTCATTGCAGTCAGGAAGATACTTTGAAAGTTCTGCTTTCTCAAATTAATTCTATCTTCTCGAGTGGTTTGCTTCTTTTTTTGGATATCTCAAAATGTAAGGCTAAGAAAGTATCTGCTGCACTTGATTCCAGATAGAAGTATCGGTGAAAGTTTTATACATCTGTAAGTGGATAATTAGGTAGCACTTAAAAAAAAAAAAAAAAAAAAAGAAAAAAGCTAAACAATAAAAAAGCCAGTGCACACTAAATCTGCTGCTTTGGACTTGTCTGTTCGATTTCCTGCTCACAAAGGCTGGTCTGCACTGCCCCTTCCTTCGACATTTCAGCTTCTGCTTAGGAGCTGCTGAACCGTTTGTACTGAAGTAAACGAGGACCCATTTCATTTGCCTTTGGCTTTGCAGGCTGTGGTCAGTAAGGTGTTAGTCACAGCCAAACTGTCCCTCTGGCAGGTGTCAGGTGGGCAGTGGGAAGCATGGCTCTAGGTCTAAATTTGGGAATCTGAGCAGAGTTAAGACTGGGAACAATTTTAGGTGATCCTGTAATTAATATAGGTAATGCTTATGTCCAGATATGTTTGCACTTTGCCTGGGGAAAGGATGCAGGCTGACTTAGTGCCTGTTCCTCACAGAGGAATATGCTGCATGTCCCTTAAAGAGTAGACTGCAAGAAAACAAGAAAGAAAAATGGAACAAGCATTTTGTACCACTTATTTGTGTAAGGTCTGGCTTGTGTTACACATCTGGAAGCAGCTTGCTACTCTCTGTGCATTTGCTAGTGATTAGCTTTTTTTTTTCTCTAGTGCTTCTAATTTGAGATCTTGCTATGGAGTTAGGGAGGAGTTTCTATAGAAGCAGATACAGTACTTTCTTTTGTAGCAGGTTTTTTAAAGCACCAGTATTGATTCGTTTGAAGGTCTATCTCCTCTAATAACTCAGATTCATTTCTTACAAAACTCACCATCACTGAATTGCTGTTGTCAAGTTAAAAAAGGTAAATGTGAAAGGATCTTATTCTACTTCAGAAGCAGTTCTTGTTTGTTCCAGCTGATGTATTTCTCTTGTCACTATGCTGCAGACCTTGTCTATCCAAGGAAGTGAGTAAGCCACTGTTAATACAAGTGCTTAAAAATATTTTGTTCATGACCTTTGGAAAAGTTGAACTTAGGAGATCAAAAATAGAGAAGGAAAATGTATTTCTCTCTTGCTAACCCCCTCTCCTTCCCCAGAGATAAAGAACCTTGAAACTATGACAGCATTTATGTGTTCTCTTTCAAAGTTAAAAAGTGACAGGAAACATTCTCTGCTAAGTTGTAGCCAGGCTTGTAAAAATCCTAAAAAAACAAACAAAAAGACATAGTAACTTTGGAGACTGCTGGAAACAAATGCTGTATATTTCACAGAGAGCCTTTCCTAACTGATTCTGGAAATTTCAAGTTATGTATATATTTAAAATATTTGGTCATGATTCAAAAAAGCCCCTGTAAGTTTGATTTCTTGTATTGCATCTTTTGAGTATCTGTGACTGTTATTTGTTTAAGTGAAGAAAGCATTCTCGGATGAAAAGGACAGACTAAAGTGAGCTATTTGCTGCAAAGAAAATATATTGTCTTTATGTTACCTGTGGAAACAATTTCAGTCTGTATGGAAATACCTTGAAAGTGATCTCTGCCTGTCCCCTTGGCTGCCACTGCCCTGGGGAATTTTTTTTTTTAATGGGATTTAGAAGATTTTGAGAAAACTGCTTTTTTTTGGGAGCTGATGACATCATGTGTATGTTTGTAGCTTTCTTGGGCAAATCAGTGAATATTAGTGCTGCACTGTTTATTGCCCTGTAATGTGTAAGCCCTTTTAGCTATGGACCAATAACTCATGGGTTACACAGTGGTGTCTGAGTGATTTGGAGCTCTCCTGGAGGGAGAATGGAGTGGCATGAAGCTGTGGTAACCATCTTTCGCCCTAGCATTTTGTGCATCAGCTGTGCAGCATTTTTAGTTATTGCTAAAATTTGTGGTAGGAAGCTGCCTGAAATGAAATGTGAGGAACTCTGTATAATAATAAAATCAATTGGACTGTTTCCCCAGTAATTCTGGAGACTGATGCATCATTAATGTTGGTAATACAGTAGCTGTCAGATCACAAACTTCTCAATAAATGTGCAGCTGGCAGGCTTTGATGGAAATTGGAGGCAAGCAGAGAATGAGATTTAGGGCTTTGATATATGGGGTGTCAGCCATGTGATGAAGTTTTTATCAATTTCTGTCACTTCTGTCTCTTATGTTCACTACATATGTGGTCTTCCTTGCAGTTTCTGGTGGTAACTGAAATGATAGCTGCACCTTTCTAATGTTTAGTAATAGAAATAGAGGTTAAAAGAAGAGGCAAGTTTGTTTTTAAATACACTGTTCTGTATATGGTGGCATCACATTAGAAATGTAATGCAGCAATCGCCTGATATACAGTTAGTGATTTATTAGTCATTATAATAACTTCAGATGGAAGCTGGAAGCAGAACTAATCATCAAGGAACTTGCCTGAATACAATAGGAAGGCAGTTGTTCAGTATCTTGATTAACTACTTGTACCAGGGAGGTATCAGGGGAACTGGATGAGTGGCTTTTCCAGTCCTTCTGACTCTTTTTTGTCATGTTTTTGTTTTAAGCTGCTTAGTAAATTAGAAACTCTCTACATCTTCAGAATAACTCATTTGAAAGACTTCCTAGAACAGTTACTTGAAAAAATCAAATGGGGATTTTGCAAATTGCCATCAACCCTGATTTAGATCAGAATTACATAAACAGCTGGAAAGTGACACAAATATCTGCAACATAAAGGAAAAATAAACCAACTAGTTTGCTAAGAGTAAATACTGATAAGGATATTTGCATCTGAACACTTTGCACTAACGAACTGTGAGGAACAAGTTTTCATTATGGACTACACTGATTTATATGTTCACAAAGTTGGGATGTGAGTTTTTCTCTCTTCATACTCCTAAAACAAAATGAGATTTCTATAAACACAAAACAAACCCTTGCCCATCGTAAAGATAAGTTTCTGACTGCATCACATTAACAATAGCTTTGGGTGACTCTGGACCAAAGTTGGCTCAGAGAGCTGAAACTGCTTGCAAGCAGTGTAGGACCAGGGTGTACACTTAGAGCTGCTCTTGCAGGGGAGGGCATAACTCCCTGTACAGAGTTGCTGTTAACTTGTAATGTCAGCAAACTTTGGGGGACACTGCTTTTCTTGTTTGGATTTTTGACATGAAAAAAGTGAGTGTGCAGATGCTTTATAGATAAACCTTGAAGGGATAAAAATTTGTCCCTCATTCTGCCTCCACAGATTCTTACAGGGAGGATGTAATTGGTACTTCTATGTGAAATCCCCTGGAAATTATTAGTAATGTAACTCTGCATAAAATATATTACTGGAGTTTAGTTAAAAGAAATGCCCTTTAAAAATTTGATAGGCTGATCCTCTATGGGCAGATATCAGAGGATTATTTTTCAGCATAACCCAGTGCTTTTTCAGTAGTTTGGATTTTGCTAATACCTTATCCACTCTCCTATACTTGCTGCCATTTTATCTACAAATCTCGGAGTTGCAGTCGACTAACAAAAGTTTGAGCAAAAGCTTTTGGCCCATTTTGCCCCCTTGGGATTTTTTATATCTGTACAAACCCAGTTTTTAATATTGAGTACCTGCAGAGAAATGTCAAGTGCAAAAGAATTGGAGGAAAATGTTTCAATTCTTGTCTCTTCTGTATTTTGAAATGAGTAATGCAGAGTAAATAATTCTGAAACAGTATTTCCAGGGAAGATTTAAATTCCCATTGTAAGTAGTTCAGTCAGTGTGTCTGTAACTTCTCCGAAGGTCTGAAACTTACCTTTTTATCTCTTACCTGTTCCCACTTTCCTTGGAGCCTTAGAACTGGAAGCTGTGTTTACAAAGCAAGCTGCAATGGGTGCTAATACATGCATGTGACCGACGTGCTGCTACTCTTTTAAACACTGTTGCTGGTTCACATGTAGGTGCCTCCCCTTGTTCTACTCACTGATAACTGTTTCCTTAATTCATGATAACTATCTGCATGTATAGCGATGTCTGTGTATATAGGATTTCTATATATTTATATTTTATATACTATATATTGTTCTATATATTAGGTACTTGATTTTCTTAAAATTATGCTGTCAGAGGCTTTTTTGGTATGGTATGATTTGTGGTTTTTAAATGTGTGAATTTTCAGGAATTAAAGTTGGAGGGGGCTTTTTTGTGTTGAATGCCAAGCTTGCATTTTGTGGGTTAGACAGTGTTGTTTGTGTATGGATAGACAGTATCATTTCAGCAAAAAGGCTCTGCATCTGGCTTGTAGTCTCATAGGCAGACGAAATCATGAGGAATAGCTGGTAATGTCAAGTAGAATACATGATAAAATTATTAAATTATGTAGCATTGTCTAATCTGCTCACACAGCTTTGCCTGTTACAAGTGACAAACTAATATGCCATCAGACTTGACAGCCCTCTTAGTTTATTGTAGACACTCGACACAAACTGTCGTTCATGTGCTCTAGAAGTGATGTGTTTCAGATAACAGGAAATGCATTCCTCTGGCACCTTATAAAACCGTACAGTTGGCTGAGTGGTATGTGAAAGAAAGCATGGAGTGCAGTTCCTAATAACAAATACAGCTTAGACTGAGTACATGTGCTTGTCCACTTGCTTTCCTTTTGTAGGAGACCATTCTTTTAAAGTTAAATGATTTTGTTAGAGGAAAAGCAGAAAGACATTGCATGCAGTCTGCTGCAGAGGTGTGGAGCCAGAGTATGTGAAGTTGTACCTCAGTGTGGCATGAAAATTTCAGTGGAGTTACAATCTGTCAGTCAGATTTCTGGCCTGAGCAATACTTCAAGTGGATGTTTTCATGGGGTTTGGGGCATGCCAGAGCAGCAAGCAGGAGCTCAGGTTTCAAGCCCATGTTGTAATGGTTATAGGTTTCAGTTTCTCAGTGCGTGATATGGAGGAAAATTTGCAGATGACCCCAAGCTGGTGGGGGAGTGTTGATCTGCTGGAGGGCAGAGGGACCTGAACGGACCGGAAAGATGGGCTGAATACAGTGATGTGAGGTTTAACAAGACCAGGTGCTGGGTCCTGCACTTTGGCCATAACAACCCACTGCAGAGCAACAGGCTGGGGCAGAGCTGGACAGCAGCCCAGAAGAAAGGGACCTGGGGTACTGATTAGTGACAGGCTGAATGGGAGCCAGCAGTGTGCCTGCTTGACCACTGGCCAGTGGTGTCCTGGCCTGCACCAGCAGTAGTGTGGCCAGCAGGACCGGGAAAGGATCGTCCCTCTGTACTTGGCACTGGTGAGGCCACACCTTGAGTGCTGTGTCCTGTTCAGGGCCCTCAGTTTGGGAAGGATTTTGAGCTGCTGGAATGTGTCCAGAGAAGGGCAGCAAGGTGGTGAGGCATCTAAAACACAGGCACTGCGAGGAGCAGCTGAGGGAGCTGGGGTTGTTTAGCCTGGAGATGAAGAGATTCAGGGGAGACCTTATCAGTCTCCACACCCACCTGCAAGGAAGTTGCAACCAGCTGGGAATTCTCCCAGCAACCTGGCAGGACAAGAGGACACAGTTTTAAGCTGTACCAGGGGAGGTTTAGGTTGGACATCGGGAAGAATTTCTTCAGAGAAAGGATGGTTAGATATTAGAATGGGCTGCCTGGGATGTGGTGGAGTCACCATCCCTGGTGGTGCTCAAGAAAAGACTGGATGTTGTAGGCACACAGTGTGTGGTAATTGGGAGTGGGGCTGGGCTGAGCCTCATCCCCATGGGCACAGCTGTGAGGAGCAGGTGAGCAGCATTGACAGCAATGAGCCAGGGAGTGCCCAGGGCACTGACCAACCACCAAAGGGAGCAGAGGGCTCACAGGTGCACTGCATGAGCGTATAAAAGGCTGGGCTAAAGAACAGGAGGTGCAGATGCTTGAAACCTTCCAATGTGGAATGATGTTACTCTGTATGGGCTGGTGCCTGAAGCCTTCTGATGAGGTATGGTGTTACTCTGGGTGAATGCTTAAAGCTTTTTGAAATTGTATGGGATACTCTGTGTGTTGTGGCTGTCTCAATGGTGACATGTGCTGTGACAGGATGTGGCCCTCAGTGCCACAGTCTGGTTGACAAGGTGCTGTCCAGTCAAAGGTTGGGCTTGAAGATCTCAGAGGTCTTTTCCAACCTAACTAACTGATTCTGTGATTCTTTGAGTAAAGCATCATCCCTTTGAGGCAGGTCTAATGAGGGGTGATGTGGAACATATATCTCTACTTCCTTGACCTGTGTTCATTTCTCTGGATTCTTCTATCCATGTTGATATACATCTGACTTCCTTTCTGGAAATACTAAATGTGGTGCCAAGCCTTGTGGTGGTTTTGGACTGATTAGTGTGTGCCTGATCAGCTGGCTTGCACCAATCACATATTGGAAAGAAACTTCTCTTGAGAGGCAAAGCGGTGTGTCGCTGCATTCGCCTACTGCTACACTAAGGTAGTGCCAATCAGTTGAGAACATCTTAACATCTTATAATGCGCCCAAGTCTAATGGCTCAGACTAGAGTAAATTTGAAGCTGCTTTTCAAGTGGGTGCTGTTGATAGGAGATGAGAGTATATAATGGGAGTATGAAATTTTGTGTCTCCTTGGGTTCAGTGCATTAACTATCAGTGAGACAGCTCCAACAAATAGACCCATCATGTCAAGAAAATCAAACTTTCTCCAGTAGGATATGTATTTCATCCTCTTTCAATCTGTCTGTGCTGTTCTGTATTTTCACGTTTGCTTTCTGGTGCATTGTCACAAGATCTGATATTTGAAATTTCTCCATAGTACTTTACTCGTAATAAAATTTTGCCAAAAGTGCTGATCCAGATTAGCAAGAACATGACACATCCGTGAAGTATCAGACATGATAAAAATTAGTTTTAACACATAGGATCAGAGACTTTAAGATTCCAAACTAATTAGAGACTGAATTAGCCTTGCATTACAACTGGTTTTCATATCTTTTTTGAGATGGAAAGACAAAGTAAGAACAAGCAAAGAGATGGAGCTTTTTTAAATTCATATTTCTCGAAGAAGGAAAATGGCTAGAATAAGATCAAGTTGCCTTTGTCTTGTTTCTCTTTGAAAATACTTCATGTAATTATTGGTCTTGAAACATAGCTTTAGTTTTCCCTATGTGTTACAGGAATGAAAAATACTGTTATCATTGTTGATGAACAGAATATAACACTTGTCTAAATTGTTTCATGGAGCTTACTGATACTGCACCATAATGCTGTTATCCTGAAACCCCTGTGTGCCAATGTACACTAAATTTAAAAAAAAATAGCGTGTATGTACTGTATTTTTAGATGTCTTGAGGTGTGCATTCAGGGTGCTTCAGTTACAGGCTTCAGAACTCAGCAAAACTTTATTAGTTATACCTTTAATAAGATTTGCTGTGATATGAAATGAATAAAGCTTATCCTAAAACTGCTTAGAATAATTTAGTTGATTGATTGGATTTGTTTCTTTTGGAAGAAACTTCTCACATATTGCAGTCTTTGTGCTGGGTGGGAAGGGTGAATCGAGTATTGTCTTAGAGCCATTTGCTTTGAGGTAGATCCACAAAATCGCATCTTCAGGGGGAGCGTGTTCTTCCCTTCCAAAGGATTTGTGTGTTAAATCAGTAGGGGCAATTGGTGAATGTTGATGGTAACGTCTAAAAAGAGAGGGCAGAGTGTTTTGTACTCTAAAAACTAAGTAGGTAGAAAGAGCCAGAGTATATTCAGGTCTCTTTTGTGTGACTGTTACTTCAGACAGTTTTGAGTTAAAATTTAAGTCTGAGCTCAAGTTCAGTCAAACACATGTTAAGTTTGTTATTACTCAGAAAAGTGCTTACATTGACCATATGCTTAAGTATCATCAGCTGATGAATTAAACTGAAAAATCTCAGGTGTTCTGCTGGCTTGCTTTTATCACAGCCTCTGTTCCTCCTGGCAGGAAGTGGGTATAGGAATATCTTTGACGCCATAAGAATTTTAGAAGTAGAGTGGGAATTAGTAAATATATCATGCTGTCTCATTTTGAGCTTAAGGGAACCAGTGAACTTGGTCTGTGGCTCTACATTCTTCATGTAGTGATATAACTGCTGGTGAAAACATCAGGGCACTGTACGATTTAATATTGAAGTTTTAAGAAGCCCTATAAAAATCTGTTCTTTCCTTCTAAAGGTATCACTTGCTATAGTTTTTCTCAAATATTTGCCCAGCTGTATTTTTGAAAGATCCAAAGATTTACATTGTAATTGGAAGTTCTTTCTGAATTTGTTGCATTTTTAAAAACATTCTGTTCATTTTACGCTGCAAATGCTTTGTTTTCCTCTGAACTGTACAAGGTCTACATGTTAGTAATAACTTATTTTTCATATTTTTAACTTGACACAGTTTTACCTTGAATCTTAAGAGAAAAGAAAGGAAGCTAGAACATTAATTTAGTTACCTTCCCCAAATAAAAGATTAAGGTAGAGTAAGCTAAAGTGCAGCTACTGACTATGACAAGGAGTAGTTGGTGTATGTTTTTGTATGGATATTAAAGTTAGAAAATATGTTGGTGAATATCTTGAGTAAGATTAATTTATATAACTTGTAATAGCCTTGAGATTTATATCAAATAAATATTGATGGTTTGTAACTGAGTTTGTTGTACAGATAAATGCCATCTGACTATTCTTGTCAAGCTTGTTTTAACCTTCAGAGATAAGTTTTTTTGAGAGAAACATACTGCAAGAGCTCTCTGGCAAAAAGTCAAAAATTGAAATCCGACGGTCTACTTACAAATGGTACTTGTGCTGAAAAAGATGGACAGTATAGGGTGGAGGATTTTTATTTGTTTGAGTTGGGTTTTGTGGTTTTTAATTTAATATATGTAATCATTTAGCTGTTGTTCTACTCAGCAAAGCATTTCAGAATGAAATGAATACTTAATTCTTTATCTGTCCCTTAATTTCATGGTATACCATTGTAGTAAAACACTTTCCTGGATTGTTTATCCAGAGTCATCTGAAATCACACATAATAGCTTTGTTTTGGGACTCACAACCTGCTTACTGGTGCTCAAGTGCTGTACCATGAGATTCAGAGAAGTTTCTGTGAGAGCTTAAAAATCTTTTGAAAAGTATTATTAAATTTTCAACAATGCTCACTTGAATTTAGGCCAGGGACAAAGGCCCATATGAAACAGAGTGCAGGGATCACACAGCTGATAAACAAGGAAGTTTATTCTGAAGCGCCCCTCTTTGTCCTGCAAGATCTGCTGCTACCATTTTCTGCCCTCCTTAGCCCTGATTCAGTTATATGATTTTGAGGATCTGCATTCAGGAAAATCTAAAAAGCAGCGGAGGTTACCCGTGTCATGGGTAATTATTTACATCCAAGGGATTCTTGCATTCTGTCTGGGAGAGTGCAGAAGGTAGCACAGGGTTCTGACACTGCATTGTGCCATTAACAGCGCACATGAGCAGCGTGAGGGAAGCTGCAAGTGGGACAGTAAAGCATCTTGCAAGTTGTCATGGTTTAGTCTCTGCTTCTCTTCTATGCCTCTTTCAGAAGGTTGAAATCTCTTCAAGGAAAATGTAGTTACTTGATAGGTTGTGGAATACTGTGAATCAAGGCCTTTATAAAATGAGCATGTAACCTGCTTTCATTCAATGGTAACTCACCTCTTTCAGAAAGTGTGTTTAGATCTGACCATTAGGTTAACATTTAAGTGTCTGTGTACTCAACTTTGTCACCAGAGTTTCCTTACGTGGAAGAGAAAGCTCATTTGCACCACCAGGTACTAAACTGCTTTTAATAAAAGCATTTCCAGGAACATGAAGTTTTTTATCATTTGAATGAAAAATGCTTTAGACTAACAGTGAGGAGATACTAGGATTGGGGAAGCATGATAAAGGTTCCAAGTACTTATTATTAGGTTTACATTTTCAAAATTATAAATTCTGAAATCAGTGTTTCAGGTTGGTAGTCCAGTTACCTTTTGACTTTGCTCATTGTTTTACATGTAGAAGCTGAGCTTTGTTTTTTTAGCCTTCTTGCAATAAGATGCTGATAGTGTTAAGAGCTTGGTTTTCCTTTGTCATATGTGAGTATCTTAGATCAAAAAGAGTAAACAACTGATCTACACGTCCAGTTGTAAACATTTTCTTTTAGTGAAAGGGAACGACCTAGGAGTTGCAAGAAATAATCCATTTCATTTATTCTAACTGACCTAATGTTTGCAGAACCTGGTTAGGAAATCTTGATTACTATAATTACGTACAATAACAAAACTAAAGTCCTTTGGAGAAACCCAGGGCAATTTCCAGTGGTGTTTGTGGATGGATTAATTATTTTAATACATTTGGAGTAATGCCTCCTAGCTCTTCCACCCCCTGCCCCCCTTCAGCATTACAGTAAACAGAAAACTTTCTTTGCAAAGGACTTAATTGGTTTTAATTTGTTGGCTAGATAGAAGCTGTCAGGAAATGGACAACACAGCGCTGTTGGATACACGTGGTTTTGATTTATTTAGGCATTTTGGGCTTTTTCCCAGGGTGTTGCTGAAGTTTCAACTTCTGAAAATTTGATCAAGGGCCATCTTGTGTCTGACTTCAAAATAATATTAGTAATAAAAAGGGTGGAGCAAGGCCATTGTTCCTAGGGGATTGAAAACAGTTTCAATGATGTGATCCTTCAGAGAGCTCCTGTGCTTCCTCTCCACACAGCTGGAGTTGCAGGGAGGAGAGGTAGTGTATGGGGCCTCAAAACTGAAGGATTAATGAACAGCTGTTAGCATTTGAGGGACTGGGAGCTGGCATAAATTAAAAATGCTGCTGATTTTCTATTACTAGGTTATTACTTATAGAAGTTTCCATTGCAAATTCCCCTTTTTCTTGTTTCTCCATTCAAGAATAAAAACTTTAATTACTGATAACTCATTTACTCAAAACAGTGATTTTACAGGCTGACATTAGTGGTATTAGAATGAGTGAAAAGACCAAAAGATCTCTCTTTTTCCATTCTTTTAATTTCAATCATTGGTGGCAACATACTGGAATATGCATCCACCCAGGGTCACTGTATTCATAATGTGATGACACCTGTTATATCTTATTAAATCAATAAATTTCTGTGCTTTTCACTACTGTTTGGGTTTTTTTGGCCTATAGTCTTTGAACCTTGGATATTGTGCTTGAAGTCTTAAGAAATGGCCAAATACAAAGCTAAAACACAAAAAACAACAGCTGTGTGATAATACAAATGCACTGATGGCAATAAGAGGGAGGATGCCAGCTTGAAGCAGTGTGGCTTGTCAGCAATTTGAATATTCTCCTAAATAAGGTCATTTTAAGGGTAAAGTAACATGTTCTGCTAGAACTGGAGGCGGAGGACCTGTGGGAGATGTAAAAAAAAAAAAAAGTTACAAGTCTTAAGTATCAGCAAAATTTGTCTTGTGTGTGTTAACATAGAAACAAAACTTTTGACTTCATTAACCATAGAATTATTGTATCACCATAAAGCAGATTGGCAATGTCATATCAGACTTTGGAAGAAAAAGCTGTCTGAGTTTCGTAGTCTTCAGTTTAACCTCCCATCCATTTTAGTAATTTGCGAGTGTACTTGTTTGAACCCCCCCAAGCAAAACTATATCCATGTTTGCCAGAATGTTCCTGTGCCATTCAAGCAAGTCTGTGCAAGTCCCTGTAACCCTGTGTTTTTGGCAGAGTTTTGGTAGTAGTTCAGGTAATTGCACAGTAACTCAAAAAGAAACTTGAATGTGTGAACCCATTTGTACATTCAAAAAAAAAGCCAGTGTAACCCAAATTTGGCACAGCTCCAGTCTAACCTGTGTGGAGCAGCTCCTTC